>NW_026099576.1:13969625-13973674 GCF_025091365.1 Daktulosphaira vitifoliae | reverse complement strand
AATGATACATTAAAATTACAATAGATGCGAAAATTTGAAAAAATAAAATTTAAAAACCTATAAAATAAAGTTAATTTTTTCACACTAATTTACCGTTAATCAAATTATAAATTGTGCTCAAATTTTAAGATAATCTATTTTCTTCATTTCAAATTAAAAACTAGCTTACCATAGAAAATAAGTTGAATAATTACCATGTGAACAATGAGGATGTTGCTCTAATGTATCCATGTGTACATATATATTTTTATTTTTTTCTAATTCAACCATTTCACGAAATAGATTCAACCAAATGTTTTTCAATGAATATTTTTATAAATTCAATTTTTAATATAATTTTCTGAAAATTATAGAATATTTATTTAATTAACCTATGTTTGTGAAATTTTTTTTTTGCCAAATTAGAATGTTTACATAATTCATGAATTAATTACTTAATATTTGATAAAGTAACAAATTNCAAATTAGAATGTTTACATAATTCATGAATTAATTACTTAATATTTGATAAAGTAACAAATTTTAATAAGAAAAAAAGTTTGAAAAAAAAAATATTACAAATTATTTCACGTTAATTTATCAGTCATTAAAGAAAATAATAGTGATTAGCAGATAATCGTATTCTTTCATTGTGATAATAATCCATGGGCGCAACCAAAGCAAAAATGCTGAAGTACTGAAATTAAATTGTCACAAACCTTTAATAATAATAAACTATTATGTTTATAATTTTCTGGTTCGTCTTATTATCATATTTTTTATTAAAAACATGTGAAATTAATATAACCGTGTTAAAAGATGTTTTAAACTGTATAAAAAAAAATGTTTGTATTATATGTGTTTATTGCGAATTACTGATAACAAAATCCTTAACATGAGAAGGCATTTTTTTTTACAAAACTCTTAGTGTGGCTATTAGCGACCATAGAATAATCAAAACAATTGTGATTCAAAATTATAATCAGATCATTTTAATGATCAATTCTTCTCTCATTTTTTATGAAAATTCGTAAGGACGTTGCAATATTACCAATATTAGTTAAGTATCGACATTAGTAATTTTAATGTCGTTACCTTGATTTCGATATTTTACTTCAACCGTTACTACATATGAGTATTGAAACAATAAATATGTATAGCATTACATTAATAACAAAAATCCAAAATGTATAAATTATAAAGTTTTTATTTATTTATTTATTTATTTATTTATTTATATACTTTTTTTATTACTGTTGCATTTAAACATTTGAATAGAAGGTGTTAACGAATAAGATGTCAGTTATCTATGTATATTAAAAAATACAATTGAAATAATACGATTTAATTTTACATTTCATTTTGAGTACAGCTGTTTGTACTAGTTTTCGATATTTTATCCCTAATAATTTATATTAAAAATAGTGACGTCACCAGAAATATTTTTAATGGAAATATAGTACCAAATCATATTGATGACCCTTCTTTTTTTTGCTCTTAAAAGTTCTAAAAATTCAAAAACCACTATTATTTTCAAAGAAAGGATTGAAACAAAAAGAATTTTACGATCCTCAAGTTTTGATGTTAAAAAATTACATCAGAACATTCAAAATATTAATTTCTAACCACAACTAAAATTAATTTTTGCGCACGTGTGTTACTAACCCTGTCTATATTTTAGTGTCGTAAAAACTTAAAATAATATGCCAAAAGTGGAAATAATATAAAAAATGATCATTATTACATCCTGCTAATTCCTGAACTTAACATTCTATAGAGGATGGTGGACCTCATTCATGTGTTGGGGAGTCAAAGATGATTCTTAGCTAGGCCAATGATTGATGGGACGGGTATTATGGCCAGCTTGCGCCAGAGATCAGACATTACCAATAAGAAAATAACAAGAAAAATCTCGTTGGCACCTTGGGGATCGAACCCGAAACATAAGTTTCTACCAACTAGGCCAAGCTGACCCTAAAAGTTCAAATAATATATAAAAATATTATTAAAAAAATTTATATTAAAGGGTTGGCCCCTTTAATTTTTTTTTGTGTAGGGTAAAACGAAGTAAGATGACAAATTCAGTATTTATCAAAATCAATCAGTTATAGCAGCACATCCTAGCTGACATAAAATCGTCTTACTAAAATTAACTATGGTAATTAAAAAGTGACATTAATGTAAACATCGCTCCGAATGAGCGATATATTTGTAAATAGTAATAAAATAATTATCAGTCAGAAAAGTATTTAAATTGATAATTGTTAAAGTGGTAAAATTATTCCAGAAGTTTCTCAAAAATCTCGAAACTTCTATTTTAATTCATTACAAATAAGGCAAAATTTAAATATTCGAATAAATAAAATAAAAGTATCATAAATGTCTAGTAAAATTAATACATTTAATGAGGAAACGTGACTCAGCGGCCAAATAATAAGATAGTAGGAATCCTATCTTTATCAATAGTTAGTTACTCAATCGCGTTATTTCGTGTCCCGCGGGTTAGAAATAAGTTCATAAGCAAACTGACAACGTTGCTTTCGTAAGTCTGTATAATTAAAAGGGACAGAGCGTTGAAATCCTTCTTAACACTTATGAATTCCACACGTTGCCAGTTTGCTTATTGACTTAAATTTTATTTGAATTTGTCGCCGTTTTTATAATATTTGTTCCATCGTCTGAAAACGAATGTTAGAATAGGCGCTCAAATATACTAAAATTACTGTTATTAATAGACCGTCCGGTTGAGTTATTTTTCTATTTGTTATTTATCACCCATTAGTATAGTAAAAAAATTGGTTTATAAAATGTATATTATGACGGCTTTGACAATTTTTGGTACAAATTATTCAACCACCACTTTTTCTAAATTAAAATTATTCTTTTTTTAGCAGAAATTTTTGTTATATTTGATAGAATTTTTTAGCTTCGATGCGAAGCTGAGAAGGTATTAATTTTACTATGATGTGTTTTTTTTTTTTTTTTTTATGTCTGTTGCCACTTTTTCTCAGCTCTCACTGGACCGATTTCTTTCAACAATACGTCAAAAGATCACAAATCGTATCTAATTGAAGAAATTACCCTTAAAAATTGAAAAATTTTCCCTCGTTCCACGCAAATGGAAGAAATATCCAAAAAAATTACAAATTTAAAAATCGGTAAATTTCAACATTTTTTTCACTTTTTTTTCTTAAAACTTGCATAACTTTTTCAAAAATAAACAAATCAACATAATTTTATTTATATACAAAAACCTTAGATATTTCCCTTTCATTTGATATCATTTTTTTTTTTAAACAACACTTAACCTGCTCATTGGGAGGGATTTAAAATAGCAACTATTTTACAAAAACTAACTTTTTCAACTTAATTTTTGAAAGTGTTACGGAAATACTGCGTCCTTTAAACATATATCAAATTAAAGCTTATTTTATGTACTATAAAATTAAAAAAAAAAAAATTGTCCCGACGACCTATCTTCTATGCGCAAATGGCTACCATATTCAAAAATATGCTATTTTTCTATTAAAATTCTAGGTTTTGTATTTTATTTTATTTTAAAATATCTTATTAGGAGAATATATTGACTTTCATAAATATTATATTATTTAATTGTCATAGAATAAAGTTCATAAGACATAAGAAATTAAACTTATTAAATTTTTTTTTACTTTTTTAAAGTCGAAAAAGTAATTTTTAAATTTGAGTTAGCTTAAATAGCCAATTTTTTAGCTTCGTTGCGAATTTTTTATATGAAAATACTAATTTTTAATAATATTAAAACTTAGAAGTGATAGAAAAAGTCTAATTGCAGATTTGAAAACATCGCGAAAAGTTGATTTAGAATAGTATATTTTTGTTACTGATGAAAGTTCCTTATAGTTCAGTATATTTATTTATAGTAACAAACAGTTTTTATTNATAGTTCAGTATATTTATTTATAGTAACAAACAGTTTTTATTGAAATTTATTGTATCAAGCCCTTTAAATTTTTATACACGTAAAAATAAAGCAAAATACAACTTTTTTTTCTCCGTTTAAATTACAATATTAAATTATTGAATATCAA
>NW_026099576.1:13953626-13967755 GCF_025091365.1 Daktulosphaira vitifoliae | reverse complement strand
ACATTGTTTATTATATTTTTAATAATTATATATGATTTAATTTAGAAAAATATTCATGTACTTTATCGGATTCATGTGATATGGAAATCGTAAGTGAAGAAGAGAGACAATTTTCACCAGTAGCAGGTCCGTCGAAAAATAAAAGAGGTAGAAAAGAACTTTTAACTTCTAGATTATCTGCCACTCTTGATAGGTGTAAAATAAGTGATAGGGATGCTGTTCATTTGTTAACTGCATGTTTGGATGCCTTATCATTAGATCCCAGCATATATGTTTTAAACCGATCGTCAATTAAAAGGTCCCGTGAACATTATAGACAAAAAATTGCAGAAAATATTAGTTCTAAATTTCATGAACAAAATTTGAATTTTGTTGTGATCCATTGGGATTCAAAAATGCTTCCAGACCTTACAGGGAAAAAAAAAGTCGATCGCCTCCCTATTATTGCAACCGCCTTAAATTTTGAACAGCTTCTTGGAGTCCCTTATATACCCTCTGGGAAAGGTTTAGAAGTATCATCAGCTGTCTATGACGCTTTAGTCAAATGGTCACTATTGGAAAAAGTACAGGCTTTCACATTTGATACTACGGCCTCTAATACGGGAAGGTTGAATGGGGCGTGTTTTTTGTTAGAGCAACGTCTTGGAAGAGAAATTTTATTCTTAGCATGCCGACACCATATTTATGAACTTGTTTTACAAGGCGTATTTTCAGATACCAAATTATGTCCTTCAACCGGACCAGAAATATTATTATTCAAGAGGTTTCAACAAGAATGGGAAACAATTGATAAAACAAAATTCTCTACATCAATTTCTGATACTTATGTTCATAATATTTTAAAAGATGAAGCCGATGAAATTATTTTATATGCAAAAAGTAAAATTACTGAATATCTCCCCCGAGATGATTATCAAGAGTTTTTAGAACTTGTTATTATATTTTTGGGCGGTGTTCCTCAAAGGGGAAATGCTTTTCGAAAACCGGGTCCTTATCATTTAGCCAGATGGATGGCTAAAGCAATATATTGTTTAAAAATATTTTTGTTTAAAAATCAATTTAAACTAGACAGCAGAGAAGAAACATCATTAAAGGATATTTGTTGTTTTATTGTAAAATGTTACGTTCAAGCTTGGTTTTCATCTCCAAAAGCTATAGAAGCTCCTTTTAATGACATATTATTTCTTAGAAAATTAGAATCTTATAAATTACAAAATAAAAAAATCGCAGACGTGGCATTAAAAAAAATAACTAATCATTTGTGGTATTTAAATCCAGAATGTATTACTTTTTCCTTATTTGACAATCGTATAGACTATAATACAAAACGCAAAATGGCTGAAAAAATTTTAAGTTATAATGATGATGATGATGAAGAAACTAATCTGAATAAAAAGTTAACTCTTACACCAGACGATGTCCCCAATTTTCTTCAAAAAGACCTACCAACTGATTTAATAACTTCCAAATCAATTGAAATGTTTAAGCGGTTTAAAATTCAAACAAATTTTTTAAGCATTGATCCAGCTTATTGGAATTATCAGGAAGACTTCAAAACAGGTAGAGAAATAATCAAATCATTGAAAATAGTTAACGACACAGCTGAGAGAGGAGTCAAGCTAATGGAAGAATATAATGATAAATTTACTAAAGACGAAGAACAAAAACAATTTTTATTGCAGGTAAATTTAACAATTTTTATTTTTAACTTAACTTAATTATATCGTTTAAATTTTTAGACCGTCCAAGACTATCAAAAAAAATATCCAAAATGTGATAGAGAAACATTAAAAAAAATATATTAAAAGACAAATACTAGTTCCATGTAGATAAATGTGCTATGAATTTTGTAATAATTATGTGTTGATAGAATGGATTATACATTTTTTTTATTTAATCTTAGTTAATATTCATGAAATTATTATATAGTTATTTTATACAATTTTTTACTTAGCTTTTTTTTTTAATATTAATTTTATAAAAAAAGATTACATGAAAATTTAATGAAATTTCAACCACTCAGTAAAAATATTAAAATATTTAAAAAAATATATTTATGTTAAATTTTGAAAAATTTTTATGTTAAGTTATTTTTCTCAAAATATAATGAATTTATGAAAAATATTGTAATTACCTTTTTTGTAGGCAATAATAAGTTCTATAATTAATATTCTATTCATTTCAGCGCTAAGTGTAATAGTTGTCAAGTTAAACACAAAAAAAGCAAAAACAACCATCAAGTGCCATATTTCAACCCTAATGCGGCACCAGAAGGGGTTGAATAAAAACTTCCAAATTTTACCTACATTCCATTTTAAAAGTATTTAACCAATCTAGAGGGTACTGTCTTAAAAAAATTGAGTTTGAAAAATAAGGACCACCCTAATCTACATATTCGTATCGAAGCGTTTCTTATGATAGTGATTTTAATCACTGTCAAATATCATCTATACTTGTCCCATCTATGCCTTGTCTACACTGTGCCTCGACACCACTGTGCTACCGTTTTTTTTTATTATTTTTTATTTGAGATAATAATAATATTCTGTTGCCTGTTGCCACTCTTAGCTCTCATCGAACCTATTTTATTCAACAATACGTCAAAAGATCACAAATCATATTTAGTCGAAGACATTACCCTCAAAATTTAAAATAAATTTCTCTTCTTTTTTGTAAATGGGGGAAATCTCCAAAAAAAATGACAAATTTAAAAATCGCTAATTTTCAACATTTTTGGAATTTCTTTTACTTAAAACTGCCATAATTATTTAAAAAATAGATAAATAGAAACAATTTTTTTTATAAATATATTTACTAATCATTTTCTATATATTTTTTTAAATCTGACCCTTCACCTGCTCACAAAGGAGATTCAAAATGATAACTCTTTCACAAAAAATTAACTTTTGAAAATGTTTCGGAAATACTGACAATATTATATGTATCTTAAATTAAAGCTTATGAAATATACTTTAATATAAAAAAAAATTTCAAACTATAGATTGTCTTCATGATGAAAATAGCTATCGTATTGAAAAATATGTTAATTTTATGTTAAAATTCTCGGCTTTTTCAAAAATTAGTAATAGTATCAAAATTACAAATTATAGAAAATGTCTAATTTCAGATTTGAAAACATTGCAAAAAGTTGATTAGAAAATATATTTTTGATTTCGATGAAAGTTCCTTGTAGACCAATATATTTATTCATAAGTAAAAAAAAATTTTTTGCCTTATGAACTTATAACTTATGAACTTAAGACTCAATTTAGGCTTCTTAACATATCTATAATTAAAATTGCCTTCCCTAAAATTTATAAGCATAGTTTTAAATAAGTATGCCAGTTAATATAAGTAACCGATTAACCTCACCGTCAACTGTTTCTTTAAGAAACTAACAAAATCAGTTATTTTATATTTGATTATCAATGTATCGTAGTATCATTTATTAGCGGCTTATTTAAATTTATAAAAGCATTGTTATTATTGACGGGTGATAGGTTTTAAATTTTAATTTTACTGTGTTCATTTCTACTATGAAAATGTGTGATCTAAAATACATTGAACTATTGCTAAAAGTAATCTTATATGATAGAATACAAATACCTAGCTTTAATATAAAACTTCTACTATGCTATAATTTCTATTTTAAGACAATAAGTTAATACCTGCTTATATAGATCTCTTATCGTATCATTAATTAGATAACTGATAATAGTTCAAAGTTAATAATCAAAATAACGATATCACCGTTGGCCTCGCTATTGGTATAAATTTAATTTCAATATTTAGCTTCAAAACAATAAAACAAATACTCCATACTTCAATCTTTAAAAATTCACTTAATAAATAAAAATGTATAAACAAAATTGAATAACTTTTATAGTTTTTTAATGAGTAAATTATTTATACTTAAAAATTCATATCATTATCTTTAACTAATGATAAAAAAAAGCGGGAGAATAATATCAACATTTGGTTGTAATTATGTAAATAAACAGCAAAAAATTTTAGATTTATAGAAAGTATATCATTGATCTTTTTTTTTTTATTTCTGAAGTTTTTTGATAAATAAATATTATAATTTAGTGATATTCCTGTACAATGGATTTTAAACCAAAACATTTTTTAAGATGTCACTCTAAAACAGATAAAGATTCTGCTGACGTATCTACTCAAGTAGCAATATATAAAAAATAAAAAATTATATACCATGTTTAATTGTATTTGTAATATTTTAGGTGTGGCAAGCAATTTTTGAACCTAATATTGATTCGAAAGGTTCCTTTCTAGTTGCTACATGTGGAGGAAATAAGGTTTGTGTAATTGATGTGAGAAGTGGAGTAGTTCAGTATAGATACTCGTATTCAAAGTAATTAATATTATCAAACTCTATTTTTATTTTAATCAATAAATATTACTACATAATTTAATGTATATTTTCAAGGCTTCTATTACATTTATTATTAGCCTACTTTAGTATATTAATTTCTAGTGTAGTTAAGTAAATTTTGAAATAAAACTTTTGAATCTAGTAATTGTATATGTATATTAATAATTATATTAAGTATAGATTGGGATTGAAATTCGGTACTTTTTATTCTTGCAAAACAAAAGTAATAAAATTATAATTTATTTGAGAAACATAGATAAACATCTTTGGGGAATGTAATATTTTTGAAAGAAAAACTTTTAATATTTGTTAATACAATATTAAACTAAACATTTTTTTGTAAATAATGCAAGGTGTTTCTTTTAACACTAGCCACTTAATTTCTTTTTAATAGATCATTTTTTGAGTAATAATTTTTGGTATTTTTTAGTTAGTTCTTATGTATTTCATAATTTATCAATTACTAAAATTACTTGTTTAATTCATATCTTATAAGAGTATCAAATAAATGTTTTTAGATGTCAATAAATATAATAACTAGTTACTAAAATCAAAAATGTTCCATTTATAAAAATGAGAGATTGATACAATTTTCATACCAATACATCAAAAGTTATAAACTTTTTATATATCTAAGTAGTAGGAGTGAGACTGAAAACTTCTAAGATAATGGATCAAAAGCTGTTTTTGAATAATTATTTTCTTAATTAGATCATTTTTATTTTAATATCTAGTTAAATATGTATGTTGCTATTTTAAAAAATAATGTTGGTACCCTTATAAGCTATAAAGAAGAGTTTAAAAAGTATTTTAATAATTGATATAAAGTAATATATAATTATTAGCTTACATTAAATTAGTAACGTACACAAAAATTAAATTTTGGGGTTTTTTTTTTTAAATTTAAAGAAAATTAGATGTGACACTGCCCATATTGTTCGCTCACAAAAATTCCTGTTTTCATTTACTTTATATTGGAAATATTTATAGTATGATCTTTTTTATTGTTATTACTTATTGTTTATTGTCCAAACTTGTCACTTAGCTTATAAATTTTGAGGGGGTTTCAACCCCCCCCCCCTTAGTGTACGCCAGTGCATTAAATAATCATCTTGTATATTCTGATTAAATAAATTTTCTATAATAATGATTTTGTATGTTGTTTTAGTACAAAAATTAAGGTGAAATGGGGTAACTTTAAATAAATAGACTGATTGTATATTCATTTTTTGTTGGAAAATATTAAAAAAAATTTATTAAATAATTTAATTAAAATTTTTAATTATTAAAAAGTTCAATTTTTGAAGAAATAAAAAAAAAATTGTTTTTGCCCCCCGCAAAAATTTTAATTTATTAAGAAATTTATTTGTATTATTATAAAAAAATAATTTTAGGGTGGGATAAAAATGAAATTGTTAGCTTCATAAATTTCATTCTAGATGGGTCTTTAATGTACTAATAAATATTAATTACTATGTTTTTTTTCAGAGGTTTACTTTACACTCTATCATGGTGTATGTCATGTCAACCTAATAAAATACTAGCAACTTCAGGGACCTATAGTAGTATAGTTTTTATTGATTTATCATCTAAATCAGCATATCTTACATACGATCTTACTCAAAGAAATAAAAAAATTTTTGTTAGTTCTATATTATTCCATCCTTATGAAAAAAAATTGTTTTGTAAGTAAATTAAAATGTATTAGTTAGATATTACAAACACTATAACTAAAAAAAAAAAAATGCAAATATCTTATCAATAAAAAATTCATCATAATTATTTCTATAGAATAATAATAAAATTTGTAAATCCTTCTTTTACAAAAACTATTATTAGTTTAGATACCACTATAAACATGGATCATTGATTGTATACATTTTGAGTGATCAGCTCTAAGTATTTTTTAATACATATAGTAAATTCTAAATAAGTAGGTAGGTCTCAATAATATTTTTTCTTAACCTAACATTTAAGTTGACCAATAAAATAGCCAGACTTATTGTTTTTACTTGAAGTCAATATAGTAGTTAGTTTTGTTTAAAATCAAGTCTTAGTCTAAATATTTAAATATCCCATTTAAATAGAAAAAAATTGAAAATACATTGAAGAACTAAATTTGTAGATTGTATAATCTTGAGAACATTTTACAAATTAATCAATAATAACACAAAAATCTTTTTTATGAGTTATAATATTTTTAAATATTAAAATCTTTAAATTGTTCTTCTAAAAAAATTTAGTTTTTAAACTTATAACTCAACTTTAAATTGAACCATTGAATATCAACAATCTACTTTTTGGTTGATTGGTAAATATTATGTCTGCTAGATTTAAAGATATGTAATTATTCAAATAAAATATATGTAACAAAATCATTATAATTTATTATTCATATAAAAATATATGCCATAATTTGTCTTATTGTTACTAACACAATTGGTATGTGTATCGAAATTTAGTTTTACAATTTATCATAATTATATAAACATATATATTGATGACAACATAAAAATATTTTGTATAAATTAATTGTATTATACATTTTTTAGGTGCTTTAAATATTGGAAACATTCATGTACTTGGATTCGATGTAATTAACTCTCAAGTTGTAAATATTGAACAACTAAATATAATAGAAACAGAAAAGGAAATTTTTGGGTTAACATGTTGTGAAAAGAATAATTATTTATTAATCTCTACAAACAAAAGTCTGTTGGGTGTAACAATGAATAAAATACTTGAGTATGATAGAATAAAAAATTTAAAAATTTTTACATTATTTAAAATATTGAAAAATCCCTCATGTGATAATATAATAGATAGTTTTATTGAATTGCAATAAAACTCTACTTTTAGAAAACATTTTTGCAAAATATCGTATATTTTTTTTCTTTGATATTATATAGATATAAAACAGACTATTATTTATACTCAGTATTTATCATTTTTTTAATACATTTAATTATTTGTATAATATGAATGATATTAACTATAATTAGAAAAAGATTTGCCAATTTGAAAATCATATATTTTTCCAGTGCTTCATTTTTAATTACATAGTATTTGGAATAATCTTATCTTATAGAATAATATAAGAATCTATGAAACATATTACTTCATAAGCAAAATTAAGCTTACTGATATGTAACATTATTCAGGGCAATTCCTATTTTAGACCATTATATATTTTATTTTAATCTTAAGTGTAAATTTTGAATACTTTACTAAAATTAATCTGTAATTAATTTTTTAAACTTATACTAAATATCACTATTGATTCTATAATATCAATGAAATGATAATATAGAGAAATATATATTCAAGAATGATTTTAAATGTAATTTTAGAATAAATTTTTTTTTAATTTAAACTTTTTTGTAGCTTTATCATTAAGATAATTATTAATAATTTATTTGTAGACATAGTCTAAAAACAATTGTTTTTGAACTTCCATCAAATCCTAACGAGTTGTATAAAAACCAATATGAAAAAGTAATAGATTCTGTTGAAGTGATTAGTGGTAGTTGGATAATTACTAAAGTTGCATTACACGGTGTCATGTATATTTTTAATCTTGAGAGTGCATTATCAAAAATTAACAATGATAAATGTATTATTGAGCCAACATATGTGTTAAATTGGAGTGATTCAGATAACTATTTCATGAGTTGTGGTGTTGGTTTAGGTAATATCATAAAATTATAATTTATCCTTTTTTTTATTTACTTTTATTTACTTTCAATATAGATGGAAAAATTGTTGCATGTGGTGATGATAAAGGAGCTATATGGATTTATGATCTAAAAGACTTGAACTTTAAAACTAATAATAAAAAAGAAGTAATTGATCCTTGCAAGATTTTAAGGTGGCCAAAACCTCATGACAATTATTTGAAAAAAAAGAAAAAACTTGAAGTGGATGTATATGATATAGTAGTTGCTAAAAGTGCAATACATTCTAGTGGTAATTACCTCGTTGCTGTCACAAATAACAATTTTGTTTGTATATACTCTAAAGCATAAATAATTATAATTTTTTTTGTAAATACATTATTTTTGTAAACTCAATAAATAAAACATTTTTTTAAAAAACTAAAAAACAGGTACATATTTTTTGCATTTATTTTTTTCTCATAAAATTACATAGGAGATAAATTACAAACAAAATTATATTTTCAGATAAAAAAAAAAAAAAGACAATCTTAGTCAAAAATTATAAATCATATGACAAATAGAAGCTTGTACATAAATGTATGATAAAAATGAAAACCATAACTTCATTGGGTTCCAGTTGATCCAAAACCACCTACTCCTCGTTCTGTATCGTCCAAAGTCTGCAATGAATAAAATATGAATACATTATAAGTAGAAAATCATATTTAGTTTAGTTCATACATCTAATTCCATCAATTCAGGGTAAGATATTTTTTCACAAATTAATTGAGCAATTCTATCGCCTGGTTGTATATTGAAATCTTCATCAGAATGATTGAATAGTACAACACCTACATTTCCTCTATAGTCTTCATCAATAACACCGGCTTTAAATGGTAAAGAAATATTTTTCATTCTTAATAAAAATAATAACAAAGTTAATCTATGATAATCATACCTCCAACATCAATAAAATTCTTCCATGCTAAACCTGACCTAGGAGCAATACGTCCATAGGTACCATGTGGAACTTTAATTTGAATATCTGTTTTAACCAACTCTTTTCCATGAGCTTTAATAGTATAAGCATAAGCACTGAAATATTAGAAACATGTTACCGATGTTACAAACTTGATTGTTATTTATGTTACCTCTTTAAGTCATATCCAGCAGCTAACTTGCTGCCTTTGGAAGGTGGTAAGGCGTGTTCAGTTAATTTTGAAAAAGCCAGCACACAATCATTAAGTTCGTTTGCTAACCTAGGTTTTTTGATAGGGCTAGGCATTTTTACTAGTTTACTAAAATACTTATAAATTGTAAAAAATATAATTAGATAAAATAAATAACGTTAAAAATAAAATAATATTAACTAAATCAGAAAGCATACAAATTAACTGTAACAGACTAGTACGGAAAAGATCAAAATCACAGCAGCACTTTCAGTCAGCGTGTGAAAAAAATAACCTACTAATAGTAAGCTGGAAATAATTGATATTAACTGAAAAATAAAGAACTACCGCGTTTTTTAAACATTAACCTAATAGATTATCTTATACAACTGAAAATTTCGCGCCAAAATATATCAAGCCACCAGACTAGTAAACAGTGCATACAATGATGTTTTTTCTTGACTTTTATCAGTTAGCCAACCTACAACATTTGTAACATACAGTATGATCTTAATACAAATAAAAATTGTCTTAATAAAATATAGTATATTGTATTAATTGTAATATTATTACAATTAATATATTGTAATATTATTACAATTAATATACATCAATATTTACTTTACATGATTATAAAAAGAGCACTATGAGGAAATTAAGAACGTCTATAGGTTAAAATTGTTATTGACGTAAATATTTTAAGCTAAGGTTAAAATTTTTTATTATACATTTTCCTTACACCGATTCGTTAAAAACTGTCAAGTACATGTATGGAATATTCGTATAATTTTTTGAGTGTATATTACGTTATTTATGACATTATACATAATATGTGATAATGTACATGGATATTTTTTAATAGAGGCGTTCTCTCTTGTCGAATTCTAATTTACATCAATGTAGTCCATTTGTTAGTTTGTGAATTAATGAATTTGAATAACTTTATATCTATTGCGCCTAAATTTCACAAGAGCCATCAAAATGGTTCTCATAAAATAAATAGAGTCCGCGTAATGTAAATTGAACTTTGATGAGACTAACTTTGAGAAAGAAATATATTTCTTTTTCATGGACCAGTATCACCGTTATTATTTACGTGTCATGGCCAAGAGTTTTTTTTTAGAAATATCCGTTATATCAGCTAAAAGTGTGTAAGTATTCGTTTACGAATTTAGGCGTCTGTAACCCAACTCGAAAAGGTATATTCATATAATAGAGGATATGTATGATGGCATTCGTACCATGGTAAAAAGTATGGGTAGAGCAACAGAAGATTTTAGGGTAGGAGAAGGAGTGCTTTAAGAAGATTCTGCTTTTAAGTATTTAGGGTCAGTTGTGCAAAAGAACGGTAGTATTGACGAGGATTTATGACATAAAATTAAGTGCGTGTGTTATGCGATAAGGCAATTTCAATGAGGCTGAAAGGTAAGTTCTATAATACTGTAGTGAGACTAACTAATGGTTCAGAGTGTTGGGCGGTTGGCAAGAATGTAGATCAGAGATGAGAATGCTTAGATAGATGAGTGGAGTGTGACTAGAGAATATAAAATAAGGAACGAGCATATAAGAGGGGGTATAGCTGTAGCGTCAATCGTGGATAAGATGTGAGAAAATAGACCTAGATGGTTTGGTCATGTTATGAAGAGAGAGGAATCGGAAGTTGTGAGAACAGTAATGGAAATGAATGTTGAAGGAAGAAGAGGTAGAGAAAATCCAAAAAAGAGATGGAGGTATGTATTGAATGCAATACGAGGATGGCTGATGTGTGAGATCATGTCAAATGGAAGTTTTGGATAAGAGTAGTCGACCCTAAGTAGTTGGGATAAAGAAAGAAAGAAGACAGATCGATTATATGGGTAACGTAATCACCAGTCATAACCTCTGAATTACACATATTAAAATGAATAATGTAAATTTCTCTGTGGATAGGGGATAAGAATACTTCCACTGCCAGTCGTAAGAGACGACTAATGAGATTTCGTCAGGTCGACAGCCGGCGTAAAAATTTTTGTCAAATAGTATGAAGTGTCCTGAATAAAACTTAGGCCAACCCCAAGTAGTTGAGATTAAGGCGAGGAAGAAGAAGAAGAAAATGAATAATGTGAAAGTCTGTGAGTAGATGAAATATAAGCAGATATGTACAACGTTTATCCGACTCAATGCGCCTTTATAAAGCATGTCCTAGTTTAATTGTTGCACACAAATAAAATCTATAGTTCAAATAATATTTTATAAAATTATTTCTGCTTTCATAAAAGTTTTAAAAAATACTAGATATGATTTATAATATAAACCGTATCAATAAAATACATTTTTAAAATTCAAATAACTATATTAACAGTAAATTTAACAAATTTAAATCCAGAGTTTACAAGGTCTGAACGCTATTTACCATTCATCACAAATTAATTAATTGAAACGTTTAAATAATTCATAGAAAATATGGTAAACATTTATACGGGCAATGCCTGATTACTGTGTAAGATACATTTAAATTAGTCGTAAACTAAAACACATTAGATTTACGAATTAATATTTATATAATAGTTCTACTTATATATTTAATACTACTTAACGTTCTTGTTAGAAATGTTCAAATCCCATGATATGATTTGTTGAAAAGAGGCGGTGGTCAAGATGTGCTCAATCGAATATAATACGATGATAAGCACTCTGCTGATCGAGGACTGTGTATAATATGTTATTGTAAATACTATATTGACCTAAAAGGGCCAAGCGCCTTGTCACCACTGGCTGCAGTTCATTGTGAAGACCGCGAAATCGTCTTCTGGGCAATTTTATTTTACTGAAAGAAATAATCGGTCTGTGTGTATATACGTGTATTGTGTAAATTTACCAGATAGTAGTGAGATTAAAAAAAAAAATGGTTTTGAGGAGAAAATTTAAAAATACCCATTCATGGTTGTCTCCGTTGTATCGTATTATTAATATGTACACATGTATTTTAGGTTATTTTACACTTTTCTACCCAAGAAATTATCGTTTTTTCCGATCTCTTCGACCGGTCTATTTATCTTACCATGGGACTTTATTCTCGGCACTGTCCAACAGCGGTAGCACTCTTTGTAAGTGTAAACTTCACCAGACTATTATGTGTATTTTAATCCGGGATGTGTTAGACGTGTCAAAACTAATACCTTATACATTGCTTATCTGTTATGATGTTGAACATCATAGACCGAAGCCATCGATAAACTGGTATACGACTAAATACAACACGTCAATCGTAATAAATCTCTAGTAATATACTAGGTATTATTAGACACTGTTCTCTAATTATATAGAAGTAAATCGCATTCAATTAATTAAGGCAACAATGAATCTAAGTTAAGAGAATCTGAACTGGATAAAATTCTCTATGAATGTTATGTCAAATTCTTGTGCGAAGTATAATGTTAGAAATAATGAAAAATAATATAAAAGTCTACTATCGTTATTACAATGTCAAGGAAAAAAATATTTTGGAAAAAAAATTGTTCATTAACGAAACCTTTTCACTATAAATTTTTTAGTATAACTCCTAAAATTTATTTTGATACTGTTACAGGTTAGATATAGATACTGCCATTAAATTCTACACTCGTATATATGTCAAACTATTTTTTTACTGAAGAAGTTTATATAACTTTCCAACAAACAATATCATGAACCCAAACCTAATCCACTACATTAAATACTTTAAAAAAATCTATGCAGTTAAGTAGACGATCACATCATGTGTACAAGAAAAACAACACATCTAGTCATTTCAGCGTTTTTAAAATTAGACCAAAACCAGAACATCAAAGAGTTATTTATTTATGTTGACAATGTTATCCCAACCTAAGCATTATGCAATGCAAATAGAGTGGGCAACGCGCGATGTAAAGGTGTTTACAAAGTATTTTACTTTTTCAGCAATTTCAATGTACAGCCGTGAATTAAACCTAAATAAATAAATCGAATAACATACTAATGTGTATTATTATGTAGGTCAGTGGAGTATAATTTCACTTCTGTAAATTGTTGATTGTTGATAATATGTATCCGTGTTTCTCATGAATNTGTTGATAATATGTATCCGTGTTTCTCATGAATAAATCTATTTTGTGAATAAAAACCAGTCGAGCTTTTTTACGCAGCGAATTAAAGCTCTTACATATGTTATATCTAAAAAACCTTAACTTATGTGAATAAACAAAAACAAAGAAAATTAGTTTTATATAAGAATTAAGATCCTTACTACAAAATTCATCTGATATATTAAAGACAGTAGCGTAATGTAAATTTCACTTTAAGGTTGATAAACATAAAAACTTTTCCATCACTCTTAACATATGAAAAGATATTTCATTTTCATTTCATAAATTATAACTGTCGAGAGCGAGGAAATCCGACACCCAGAACTCCTTCATATAATTTGTACTAGTTTTATTTTTTTAAATGTATTTTTCAATTAAATAATAATGAGTATTGATGAGCGTAAATATTAATATAAGTTTATTTAGTTTCTATAACGCACATTTTTAAGTGCTCGATAGTTATATAATTTAGGATACTAAAAAAACAAATTTATCAGTATGACTGTGGTCGTCATGAGTTTTAATAAAATTATAAAGTACAATGCTATTATACAGTCATGTTAAAAACTGTGGAGCTTCAATAATTTGTCGGTTTATGAATAAAATACACGTATTAAACGTGTTTCGTGCTATGGTATTTACAGCTTCTACACTTATTGTCTACTAAGGGCGCATGAGATAAATTCGATTAAAATCTAAAACACACATAACAACATTGATGCTGTTTGTTATTTTTTGTCGGCAACTTTTCATTCAATGTGCCAGTGTCCCACACGGGAAGATGTGTTATTCACATTGTGATGACAACGGAATGTGTGTGTGTGTGTGT
>NW_026099576.1:13944527-13953526 GCF_025091365.1 Daktulosphaira vitifoliae | reverse complement strand
GAACTTGCAAAGAACAGTTTACCTAAACAGGTATTCTAAAGACAACCTTTTGGCACAATCACGTGAATTGATGGCTTTTTGAAGAATAATCGTTGAAATTAAATATTTTGATATGCACAATGCAACTTTTAGTGAATCGTCTACTAGCAAAGAGGCGATGTCNTTTAGTGAATTGTCTACTAGCAAAGAGGCGATGTTAGCAGATGTACACCGGAAGTTACAAGACTAACTGAGAGCAGTTGCTGAAAGGATCAAAGCTCTTAAATTTAAGCCTATGAAACTTAGTGGTGGTCTATATGAGAATATTATACAATTCAAGCAGATAAATTTGCATCTCAGTAAAGATACCAGCAGTGTATGCTAAGGACCCTAATAAATAGCACTTATTCGGGAACCATGGTTACATGATAATAAGATTAACTTAAGAGGCTTTGAACTGTTTTACATATAGTCAGACAAACCAAGGTCTTGTATTTTGGTTAATGATAAAATAAAAGCCAGCTTGTTATTTAATTTGTAAAGCTCAAATCTAACAATTATTATGGTAACACTAAGTGATAGTTAAAATATTATACGAGACAAACCTTTCACATAACCTGGTTAACCTATAGCTTATATTACGGCCGAAACAAAGCACTAAATGGGCTGTAACTGACTTTCATAATTGCATCATTTCGGTATAAAATAAAAACTGTCTTTTGATAGAAAAGAAAGTTATAGGACAGGGCTAGGCGAAATGCTTATCCGTCAAAATTAAGATAGAGTTCTCGTAAATTCTTAAACAAACTATTGAAATCGGGTTTGGAACAATATTAGGAGTCATATAGAGAATCTCAAAGTCAATACTAATCTAACCAATAAAGTCAAAAAAAGAGAGATGGAAAAAATTTCTATGGGAAATCACAAAAACTACGTACAGCTATTAAACTTTATGCTCACTAAGAAATGGATGGAATAAAACCATCGGAGCAACATTATTATTAAACGATACGTTCATTAACATTAATAATAAGACATTGGCTCTGAAATTATCGAGGAAAGTCAAAACCCCAAGTGGCATAAGATGAGCAATTAGTTTTAGAGTTGCTAAATTTTATGCAGTAGGCATATTCCTGGACATTAAAGATACTATTGATAACACACTCTATGATGCTATAAGTTACTCTGCACAAAATTATGGAATATAAGCACTTATTATTAAGTGGATAGAAACCATACTTAAAGAACGTTCAAATTTTAGAATAGCTTAATGTAATAAAGTAATATGAGAATTAAACAAGGAGGGATTGTGTTTTCCTTACTATGGTATCTAGTTTATTAAAGAGTTAAAAAATTATTGTTATACATAAGCCGATGTGGATGATTTAACTATTGATTGGTACCTTAGTCTGTTGGATCGGAACAATACTTATTACAGCCAAGAGAGAACTTAAACGAATTCTTAGAATGATTGCTAAGTTATGAATAGAGTGATAAGAACCATACCAACGATGGCAATGGAGGACTAATTGGACTATAATATTAACACCTAAAGCTCATTACAAAGCTACATATTACTACTTCGCAACTTAGATATGTGGGTTATGGATACTGACACGGTAGAACAAGGTAAAATATTAAAAAAGATATTTTATTTTGTTTCCCTGCATTTGAGGACCAGCTTTGAATTTACCTGATCATTACAGAGTGCTTGCAAAGCCATTTGACTATCACTAAAGATAATTATCTTCCTATTTTTGTATACCAGCAGGTTCTGAGCCCATACCAGTAACGCCATTACGCCATCAAAACAGAGGGTGTGTGCCCAATGATATACTGATATTTATTTGTGGCTTTAGACCCCAAATACCAGCACCTACCTTTCCTTATTTTATGTATCCATCTGTATATATTACAAACCCTCCTTTTTCAGTCAGATGGTTAATATTCCATACTCTACGTGTAGTGATTTCCACTTTGTAGGAAATGTTACAAAATGGAAACACGGTAACTCCATATTTTCCTTGTTGTTCTCTACGCTTTAAGTTTTTTGCCCAGGTTTTAAGTAGTACTCTTAAGAATTTCCCTGTAAGTCATACCACCGGTTTTGGACCAACATAGGTGTTTTCTGCACCTTTCTCCACTAGAAAGGTGTCCTGGTACCTATGATAGTGTAACTTTATTGAACATTGATAGTGATTCTGAAGTTTCTTTATATTCAAAAACTAACCTTAAAGTCACCTGGTTATTACTAAGTGCCTTCAGAGCAGCTTCATTATGACTTAGGAAATTTACGTTCCTTTTCATAAATACTAGCAAGTTCTGGTAGTAAACTAGTATTGATATTACTTTTGCTTGAAACACAGAGAGTGTTGAGCCCATTAACATGCTGATATTTATACAAGGTTAACATCGTAAATCCCAGCACCTACCTATCCTGATTTCTTGCAGCCGTGTGTATAAATTATAAATCCTCCTTTCCTAGTCAATTGGTAATAGTTCCATAGTATTTTCATCATACAACTAAATCATTGCATTAGTTATAGACCTCATTATTCATATTAGATAATTATTGTTTAAAATCTTGAACTTTCTATAAATAATATCGAATGAATTCCCCTCTGTTTAAAAACACAACATTATCAAAGTACTAAAAAACTTTAACATCGTAAATTAACTACTATATCACAGCTGGGATATACATAGAAACAAACATATACTCAGCGTTAGGCGACAAATTTTTATAAAGCATAAAAATGTCAAAGAGCTCCTTCTTCAGAAGTAATAGATTTTAATCAAGCAAGTTTACACGGACGAGTCAATCACTTGTGACATACAGCGATTCCATTTAAATAAGTTCAACTTCAAAAAATACAACCCCCTATTCAAAACTTTGAATCATAATAATAATATGTAATACAGTTTGTTAGAAGACAAAACCTCTGAATAGCCTTCTTCAGCTAAACTGCATTTGTTCCATCATGGAAAATAGTAATCAAAATCAAAAACGAAAAAAATCCTTTATAAAAAAACACAAAACAGGGGGTCGTGGCACAGTTTTAATAAAAGTAGATTTAATCTGACAGTGAATAAAATATCATTAGAAACGCTCCGATGCAAATCTGTAGATAGTGTTTAATTCTATGAAATTGATGGATAATTACAAAAGCAAAATATTATTAATTATATTTTATATAATTTTAATAATTAATTCTTTTAAATTATTATTGATATTTATTTTTAATATGATAAAAGTAATAACTTCTAACATACTTTTTCGTCCTGTGAAGTGAAAGTTTATAATAATAAAAAATTGAATTTATTACCATAACTTTTAGCTCAATTTGCAAGTTTGAAATTGACATCATTAAATAGAAAAAAATGAAATTGTTNTGGTAATAGTTCCATAGTATTTTCATCATACAACTAAATCATTGCATTAGTTATAGACCTCATTATTCATATTAGATAATTATTGTTTAAAATCTTGAACTTTCTATAAATAATATCGAATGAATTCCCCTCTGTTTAAAAACACAACATTATCAAAGTACTAAAAAACTTTAACATCGTAAATTAACTACTATATCACAGCTGGGATATACATAGAAACAAACATATACTCAGCGTTAGGCGACAAATTTTTATAAAGCAAAAAATGTCAAAGAGCTCATTCTTCAGAAGTAATAGATTTTAATCAAGCAAGTTTACACGGACGAGTCAATCACTTGTGACATACATCGATTCCATTTAAATAAGTTCAACTTTAAAAAATACAACCCCCTATTCAAAACTTTGAATCATAATAATAATATGTAATACAGTTTGTTAGAATACATAAAACCTCTGAATAGCCATCTTCAGCTAAACTGCATTTGTTCCATCATGGAAAATGGTAATCAAAATCAAAAACGAAAAAAATCCTTTATAAAAAAACACAAAACAGGGGGTCGTGGCACAGTTTTAATAAAAGTAGATTTAATCTGACAGTGAATAAAATATCATTAGAAACGCTCCGATGCAAATCTGTAGATAGTGTTTAATTCTATGAAATTGATGGATAATTACAAAAGCAAAATATTATTAATTATATTTTATATAATTTTAATAATTAATTCTTTTAAATTATTATTGATATTTATTTTTAATATGATAAAAGTAATAACTTCTAACATACTTTTTCGTCCTGTGAAGTGAAAGTTTATAATAATAAAAAATTGAATTTATTACCATAACTTTTAGCTCAATTTGCAAGTTTGAAATTGACATCATTAAATAGAAAAAAATGAAATTGTTAAGATTAATATGCATTCAGCAAATTTTATAATTACTATTTACAGTAAATTTCAAAAAAGCTTTATTTTTTTTTGTATTTTTATCGTAATAGATCACTTAAATATAAGTCATAGTAATCATTTATAATAAACTTTTGGTATTTGGAAAAGTTTTACAATTAAAATATACAGAACTGAATTTATTTTAATGATTTACTTTAACTAAAAAAACCAATCAAAAAGTTGTTAAAAATATCTACTCAATTGAGCGTATTATAAAATTTTATTATAATTGTAAAAATCGATTGCTAAATTCAGGTGAAACTAAAAATAATTTTTTATTAGATTTGTGTTTTATATAGCAACATGTTACCAAAAAATTTGGAATATTATAGACTGTTAGTAACACACACAAATAGAGTTAAAAAATTAATAAATTACAAAGTAAAATTATTTACTTTTGCAGTTGAATACTTTTATCATATCAAATCTGATTGGATAATAAATACATTAAAAATATTAGAAATGAATCATTTCAATTTTTTGTATGGATAAAGCTGGTTAAGCTACTTGTTATTTGATTAAGGGATTTTTTTTCAATTTTTGAGGGTAATATCTTCAACTAAATACGAATTGTAATAATTTGACGCAACGTTGAAAAAAGTTAGTTAAGTGAGAGTTGGAACAATAAATCGCAGCCATAAAAATAACACATAGTAAAATATTAACATGAATAAGACATTTCTTCTCATGAGGGGAGACTACAGTGATGGGATTTATGATATTTATTGAAGTTAATGAATCTAAATGAGATGAAAATTTTTCTAACTTAAAAAAAATGCAAAATATTAATCGCCACAGGCGGATCCGAACCTGTATCCTAACCGTGAAAGACACAAGTGTTACCGATTCGGCAACTGTTCGTCGTTTAATACAATAGGCAATTTAAGTTGATTCAAATTTTAAAGTTACTTTTTTGACTTTAAAAAAGCAAAAAAATTTAAATAAGTTTAACTTCTTATGTCTTATGAACTTTATTTTAAATAATAATATAAGCTTTAATTTAAGATTAAATAAAAGTGTCAATATTTCCGGAACATTTTCAAAATTTGAAAAGCTTAACTTGTATGCAAAATTTGTTTTTTGAATTCACTTTGCGGGCAGGTTTAGAGTCAGATTATCAAAAAAATTATATCAAATAAAAGAAAAATATCTAAGGTTTCAATATAAAAAAAAAATTAGAAAGTCGACGAAAAATTGAAATATCATTAAACTATGATCTAAATGAAAAAAAAACCCAGCACAGGAGGGTCGCGGCACAGTGGTGACATGGCATAGTTGGACCAAGTATAATGATATCTGACTGTGATTAAAATCACTATAAAAAAAAACGCTTCGATGCAAATCTTTAGATAATGTTTAATTTTAAAAAAATGGTGGATTATTCCAAAAGCTACATGATCTGCTATTTTCTTATTAATATCCTGAATGAAAAAGGGATTATTAAAAAATATTATTTCTCATAAAAAAATTGTGTTGATCCATACACTGTTCAATAAGTTATAGCATTATTAAGTTAAAAATGTAAAAAATAAAATCAAGAATTTTCACACGAAAATAGCTTTTGGTAGCCATTTTCACCACGAAGACAAGTCCAGAGGTCAATTTTTTTTTTCATAATAAAGTATATTACATTATTTTTAATTTAAGATATATATAAAAGTGTCAGACTTTCCGGAACATTTTCAAAAGTCAAATTGAAAAAGTTCTACTTTCTATATGCATTTTTATGTTTTGAACCCCCCCTGTATTAAGGGAAACGGTCCGATTTATAAAAAAAAGTACGTTGAATTAAAGAGGTATATAAATATTATTTCTCATAAAAAAATTGTATTGATTCATACATTTTTCAAAGATTTATAGCATTATAAAGTTAAAATATGAAAAAAATTTTTTTTACAAAAATCGTATTTTTTTTATTAACATTGATGACTGTTTTCACCATGAAAACAATATAAAGTCCAAAATTTTTTTTTTTTATATTAAAGTATATTACATAAGCTTTAATTTAAGATATATATAAAAGTGTCAGTATTTCCGGAACATAAATTTCGTTAAATTCGACGCACATTTTCCTATAGACGAAAAAGTGTTGGGACAATTTTTTTTTTTTGAACTTATAGAATTTATTGTAAGCTTTAATTTGACATATGTTTAAAGAACACAGTATTTCCTAAACATTTTCAAAAGTTATACTTTTAATACGTATTTTTCAAGTTCTGAAAGCCCCCTGTATAAAGGAAAATTGTCTAATTTAAATAAGTATTTTAAATGAAAGAAGAATATATAATGTATTTAGAAAAAAAATTTGTGTTGATACATACATTATTCTAAAAATTAAGCAATTTAAAGTTAAAAATTTTATATCGAAAATTTTAACATAAAAATAGCATTTTTTTAACTACGGCAGCCGTTTGCACATAGAAAATAAGGTGACGGGACAAATTTTTTTTTATATTTTTTAGTGCATAACATAATCTATAATTTGATATACGTTTAATGGATGCAGTATTACCGGAACATTTTCAAAAGTTAATTTGAAAAAGCTAATTGTTAAGTTAATTTTTAAAAAAGTTATGGTAGTTTTAAGAAAGTGAAAAAAAATAACGAAATTTACCGTTTTGAAAAATTGTAATTTTTATGGAAATATCCCCCATTTACGGGGAACAAGGGAATTTTTTAAAATTTTTGAGGGTATTTTCTTCAACTAGATATAATTTGTGATCTTTTGACATACTAAATATTATTATTATTAGGTATTATTCAACAAAATCGGTCCATTGAGAGCTGAGAAATAGTGGAAACAGACTCAAAAAAAATACACATCATGGTAAAATTAATACCTTCTCAGCTTCACATCGGAGCTAAAATAATAAATATATAAATAAATAAAATAATAAAAATAAGAAATAATGATTTGAGGATTTTTAGTAGTTTTTATTATTAGATATATTATCTAAAATTTCATTTTTATTTTCAAAATATATAAGTTTCATATAGAATGCTAAAAGATTTAAAAACATTGAGAAATTAGTCAATGATAAGTCTCCAATTTACCCCGTGGAAGTCATTTTAGGATGAATTTATTTAAAAGATAAAGTATTTCAAATGTTATTATTAAAAACTACAACTTACGTAATAATTTTTATGTGATTTACAATTATATTCCTAAAATTTTCGATAGAACTGTTCTTTGATTCTTCTTCAAATAAAAATTAATAAATAAATTATTTATTTATTCAATATGAAAAATTACTAAATATATTTTACCATTATTCGTATGTTGATAGCCAAAGGTCTCATACTTAGAAGCAATCATTTTTAATTGTGCAGATAACATCCAGCATAGCTCCATTACAGTAATGTCATATAGTAAAATGTCTAAACATGCACTCACAAGAACAACTGATTCTATTAAATAAATTAATATGTACATTTTTTCATATTGTTCATACGACATAACAGGAAAAAATATTTGGAGTGGAGTATTTCTATATATCACGAAATTGCCTTGTCGATTTTCAAAAGTGAACTCTTTCATCATTAAAGANCCTTGTCGATTTTCAAAAGTGATCTCTTTCATCATTAAAGGATTTAAAATCCATATAATAAGAGAAATGAACCATATCGTCGCGTAAATATTTATCACTACTATGCATTTTTTCTTATAATGCTGAAATATATCATCTCTGTAACAATTATGTGATAAAAAATCATTTCTCAACACGTCAAATAACTTCCATAGTTCATCAAAATTTCGAATAAATCTTATAGATTTGAAAATTCTGGCAAAAGCACATAGGAATGTTAATGATATTTGAAAAAGTGCGTACAAATCATTAAACACAAAGAAAAACCCAATAAAACAGTTTATTATTACTATTAAATCTAGAAACATAAGAAATGGATTAATAGTATAATAGTTTATGTTGTATTTTCCAATTTTTAAGCCAGGTTTGTTTTTTGGATAAAATATATGATACATTTTGTAAATCTTTATTAAGTGATAGTTAATGATATAGTTTTTTTCTTCTTGGTTATCCATTTTTTATTTTTTGAATAGAACTCGAATCAAATAATCTTAGTGGAATGTTATTTTTATCGTATTGAATTTAATAAATAACCAAAATTCTTAATATTTATTCATTTTATAATCTTGATTTGTTGATCTAAAAAATAATAATTAATTCACTATAAATTTATACAGCTATTCTTAAATTATACATTTTTGCAATAACTAATTAAACAATGAAATATTAAGTGATTATATTCAATTAACATATAAGAATCAAAAAGTTAACATCATTGGTACTCTTTGGAAACGTTTTTTATATTGTTATTTTCAAATGATTAGTCCTATTCCAATGAATACGACAACTTTTTTTTTCTGGATTGATCTCAGACTCATCAATTGAGTTTCTGAAACAAATCTATAAAAATTAACAAACTATACTATGTTTAATGTAATTAAGCATACCATGAGTATCATTACTGTATAAACACACCAATTGGTACCGTGCTACTAGAAAACTGCTATCTTATTTTCTTTTATTACTCAAATCTATTTTTATTTCTAATGTTTGATTAATTATTGAGTTTTTACTGACATTAAATAGTTTTAAGCTTAAATTTTAGATATACTGAATTAAACAATAATAATCTTATTTAAATAAAATGTCGTTTCAA
>NW_026099576.1:13933957-13944427 GCF_025091365.1 Daktulosphaira vitifoliae | reverse complement strand
AAATGCTCTGATTTCAATTATTTCTGCATTACTAGAATGCTGTTATCATGTAGATTTCAAAAACAAATCGATTGTAGCGATTTAAAACAGCATTTTAAAAAAATTGCGTATACAGAGTGATCCAAATAACTTACTTCAAAATACAGAGTGATTCAAATGACAAANCCAAATAACTTACTTCAAAATACAGAGTGATTCAAATGACAAAAAAAAAAAAAAATTTGAATATCGCTACAATCGATTTGTTTTTGAAATCTACATGATAACAGCATTCTAGTAAAGCAGAAATAATATTGACTCTATTGATGCTGTTTTGTGCGATCATTATAGATCTAAATTTTTAGCACTAGGTTATTATAATCATTCCGAAATTAATTGGAAACTTGTTGATAATAAAATCAAGTCGCAATTATTTAATATTAGCACTACTAATTCAAACATTTTGTCTTATTTATCTCGTTCTAACTTAATGCAGTATAATTTAATTTATAATCAAGTAGGTTCTCTACTCGATCTCGTCTTTTCTAATGTATATAATATTAATGTTTCATCTGCCATTTACTCATTTGTACCTCTAGATTATAACTACCATTCAGCCTTAGATATAAGTTTTCCTGATTGATACAATCGAATACATTGATTATAAAGAACAAATGTTTCATTTTATGAACTGCGACTATATATATATTAGAACACGTATAGCTACAGTCGATTGGAATGGCACTTTTAATAATTTATGTATAAATAATGCAGTTGATAGTTTTTACTCAATTATCTACGAAATTATAGACTCTACTTGCCCAAAAATATTTAAATTTTCTTCTAATTATCCGTTATGGTTTAGTTCTGCATTAAAAAATTTAATATTCTCAAAAAAGATAGCTCATAAACATTTAAGCAGTTCCCTAACAGTTATAATTACAATATATTTTCTAATTTACGTGCACCATGTAAAATTCAAAATAAAATTGATTACGCTAGCTACATTCAAAAAGCACAAAATTCAGTATCAAATAATCCAAAATATTTCTGGAAGTTTGTCAACAACAAATGGTCTAATGCATCTCTTCCAGCCGTCATGTTTTATAATAATAATAAATTCTCAAACGGTTATGAAATTTCAAATTGCTTTTCCAAATACTTTTCTAATGTCTTCAGCTCACCCATTACTACATCTAATAATTTAATTACTAACGATTTGTCCTTACTTAACTTTAATTCGTAAACTTTATCTCTAACAGATATTCTGTACGAAATAGACCATCTTAGTAATAATATCTGGTTCAGATAATATTTCCAATTTATTTTTTAAAGAATGTAAATTCGTTTTTGCAGTTCCACTATTATATTTATTTAATTTGTCACTTAAATCTGGAATTTTTCCCATTCGCTGGAAATTGAGTTATGTTACTCCGGTCTTTAAAGGAGGTGATAATTGTTTAATAACAAATTACCGTCCGATATCCATCATTCCAAAAATGTTTGAAAATATTATTGTTAAAAAATGATCTCCCTTATTCAAAAATATAATTATTGATGAACAACGTGGCTTTTTTTTCGGTAGATCTACTACTACCAATTTATTATTATTCCAAAATTACGTACTAGATGCATTTAGTAAGAACTACCAAGTTGATGTAATCTATACTGATTTCTCTAAGGCATTTGACAAAATAGACCACAACATTTTCGCAGCCAAATTACACAATCTAGGCTTTCGTAATCCTTTTTATTTTTGGTTAGTCTCTTTTATTACTGATAGAAACAATATACAAAAGTAAAAAATTTTGAATCACCACTATACGATGCCAGTTCTGTGATTCCACAGGTTTGTCACCTAGCTTCTCTTTTATTTAATATATTTATAAATGACATAAAAATTACAAATTCCCGCTTGCTTCTTTTGCAGACGATTTAAAAATATTCCGAATAATTAAAACTCCTAATGATACAAAAGTGCTCCAGGATGACCTTAACCTACTCAATAATTGGTGTATTCTTAATAAATTATACTTTAATACCGATAAATGTAAAGTTATGACATACTCAAGGAAATGTGTAACTCATACTTATAAGTATTACTTAAATGATACTGAATTGACTAGGGGTTTTAATATCAATGATCGTGGTGTTTGTTTTGACCCTTCCCTATCGTTCAATGATCATTATGCATACATCATTAACAAATCATCTTCTATGTTAGGTTTTGTAGGTAGAACTTGTTCCGATTTCAACAATCCTATTGCTATAAAATCTCTCTATTGTTCATTTGTTCGTTTTATACTGGACTATAACTCTGTCGTTTGGTCTCCCTACATGTCCGGTCCCAATGATGATATTGAAGCGATTCAAAATCGCTTCCTATGGTTTGTTGCATTTAAATGCGGTATCCATCACCAACGACACACATCTTCTTTACCATTACTAACACTAACCAATTTAGAAACTTTACAATCGAGGAGAATCAGACTCGATCTTTGTTTCACTTTTAAGTTATTAAATGACATCATAAATTGTCCTAAGATACTGATTAAATTAAATTTTCTAGTACCCACTTTTTGTACCAAGAACTTATATACATTCTACGCGCCATTCCATCGTACTAACTACACTAAAAATTCCTCCATTCCTAGGTTAATGTGCCATGTAAACAAATTTAACGTCGATTTGTTTATTTGTAACAATATATTCACTTTTAATGTAAATCTTAAAAACAAAGTAATTATTAGTTAATAATTATTGTACGTATTGTAATTTTATTCTGTTTTACCAATTTATATTTTACTTTATTGTATTGTAATGTATATTATTGTAATTTAAGTCAGACAGCACATGTAAACTTTACTCTACAAACTGATAGTCGTCTTCCTTGTATATATTGGGCCTAGTCCGTTTAAATTTTTCAATAAATAAATAAATATTGAAGTTGCATGAATTTGTCTACAGAAACAGCCAAAGTTAAACTTTCTGGAGAAAATCTTTTTTTTTAATTTATTGTAATGGAGTCTAATATTTTATAATAAATATTAATCTTATAATAGTCATAAACAGATATAGTTGACTCAACTGGTTCAGATGTTGCACTTGTTGAGGTAGTTAACATGTAATCATTAAGACGAGTCGCCTCTTTTCTCTTTCTCTTAGAATATAAATGATTATTTTTACAAAAACATTAAAAATTATACAACATGAATACTTAATTAAAATACAAAATAGATTACAAACCTCGTGCTTCATATGGAATATCAATTGTAATATTATTATCAACTGCAAATTTTTGTATAGATTGCCAAATCTCACTAAAAGATTCTGGAATACGTGAACTTTCGAAACTTGTTATAATACTATTAATTATCGTTACTGCTTTACCTAATGTGGCATTTTTGTCGTGCATCATGTTAATCATAACGTTAATGATACTTAGTACTTGGCGTATGACAAACAAATGAACAATAAAAGAGGCTTTTTGTAAATTAATAAGTATTCCTGTTGAAATAAAAGGTGTATGTAATGATTTTTAAATACATTAAAAATTATTAAAAAATGTGTATTACAACAATTAATACATATTACCTAAAGCTTCATTTACATCTTTGTCATTGTCTTCATCAATTTCTTCTTGTAAGACATGAATAATTGCTTGGTAACAGTCTAAGACAGCAACACGATTTTTGTATCTACAATTCCACCTTATATTACTTATTCTTCCAATCGTTTTAATTTTCAGTCCTAATTTTTTTGCATAACAATGAGTTGTTGATTTTTTGTAGGATAGGAAAAAAGATTATAAATACTTTCTAACATATTAAAGATACATCTAGTGTCATTAAATAAAATAAGTTAAACATGAATTAAAATTTAAACATTGGTACATAATTTTTTTAAACTTACTTTTACAAATTTACAACGAGATTAATACGGTGTGCCTTACAATGAGTATAAATTGCACATGGATATTTGTTTTGAATTTTTGCTTGAACACCATTAAATTTCCCAGCCATAACACTTGCTCCATCATACGATTGACCATTAATTTGTGCTTTGTTACTTAAATTATAAGCTTTGAAATGATCAAAAGTATGTTGACTCAGGGCTTTGGCATCTTGCTTAACTAAACAATCTACAAATCCTAAAAATCTTTCATGGACATTTAAATCTTTGGTGTATCTAACACATAAAGCCATTTGTTCTTCCTTGTAACAACTAAAAATATATTCAATATACACATTTTCAAAACAATTATTATTTATCCATATCATAATTTTAAGTTTGTAATTAATAATAGGTTTATAGGTACTAACCGTAATCACACATTACACCAAACACACCATCTCCTATTTCATGTATAATTGTGTCTCTAATACTATTAGTACTAAGACTAATAAATTGCTCTTGTATTGAATGACTAGTATAATTAATAGTTTTTTGAAAGTTTTCTGCAAATTCAGGTACATGTTTGGAAAACAAAATACGAGTTTCTATGAAATTCCCTAAAACAAACATTTTTGCACATAACTTTTATTCAGGAATAAATAATGTTGTACAGACTTATAATATTATATGTAAACAATTTAAATTTGTACCTATAAGGAAACCTCAAATTATATTATTTTAAGATAAATATTATAGACATAGATACCTTGATTTACAGATGTCTTTTTTTCATCATGACCTCTATATGCTAGTCCTTGAAAAGCTATATGTATAACTATGTCTATTAACATTTTAACATATTTCCTATTAGATTCAACCACCAGTTTATGATTTCATATCAATTGTGAATGAATACTACTATGTATGTTTTTAGACTTATGTCCAGCCCACCTAACCATAAATATTAAATGAACTTTAGTCCCATTATGTGCTTCAAGCTTCGTTAATTTTTTGTCTTTTGCACCTCTAGATCCACTCAACTAATAAATTAATGAAATTTATAATAACAAACATGATAATATGGCTAAACAGTAATATTTTATAAATTAGGCACTTTTTTCCAATTTTTAAATCCTATTGATGTGAAAGAAGGTTCTAATGAACCTATTTCAAAAAATGTCGCATGCGTAACAGAATATTGAGCCTTTAGAAATACTGGATTCGATCCATTCATATTTTGAATAGTATGATTCATTGAAACTCTGGTTCTGCGCTCCAAACTTGGTAAAAGGAAACTATTTTTGAAATTTTTAAAAATTAGGTATTTATTTTACTTTTCTGTACTTATGCCTATTTTATTTTATTTATTAAATATTATATAGCAAGCAGAGTAAGTTGTAAATTATTATTTATTCAAATACAAAATTAGGTATTTAGATAAGAATCAAAAATAAACACTATTTTTTAAATTTTAATTACCTTAACTCTGGTCTGAACAGGGCCTGAATTTAGGTCTCCTAAATCGGCCAAGTTATAAATATTGACCTCATCAATGAAGCCAGAGGCAGACGTTTTTACATCGACTGTGACTACACTACTTACCAGACCCGAGTCTTGTTGTGTTTCATTTACATAAATACATATTGTATTATTAACCCTTTTATTTTTTTTATTAAAAATGCTAAACATGTTGAATAAAAGAAAATTGGCATTATTCAACAGTTAAATAAATAAAAAAAACAGTGTTATTGATGTTTGTAAATTAATCAGTATTCATGTGTAATGCTGTAATAGGTATAACGTATGAACTTTACAAACAAAACATAATCAACTCTTGCGCGCATTCATAACACAATTACCGGGAAATTAACAGTTTTGGTTTTTCCCAATCATTAATATTTAATTTTGTACAAAATAAGAAAACTGAATATCTCAATGAACGATTGTCTTTGTCAGTAACAATAAATTAATGGGATATTGGAAACCAACAGTGCCATGTATCAACGTATAATAATAATGAGTTCTGAACTATATAATATGTATTATTTATATATTATAATATACAGAATGATCTTACTGATGTCTTACATAATATTTCTACATTTAAAATTATACAATATATATGTACATTATATATTGTATATTATAATAATTACCTATAATATAATAAATAATTTTTCTTAAATATTTTAAGCTATTATTTTTATTTAAAAATGTCTTCAACTATACAGTGTTTTAAAAATTTGCCAAAATTTTTGGGGGGCTTATCCCTTAAAGCCCCCCCTCCCGGATATCCGCCAATGACCATGCTTCCTTTCATCGATCCACTACACCACAAGTGGCATCATCCATAATCTTCCAACTGGGATTACGTGATTTCAGTCTCGTACTTGGTAAATTTATAATGTCCTCATAAATCGGCAGACCAGGAGACTTTAAGTATTTTTACCACTCTCTTCTTAATGCCTCTTCTCGTCTAAGGAATGGAGACCTTACATTAGCCATTTCAGGAAGCCACGGGAAGGGAGTTATTTTCAATGTTCTTGATATAATTCTCATTATTTAGTTAGACATCAATTTTCGATATATGCTTACTGTTGATCCAAACTGGCGCGCAGTATTCCGCTGCAGCAAACACCTATCCCTGTTTAATCATATTCAACCAAATATCAAGTAAATACAAATATAATAGATTTTCGAAATTAAACTGCATGATTTTATCGTAGATCTAGGTTCAGAATTAACTTTGCTTATATACTAGTACTAGTATATAAGTATATATATTGTACTAGTATTTTGTTATTGTTGTATTTAATAGGAGTAGCAGATAGGCAACAATTGGTGCTTAATTTTATATACCTTTAGTATTCTTACTTATATTTTATGCATGTGCATATTTTATAATCAATTACTTTATGTACCACTGACCCATAAAAAATAATAATAATAATTATGATTATATTATCACTTTACTATAAACTTCCTCTAGAATAGCACAATGATATTCACATTTTATCAAATCAAATAATGTTGTGTGCGTCAGAAAATATGCAGTTGATTTGTTAAAAAGTTAACAAAAAACATTTCATTAATGTAAAATAATCATATAATTTGAAATCTTATATAAAGGTAAGTACATTTCAAGTAGGTTTTTCAAAGTTATTAAATTACGTTTCTATAAATTTCTATTTAAACATTTTACTCAAAGATTCTAAATTAAATTATTTTTCTATAGATATTGTAAACCAATTTGGTCAAAATTAGAGTTACTACTTAGTGATCTAGCTCGGAAGTTTAATAAAATCGAAAATTATTAATTTGTTGAGTTTTTTGTAATAAAATTTAAAAATAATCTAGTTTCATATTTATTCGAAAAAAAATTTATGCAGAAATAATTCTTTGAAATATGCCAACAAGACAGTTACACGTAATAATAATTGTTAAGACGTTTTACATATTAATACGTATTAATATTAAAGTGTAGGAGAATAATACAATTGCTGTGTTCATGTGACGCATGACAGATACAATATTACCGTATTTATACGATAATTATGTGAGACTGTTTCCTACATTTGTCTATTTTGTTTTAATGCTTACTCAATTATTTTAACTGTGTCGACACTGTAACCCATGGATTGCTGTCGCAGAAACAAAAACACAACTCGGTCAATCAACGGGACTACTAGGAGCAGCTGCGTATCTGCTTATACTTCAGTGATAAGTCAAAATTATTCTGTTTTGTGAATGTACTTTAATTTTCAATAGTTGAGATTTAGTATTGTGCACTCTAGAAATGGCTGAGAAAAGAAAAGGCAAACGACGACGAGATGATGTTAGTATTTGTATCGTTGCTGTATCTAGCCAAGAAATAATAAGATTATTCTGACTTAAATAACGAGTCGCCAATTAGAGGCTCAGCCGGGGGTCAACTACGACTTGTGATCTAATATTTTGATATATATTGATGCTATTTAAAAAAATAGGTATTGTATTATATTGTTTTTGCAGGAGTTTGGATTAAATCCGACTATGTCTGACAAACCAACAAAGCAAGAGTATGCTATTGCTAAATGGATACGCAAAAATGTACAACACAAAAAAACGAAATTTGCGGGTCATAATGTTGAGTACTTCACAGGTAATTATAGTAATTTTTATTAGTAAAAATTACTTACTGAACAATTTATTTTATTTTTTGATTAAAGGGAGCAAAGCTGTAGATAGCCTTCTTGATTCAAAATGGGTGACTAGTGAAAAACTATTTTCTACTAGAGAAGAAATTGAACTTTATTTAGATGAGTAAGTCATTTAATTTTTAGTATAGAATTGCATGGTTAAAATTATATATTTTATTTAGTATGTTAAAACATCAGTTCTTTCATCGTGCTAAAAAAGTTCCTATCTCGGAACAAGAACTAAAAGCAATGAAAAATAAAAAATCAAAAAAATTAAATGATACAGATAAAGAAGATAAAAAAAAATCTGACAAGAAGAAAAAAGATGATGAAAGTGAAGAAACCAGTAAAGATGATAAAAATGATGATGAAAAAAATAAAACTAGTGAAGTAAGTTAGAGCTATCATGTTTGTGTTATACTAACTCAAAATCTTAGTATTTTCTTCATTAATCTAATTTAAGAAAATTTTGCTTTAAATTTTTTTTTAGTTTACTACATACTTATAAAATTTAAAAAAATTGTATTTTATGAGTAGCTGATATAAATAGTCATACTAAAATAAATTTGTTTTGAAAAACCATTAAACTAAAGTTTTTGTATTCAACAGATAAATTAATTGAGTGTATTGTTGTATTTATAATTACATACATACATAATTGTATGCAATATGGGTTCTGAAATTTATTTTGTTACTTATCTTAATCTTTGTTATGAAATTTATATATGAATATTTTTATAGGTGTTAAAAAAAAAGAAATGGGTAAGTTAATGGATTAATTAACAAATAACTCCCAAAATATCAATATCAACGGGATTAAAAAAGTTATTATTAGGGCTCGGCTTTATATTCATTTATACATTTTTTGGGCACTTTGAAGGATCTTGAGTTTGTGCAACTTTGTTGTAAAATTATATAGTAATTTAGAAAAATATTTCGTTCTTGAAGAAGTTAATCCTCTAATAATATATCTTAATAATGACATTTTAATAAGTTCTATAATCAATGAATAAAACTTTGCACTGGCAGATGATGTATTCAGAATAATATATAAGTTCACATCCTAGTTATTATACTGTTTATAGTATTGCCATATATAATTTCAAGTTACCTTTTTCTACTAAAATTTAATAAATTAGAAAGAAAATCAAGTTTAATTTAAAAATTGTAGTTCAACATTATGTCTATTTATATAAATTCAACTAAAACTCAATATTTTCAGGCAAGTTACTTGATTTTAGAAAATGTATTTAGTTTTTTTATGAAANCTAAGAAAAAATTGTGGCTGCGGAATAAAATTTAATGATTTTTCAGTATAACATTTTTTTTGTAATGTTATATCATTAATAAACACAATTAACTTATTATTTTATAATTATTGTTAAAATTATGGAATCTCTTTTATGATTAACATGATACTTATAGAAAAAAATTAGTCACTTTCTCATACATAATTAAAAATATCAAAATAACTGCCCTGAAATATTATTTGGTGTGCTTTTTTTCTCATTGCCTGATTTATTTTATTTATTATGTAAGGTAAAGGTCCCTAATAAATAAATCAGGCAAGCCCATAATATAAGGCATCTTGTTTCAGAAATGGCTTAGATGCCAATCATGTTTTTGGTGACCTCTCTTTTTGGTTCTCAATACTTGAATTTCTTTTTAATTGTTGATCTTAAAAATGTAAAGAATGTTTATGATTGTATAAGATTCAATATTACACGTAATTTAATATGTGTACTTTTAAAAAAATCTATACTTTGCTAAAATTTATTGATAGAATATATTAAAATATCTTCCAATTTAAAAAATTAAAAATTTATACTATCAATAAACTTATCGAATCATGTATAATATTTTTGCTTATAGGCTGAACGTAAAAAGAAAAGTCGAAAAATTAGATTAGAAATGCATATGGAACAAGTATTTGTGGACAATCTTGATGCCTATGTTTGGATTTATGATCCTATTCCATTTTATTATTGGGTAATTGGTACCTTTATTGTTTTTGGAGGAATTGGAATATGTTTATTCCCATTATGGCCTCCACAAGTCAGGTATATATTTATTTATACTACAAATCATTTTCTTGTATAAAATTATTATATAAATTCTAAGAGAAATTTCTACGCTGATTCCAAATTCAGATTTCTTCTATTGCAACTAGTTTTTGAAATAATGGATAAATATCCATTATTTAATAATTAAGCAAATATTTCTCAGTAAAATTTTCGTATAAAATATATATGTATTTATTTTTTTAACTTTCTTAAAATACTAGTATTTTTGCGCATTGTAGAGATTTTGTATAAATGACAATATTTTTGCATTATATTTACTCAAAATACACAAATTTAATATTTTTTTTTTTAAATCCTAATAAAATTATTATTTGTTAGTTGACATTTCATAATTT
>NW_026099576.1:13915613-13933857 GCF_025091365.1 Daktulosphaira vitifoliae | reverse complement strand
ATAAACACTGAATCCAAAAAAGTTCCTAAAATGTTAATACAATACAATAATTCACAATTAAAAGATATCTTTAAAATTAAAACACCACGCGACGAAAGTTTAATAATGAATTTTATCTTTCGAAATTCAGATAAATTAGAGTTAAACAAACAAATAGATAAAAATATTAAAACAAACACAACATATAATTTTGCAACATCAACATTAATTAAAACTAATAATTTACATTCTAATTGTATAGTTATTCCAGATGAAAATATCAATGAGAGAATTAAACTAAATCAGTCTTTAGTTAAAAGAAAAATAGATCTATTAAAGGCAATAGAAAATTTCCAGTATTTTATCTTAATTGCATTAATTTATAAACTTTTACAAATATATGTGAACTTAACAGATTGGTTTAAAATAAATTTTAATTATAATCATAATATTCATAACACTACGAAAATAGCACACAATTTAAAAAATATACTTTTTCAATACACATTTATTAAAATAAATTCATTTTTATTAGACATATCTACACTTTGTAATAATAACTTAACTTCTTTTATAAAAAATATTCTTAACATTTTACCTAACTTTAGAAGAAATGTTTTACATATAAAAAATATATTTCACATTTCTTTAAATAAATATTATTGGTCTTTTAAAAATTACTCATATTCTTTTGTTAAATTCACCATGAAAATTAATTGCATTAAGCATGTTATTACTATTTTTGACACTGGCGATTAAAATTTTTAGACAATTGTTGATCTATCGGTCAAAATAGAAAAAACTTTGTTACTAAATAAAAATAAAAAAAAAATTTTTATAACAATAAATTTCTAATTTATTAACCTTTAAGATAAATATATATTGCACACTATATTACGTATCACTTATACATAATTTTAAATATTCATAAATATACAAATAATGCTAAAGCAATATTATTATATTATTTAAATAAGCTAATGAAATATTAATAATTGCTGTTCTATATTTATTCACTCCGTGTCTAGATGTAACAATTTAATGTTTTAAAATTTAATCATTGTATAATCATTAATTATAATTTTGTAATTATCTTATAAAACTAACAATTTTGTATAAAAAAATTGTAAAGCAAGTTTCAACTATTTCAAATCATTATAAAATACGTATGATGATCATTATGAATGAAGAAAAAACAATTCATACTAGTAATGGTAATGAAATAATTAGTTCAACGATGCCAGATGAAGACTATAGAATTCATATTATCAGTATAACTAAAGAATTAAGTACTCATACTATATATATATACTACAAAAAATTAAAATAAATATATTTGTATTATTAAAATTTATTAAATTTTTACAATCGTGGCTTCATTAGACATTTACTATAAACTACGAAGAATGTGAAGTCCTACAACAAAGATGAATCATGGATTTCCATATTGAATAGCAGTTTTATAATCATACAGAACCAAATTGCAATACATATAAATTACAAAGACCAAAATTATAGTAGAATGAAAAAACGCCTGAACTTATTATTTTAGTCGCTATTACTATGTATAGAGAGAACACAACGGTCTTCGAATACAACTTCTGATTCTTTAAAAATTTACTATTCTTATTATATATAAATTATTTGCCTTTCTCGGTGTACAGATTTTTAATCTGTTTTTGTTATAAAAAAAATAAGAATTAATAACGTGCTGTAAAAATACGACACTACTAATAACGTTATAAATTACTATTAAATTATACAACTCATAACACTACAATAATTTTTGTACTTATACACATACTTTATCATAATAATCACTGAACTAATAAATATCATATTGAATATTAGATTATATCACTATTTATTATATGTATTTTTGTATAATTTATTAATATACGATGCATTATTATTCACTAATATAAAATATTCACTCATATATGTCATTTTTTATAACAATAATTAGAAATGGATATTTATCAAATTACTTATTATTAATTAATTATTAACTATATCGTTTATATATTCATTGTCATTGTCATTATTATTATTATTATTATTACTATCACTATTATCAGAATTATCATTATTATACTTACTATTATATAATATCATAATCACATTATTATTATATACTATATTCACACATTATTATTATCATTTTATTCATGATTTAAATTTTTACTTATTCAATATTTACTATTTTTTATATTTAAGCATAATATACATAATTTTTTTTTCTTTCAATCATAACGAATACATACTCCAAAAAGTTGTGAGGACACAACACCTAAAAAAGTTGGGGCGGATGTTGTAATAGGCCCTTCACACAACCGAACAAAATGTTTATCTGTTATTCTTTCATCTTCTACCCACACACCAATAAATTACAAAACACAATCAACACTTTCTATCACTGACTGCAGATACACACACAACTCACACAATCACGCCATGCACACACATCCGTTCCTTCCCAACATGTACAACCCCGTAGTTTTACAAAATCCTTCTACAATGTCAGCAAAATAGCAACAAAAGAATCTAAATAAACGTAAGGCCGATGGTCATGTACGTGTCTGGAAGGGGACTTTGGAAGGACACCAAAGGACTCCATGGGCTCGTCTTACATGGCCTGTTCCGATCCAACCGATTTACGATCACGTCGTCCAGCTCTCTTTCGCCTTTTAAACCAATTTTGTATTTTTTTTAGTTTTGTTTGTTTTTCCTTTAATATTATTGTATTATGTGTTTTTAATAATAAAATAATCGAAGATACTTTTTTTATACAAATTGATTATTATAATTCATACTTTCTTTATTGTTCCACGAGTGAATTATTGTATCAATAAGGATTATATGATTAAGGTAAGAACATCCTAATTTATTGTGTATGTATTTAAAATAGCAAGTGACCCTCGAACAACACACCTCGAGAAAAGGGATAGTTCTTATTTTGCGATATTCCTATAACATTCCCTTCCATCTTTATCATACCTTCCCTTTTCTTATTTTTGTTTTACAACAGATGTCTTACCTTCCTTAAACCTTTTAAACCACTCAAAACATGTTGTCCGAGAAGAACATCATCTCCAAAAGCTTGCTTCAAAAGTTCAAAAGTTTCACTTAAACTTTTCCCTAATTTAAAACAAAATTTTATGCACACACGTTGTTCTTCTATTGTTTCCATTTCGAAAATTGACGCATAACAGAAACATATTTTTTTAAAAATGCCATAAAAAAAAATAAATGTTGTTATCGTTTTCAAACCAATACTCAAATTCTCGTAAGAGGTTACTTTGTTGAATGGAATTATCGGGATTTTGTCATCTTAATTGATATAAATATTATTAACACAGTCTGGGTATTTTTTGATCACACCTTGTATTACACTTATAAATCATAAAACTTGTAATCAGGATATAAATAAGGAAATAGGAGATCATGTAGCTTATGGAATAATCTATCAATTTCTTAAAATTAAACACCATCTACATATTTGCATCGAAACGTTTCTTATGATAGTGATTTTAATCACTGTCAGATATCATTATACTTGACCCAACTATGCCACGTCTTCACTGTGCAGCTACCGCACTGTGCTGGGTTTTTTTTATATGTAAATACTTATTTTTTAATAATAAGTAATAATATTAAAACTTAAAAGTGATAGAAGAAGTCTCATTGCACATTTGAAAACACCGCGATTCATTTATTTCGATTTATCAATTATGATAATTTTTTTATTCATTCTTTATGTCTTAAAAGACTGTTGACTTAATATTTTATGATTGATATTTTGATTGATGACAATTTATTCTGATAAAGAATCTTTTTCTATATCAACCAAGAAAATTATCGTTTGTTTAGCTATTTGTATACATTATAAACCGACATTTTTATTATTTCCCTAAATGATAGTTCCGACAAATGAAGTTGTATATGTGAGTATGTAGAAATATATATATATATATAAATATTTATGAAAATTAAAAAAAAATTGTATAGTACGTTATCGAGTAGATATGATGATTTTCAAAAAATTGAATAAGAATCAAAATTTGAATTTTGCGTTTTTCTTACCTTGAAAAATTGACTAAATGGAGTTACAAGTTTTTAAATCTTAAATATAGCTAATTGTTTTTTTATAGAATATGTATTTTCATATTTATAGGCCAAAAATATAAATCTTTGAATGCAAATGTGGCAATTGTGCCAAGACGCCAGTCAAAAGAAAAAAACAAAACGAAAACTATTGTACTGCTAATTTTGATATTGCATGAAAATATTTATGAAATGCACAATTTCATCCTTGAAATGTCTATTTTAATATATGAGATTATCAGTACTCACTCAGGCGTACAGTTATAATTAACAAATAACTTTAATAGTCTTTCGCTTAATGTTCATATTATGTATTACCATGTTCAATTCCTTATGCTTTTTAAAAAAATGAGTTTTTTTCTTAATTTTTTTTAAAAAAAAGTAGTATAATTTAAAGAAGTCAAATAATTTAAATTTTCTTATAGTATATGTTTAGATATTTTACTATAAAATAATACGGGATAGTATACGATAACGCTTTATCTTAAAGTTCAAGTAAATATTAAAAGGTAAAAAAGGTTATTTGTGTTGAATTTTTCATTTATAATACAATTATGATGAGTGATAAATTTTACAAATTTTTTAAGAAATTTATTTTTAATTATTCCATGAATAAACTAAAAAATTTTAACAAGTTTAAAAGATAAGTTTTATTCATTTTTACCTTTGATGCGAAGCTGAGATGGTATTGGGTTTACTGTGATGCGTCTATGAAAAGACTCAGTTCTGACTAGACCAATTCGATTTATGTAAATCTTCCGGAAGGTCTGACAAATTCGAACCTATATACAATTACAACATTCTACTAGATTATTAAAAAAAATTGTTGTTCGAATATTCCTTTTTATGAGAAATCGTACGCCAAGATCAAAAACATAAATTAAAAAAAAAATTATTTTCAATTCTTAAAAAGTGTTTCAGAATTTAAAGTTCCTTTAAGAGTGCTTTATCATGAAAAATGGATAAACGTTCCTGGGGTATTTTTCTATGTTTATTAAGACTTTAAGCTAAGAATCACAACATTTCAGTAAAATTTCTCCCTTTTTACATTTTGCCATAACTTTTACAAAAATACACAAATCCTAATAAAAATTGAATAGGGTATATTAAAGACAATAATTTTTGAAAATTACTAAGAATGCTCCAATTTTCAAATGTCCTTTTTTTGCTTTAAATTTTTTTTTTATAACGACGCAAAGTTTATATATATATATATATATAAAGTTTATGTCTAACGTGAAATTAATATTATTTTTAAAAATAAAATTTTTACATAGTCCCAGGAATAATAACCTGTCGAATTTTTTTGTAATTATTCTATAATATTAAATCAATTATTATAATTAGAATATTAATAATTATTGTCTATACCAAGGGCGTATTTAAGGGGGATATGGGCGATTGCTCCCCTTTAACCAATGCTATCAATATGTTTTAGGTGACTTCTAAGAAAAAATAATCTTTTTAGCTTCGATGCGTAGCTGATAATGTATTAATTTTACTATGATGTGTTTATTTTTATTTTTTTATGTCTGTGAACGCTCAATCTCAGGTCTCGCTGGACTGATTTTGATGAACAATACGTCAAAAGATCACAAATCGTATCTAGTCGAAGACATAATCTTTAAAAATTCCTTTGTTCTCCGTAAACGAGGAAAATCCTCTAAAAAATTACAAATTTATAAATCGCTAATTTTCGACATTTTTTCAATTTTTTTTTTACTGAAAACTACTATAACTTTGTTAAAAATGACCAAATCAATATAATTTTTTTTTATAGGTACCTTAGGTATTTTTCTATCATTTGATAAATTTTTATAAAATTTGACCCTTTACCAGCCCACAGGAAGGGTTTCAAAAATGACAATTTTTTCACAAAACATTAACTTTTTCAACTTAACTTTTGAAAATGTTCCAGAAATACTGACACTTTTATATATACCTCAAATTAAAGCATATGTGATATACTTTATATTGAAAAAAAATTTGACCTCTGGACTTGTCTTCATGGTGAAAATGACAACCGTATTTAAAAATATGCTATTTTTGTGTTAAAATTCTGCGTTTTGTATTTTATTTGATTTTAAAATACCTGACAAGAGGAGTACACTGATTTTCATAAATATTATATAAATCAAATTAATATGGCATAGAATGTTAAACTTATTTTAATTTTTTTGCTTTATTTAAGTCAAAAAAAAAAAATAACTTTGAAATTTGAACTAGCTTAAATTGTCATTTTATTCAACCGACGGAAGCCTCGAACGATTGCCGAGTCGGTAACATTTGTGTCTAACGCGCTTGGAGTACAAAGTTTCAACCCATGTATGGTAAAGAATTTTTTTTTAATTCTTAATGTTTTCTATACAGACAATTAAAATCATTCATTTATAATGTTTTCAAAGTATTTATTGACGAATTAAGTTTGATATGATAGGTTTCAATTACAAAATTAAATCATTTTACTCTATTTGTGCGTGCTGCTACTAGACTATAAAATTCCAAATTTTTTGGTAACATGTTGTTATATAAAACACAAATATAAAAAAAAAAAAATGATTTTTAGTTTCACCTCAATTTATCAATCGACTTTTACAATTATAATTAAATTTTATAATACGTTCAATTGAGTAGATCTTTTTAACAATTTTTTTTTAATGGTTTTTAGTTAAAGTAAATCATTAAAATTAATTCAGTTCTGTATATTTCAATTGTAGAATCTTTTTAAACATCAAAAGTTAATTATAAATGATTACTATGATTATTATTTAAGTGATCTATTACGATAAAAATGTAAAAAAAATCGAACTTTTCTGATAAATTTCCTGTAAATAGTAATTATAAAATTTGCTGACAGCATATTAATCTTAACAATTTAATTTTTTTTCTATTTAATGATGTTAATTTCAAACTTGTAAGTTGAGCTAAAAGTTATGGTAATAAATTCATGTTATTAATAAGAAAATAGGAGTTCATTTTTCTTTTGTAATTATCCACCAATTTCTTAGAATTAAACACTACCGATTTGCATCGAAACGTTTCTAATAATAGTGATTTTAATCACTGTCAGATTAAATCTATACTGGACTCAACTATGCCACGTCTATACTGTGCCGCAACCCCACTGTGTTGGGTTTTTTTTTATATGTAAATACTTATTTTTTAATAATAAGTAATAATATTAAAACTTAAAAGTGATAGAAGAAATCTAATTGCATATTTGAAAACACCGCGAAAAGTTAATTTAGAGAAGTATATTTTTGTTTCTGTGAATGTTCCTTGTAGTCCAGTGTATAAAATTTATAACCTTGTTATAAGTAACAAACATTTTTTATTGAAAAGTATTGCGTCAAACTCTTTAAATTTTTATACGTGTTAAAAGTTAAGAAATATACTATTACTTTATTATTTTTATAATATCTCCGTGAAAATTACATTATTAAATTATTGAATATCAATTTCATACTAAATTTAATTATTATAATTATTATTTATTCATATATTAAAATTATAAATCAAATAACTAATCGGGATAAAATCAAAGGAATACGAGTTATTGTTGCTTTTGAAATAATCTACCAATTTCTTAAAATTAAACACTATCTACAGATTTGCATCAAAGCGTTTCTTATGACAGTGATTCCAATCACTATTAGATATCATCTATACCAGTGCTCGAAATGGAAAATTTTTTGAACCGGAACGCATTTTTTTTTAATACATACTACATACTAATGTATTTTTTTTACGAGCCGGAACGCTAAAAAATTTTTGTCGTGAACCGGAACTACGTTCCGGTCCATTTCGAGCCCTGATCTATGCTTGTCCTAACTATGCCACATCCATACACACGCGACCCCACTGTGCTACAGATTATTTATCATCATCTTGTTTTTTAGCAAAAAAATTCAATAGCATGTTTACCAAAGTAAAAAAAAAATATGTAAAATAATTTATGATTACGCCGAAGGGGAATATCCCAGTAACAAACATCAACCTTATACCCAATACATTTTACTATTTTCTCTGTTTCAATTTTCCTGATTTTAATAATTACATTTTTAATATACTTTTGTTATACTGATTTTGATGTAATATCTTTCTTGCAAAACTCTTATCCGTGCCTGGCATATCCGGGTACTCCAACCGGAATTAGTGGCCTACTTACGAGGATGGCCTAAAGAAGCTTACGCACCAAAGGCTCGTAGATCACCAGCTAGGTGAATTCTAGAACTAAAATTTTTAAAGAAACTATCCTACGATATTTTGAAAAATTGCAAATTGTTGTGACATTTAACAGATTTGCATTGAAGTATTGTAATAACTAAAAATAAAGTTGATGGGGATGCTATTAATAAAAAAGAATGATAATGACATCATCCGTAAAGACATAATAAATACAAGTACTTTGTTTCTAGTTATTACTTGATTAATGTAGTTAGTGTATTAAAACTACCCTTATCTTATATTCACTGATGATGATAGATTCTTGATTGTATAGACTTGTGGTTGTTAAGAGTGTTATTAAAATTATATTAGGTAAATTAATAAAAGAGAATTATACGGGAATTATACAAGCGTAAATATTTTAAGCAAAGAGTTAGTTATTTTAACAAATGTACGTTTTAAACTTAGTGAGAAAAGTTAAACTATAGAGGCACAGTATAAAGAATACGCTAGAATATGTAGGGAATAATTTTAAAGATTTTAACTTGATAAATGAGATTGTTAATTGAGAATAAGAGACAAGAAAGTGAATGAGTGACTGACTAGAAAAACATGGTCTTCAGTCTTTATATAATGTACCACAATCGACATAAACAGGGATGGGGTGTCTCAATTGTCTCATGTCTTTTCATAGACATATTGAGCACCAATCTGTACTGCAATCAAGGCAAGACAGTTACTTTTTATTAACTTCCCTTATTTAATGCTTTTGTAGTGCCTCAAAGATGCTGAGAAAGACAATGACTCATGGCTGTTTTATAGTGGCCAAGATCAGAATTATATGCGTAATAGTGTTAGCGTATTCTTTTCTGTGGTCTGAAAAATAAAAAGGTATTGATTTTTTTTTAATATTCCAGAGAAGAATATTACAAAATGTACTTATGTTTTTTCTTTAGCATGTCCTCCTCATGCCGCTTAATAATAAAAGCATGTGTATAATTGTGCATATTCTAAATGATAGTGCAATATACTAATATATGTATAATTAGTATAATGTGGTTAAATGTTAATAGATAGTGTATTCATTATTTTAATACAATCGAAAAATAGAACAAATTTATATAAGTATAAAGGGTATATTTGCTTGTTTTTTTCGATGTCTTCATCAAGTTTTGAAATAGAACTCTCGAGTATTTGCATGTTCACTCAAGCATTGTCGTACATCATTCATACTTTTCATATTCCCACCGTCCTGATTGACTGAGTATTATTCTATTTGGTTAGTGAATTTATATTTATGTGCCATACTAAGTGTAATAAAAACTTATTGTTTTTTAAATTTGTGTTAAGTTCTATTGCCAATTTATAAGATGATTATTTCAAGATCTCTTATAACAATTATGTTAGATACAGTATTTTTCATGATATAAATGCTAATCGCTGTAAGATATCATTTATAGTTGTCCAAACTATACCACGTTACACTGAAATTTTTATTGAGAATAATTCTAATATTTGTCTTACTGACTACATGCTTTTTTTCTTGAAAATATAATCATTGACTAAGGTACCGTGGGAACATAAACATAATGATTTTTTTTTCTTTTCAATTATATATAAGTTCCAAAGAACCTAAATTTTTTAATTCAACATCAAATTATAATTAATACAATGTACTTTAAAATAGAAAAACTATATGAAATCAAGATTTTTAGAAGTTATTGGACATTAAAGCCAAAAATCATAGAATTTTTGGTAAAGTTAGCAGGTTTTGATGTAATATATAACAGAATATTTACACCATTCAGAGTTAAATCAAATTTAAGATTCTTTTTTGTACTGTACGATTATGTTGTAGTAAGTTCAGGTATATCTCATTATTCTTGCATTACTCAAATATTAAATTAAAATAATCAAATTTATATTTTATAAAATATAAATTTTAATTAAAATTAAAACTATATTAAAAATATTATTAATTTAAAAAAACTAAAAAATATTAAACTCAAAGCACAAAAAATTAATGAAAATACGTATTTGCGGATACGTATTTCGGAAACAATGTTACCATTATCAACGCTAAACAGATACTGACCAGATACATCAGTATTTTAATATTTTTTTAAATTAATAATATTTTTAATATAGTTTTAATTTTACTTAATTAATTAGCCACAAGTGATCAATTTTTATTATATAAATTTTAGTATAAATATAATAACCTTTTGACTCTATTGACTTCCTAGTTTCACCAATATGACTTAGTGACAGAACAAATTTAATAATTATTAAATGCAGAAAAAGTATTGGTCTATTTATAATAGGAGTAAATAATAACTGTAAAATATTAATTCTAGGGTTGAAATGATTCGCTATATATTATTTGATAAATTTTCAACAGTATTTAGATTAAAAAATGTAATATTATAATTATGTTACTAATAAATTTAAAAAAAATTATAATCTACAATAACATGATAATGAAATATATAAATAGGTCTTTAAAAATTATCAATAAAATAATAAATCATAAACAAAGTAAAAATATAAACAGTTTTATAAGCCAAAAGTTTCTTCATTCCGTAAAAGCCATTCTTTATATTTAGATAGCATAATATCATCAGGTTGTACAAGTTTCCATTCATTAACACAAAATATTCTATACGAATCATTACCATATTTTCCAATCCCATATAATTCTATAGGATACTTCCAATCTTTAGTCAAATAATCTTCTGCAAATAAAAATGTATGATTTAAACTAGTTATGTTAAAAATATAAAAAAAATATTGTTAACCTACCAGTGAAGCCTTTAATAGTTTTAACTCTTGTATTTTCTAATCCTAAATTATCAACAGATCGAAGTAAATCTAATGTTTCTGCTTTCTTAACATCTTCTGGTTTTGGCCATTTTTTAAAAAATTTATGAATTTTTGGTATAGCCATTTTAGCTGTTAAAAACAAAACGTATTATGCATTAAAAGAATCAGGTAAAATTAAATTATTGATTAGCTAATATTACCAGTAACTTTGGTTAAAAATATTGTAGCAATCAACAGTTGCCAAGGATCATGGAAAAGGTCTTCTTGAATCAAAGCATAAGGTGACCTAGGTGGTATCCATTGTTTCCCTATAGAGTTTTTAAAATATACACTAGTTTTCTCAGAGTTTACCAAATTCTTCACCAAATTTCTATAGACCAAACCTGGTCTTCTACAATGATTTATTTTTAATGATATCTTTTTTTTGGTAGATGATAAAATTTTGTTTTCGATACTTTTATTTTTATTCTCAATAAAATTTTTGTCCATTTAATTTTCGCCTTAAAATTTAATTTTGTTATATATATAAGTAGGTATATCAACACATTCAATAAGATTCTATTCTAAATATAGAACAATAAATTAGTTGAGGAAACCCAAAGTGATTATTGGTCAAGAACCCAATAAAAAAAAAATAATAAGCTCAAAATGTTATAAAATGTATAAGACTTTATTTAACAATAATTTTTTTGGCTTATATTATTTACATATATAATTCATGTTTTATGTTCATTCCTCTTACTTCAAAAAGGTGTCAACTTAATTTTTTCAAATAACAACATACAAATTAACTAGCTTAGTAGTTGGATAATGATCTAATTAAGAAAAAGATTAGTCAATAACATCTTAGAATTCAGAAGTTATTAACATTTTTATAAGTAGGCAGGAGGAATAAATATATAATGATAAAAATAGCAATACCTCTTACCTATTTTCATTTCTTAAAACTGTTAATAACTTCTGATTACTGGTCCAAAAAAAATAAATTCACCAAAAACTTAATATTTTAAGAGAAATATAGTGTTAAAAGAATCATGTTGCATAATTATTGAAAAAGTATAAGTCTATATTTACCTATATTCTCTTAATTAAGATAATTTGAAAAAAAAAATGATGCAAAAATAATTGCTATTTCACTTTGAGAAATTGTTTTTAAAAAGCTGAAAATGGTTGAACAAATGAAAAAATTAACTAACTTTATTCATCAAGAAATAAACAAAAAAGTTTTTGCAAGTAAAATTAGCATTAAGATTGCATTAAAATTTTTGACAAATAAATTAAAGATTAATTTTTTTCTACAATACTCTAATAAACCAATTTTGTTTGTTCCTTTAGAATAAAGATTATTTGAGTAATGATATTTTGATAGGAATTATTCCTTAATTTATTATATGGTAAGATATTAATCATCTGATATTACCTAATCAGCAACATTCCTCAATATATAATCATATATATGATTTGAGTTTTAAAATTTTCTATAACTTATCACTGTCTATGTTAGACATGCATGTTGCATGATCGATAAATTTCAATTGCGTATATCAGTATAAATTTAAATTGCCGCCACTAAATAGCAATTACTCTTATCAATAATCCTCAGTGGAATTTTTAATTTTTTAATTATTTCGTTTTACAGAATAATAAATTTTATTCTTACTAAAAACCAATTCTGCGTTTAAAATTTATGAAAAACAAGTATACGAAAATTATATTATTGTGTGCTGTTATAGTGATAACATGTAACAAATGAGTTTTAATTTTAATATAATTTTGAATTGAATCTATTAATTAATATATTATTATCAATCTTAAATCGATAATTTAATTTTATATTTTTGTTATAAAAAATAAACATCAAGAGCTCTACGTTTTCAAATTATTTTATAATATTCTCTTTCTTTCCTCAAATAGAACTGCAGCCTATTTTGAATATTATTAATTAATCATTTTATTTAATTTTTTCATTATCACTGTAGTAATAAATTACTAAAGTCAAATTACTTGACTGAAGATGTGGATATTAATTACTTGATAATTATTTTTGTTAAATTCACGTTCACTTTTATTATCTAATTAAATTAGGGTATTAGCTAGATATGTTGTTAATAAATTATTCAATTATTAACAATTTTACAAACTTTTAGTTAAATATAAGTTACAAAAATTACTATATATTTATAGTTAACAAGCATTATTACATTACCTGTAGAGTTTGAAAACAGTTGAAATTATTTATAGAACCTAGCAAGATTTTTTTTAGCAATTACACAATTGTATAAAAATAGTAATGCACTTTATTAAGTAAGTTAGATGATAGGATAACAGTGAACAATATTTATCATATTATTTTTCTATTAAAAATATAGCATAGCACAAAGCTAAAATGGAAAACATTCATAAAAGGATTTGATATTTTTATCTGACAAATAAAAATAAAAAAACAATAACAAACAATTACAGAACAAATATGATTTCTGTATTTTCTCATTGTGTTTCTTGGGCATCTTGCTTATCCACAATTACAAAATCATTACCAGTATGTGATAATTGACTGCTTGATTCTGTATCAGTAGAAGAATCTTCAGAAAACCTAAAGAAAAATGTACTTTTAAAAGAAATATAAGTTGAATTTTATTAAATTAATAATAACTCTTTTCAACAAGCATGTTAATAATAAATATAGCTGTGAATAATATGCATTTATAAATTTTGTTTGATCCACTTAGAAGGGACCCAATTTTGTTCAACTATGTTGTAAGATTATACATAAACGCAAAAATATTTTTGATTTTAGAGGAAAATTAACCATTCTAAAACTTTAACATTAGAAAAAACACATTTTTAAATCTTTAAGATAATTAATACAAATTTTTACTGACTGATATTATGTTCGAATTAACTTAACAAAATTTATTAATGCATATAATGTTCTGATAATAAACCTAGAGCATATTACTAATAGAATTTTTTTATTATGTATAAATATATACTTCATCTTTTTATTGATATTTCCTTAAATTTTCTCAAAGCATGAAATTCATTTAAAATATATAATAAGTACAATCTAAATAAATAACTCGTACAAAAACTGGCAAATTAAATACAAATTCTATTTTTCAAGGACTTAAATTTAAAATTAAATTATTACTACTTTTAATAGTAAGCTATACAGTTAGATTATGATTGATAAAATGAAACTTATANTGCTATACAGTTAGATTATGATGCATAAATGAAAACTTATATAATATAGAAGCTTTCAGAATTTTTCTTGTGTAAGAATAATATAACTTTTACTAAAATAGTAGTTAAATATACTTAGACTTGAGTCATTAATGATATAACATTACAAAAAAAATGTTATACTGAAAAATCATTAAATTTTATTCCGCAGCCACAATTTTTTCTTAGTAAGGATATGTTAATAAGCATAATTTTTTTAAAAGCATTACAAAACAACAAAAAATTAATGTAAATTGGCAAAATGTTAGTATAATTTTAGCAATAACATATACATCACAGCAAATAATTTTCAAGACAAAATTTTTATTATCCATGCAATTAGTTTTTAATAACTGATTTAACGACAAATTTACAAATTTTATAGGAACAATTATGCATTCAAAAATTATTTTATAAATGACAAATATAACAATAATAATAAAATTGACACAAATAAAAATAAAAAAAACATGTTTTTATTTGAACCCTATATTTTTTTTTTTTGATATGGTATATAATTTTACAAAGCATTAAAGCTGATCGGTTTATGATGCATGCAAATATTACTAAGCATATTCTACTTTGGATGTTCTTTATCGGGCGTTAGATCAACAGTAAAGTTTTCAAAATCTGCTTGTTTGTCTTCAATAACTTTAACTTCTGTTTCTGATTTCTTTTCATCTTCAAATACATTTGGCAATTTATCTTCTTCTTCTTCTTCTTCTTCATCATCATCATCTGATAATTTTTCTTTTTTCTTTTTACCTTTTTTATTACTCTTTTTGGAAATCACACTATACTAAAAAATGTTTTTTTTTTAGCAATTTTACAAGAATGATTTACTTTTTAACTTACTGTATAAATTGGCCAGAATGAAGCAAAAAAGCCTACATCTTCTGTTAAATTAGGGAACAACCAAAAATGTAGCTTACCGGCTGATAAAATCCAAATGATACTAAATAATACTAATCTGAGGATTGCTAACACAATAATAAATATCAGAAAACCAGCAGCAGCTATACTTAAGTATTGTACACCCATTCTAAAAATAGAATTTGTTAAATGTAATAAAAACAAATTTATAAATTAAAATACAATAATAATAATAATACAAAAAAATATTTTTTTTTTATCATTTACAATTTTTATATGAATTTTAAGAGGAATTTGGATGTTGATTTCAAATTCAGATTTCATCTATTGCAACTAGTTTTTGAAATAATTGCTATTTAATAATTAAGTAAATATTTCTTAGTAAAATTTTCATAAAATAATACATATATTTTTATTTTTTGAACTTTTCTAAAATGATTTCATGATTTTTCATAAAAGTTGTGCGGAATATGGACTGTTTTATCAAGTTAAATCAATATTTTGGATCTTTTAAGTTGAGGAGTTTAAATTAAAGGTGAGATATTAAGTATAACATATTTAAATTTAACTTAAAATTATGAAATGTCAACCAACAAATAATAATTTTATTAGGATTTAAAAAAAAAATATTAAATTTGTGTATTGTGAGTAAATATAATGCAAAAAATGATTTGTTGTTCGAAAAAAAATATATACCTGACTTGTGGAGGCCATAACGGGAATAAACATATTCCAATTCCTCCAAAAACAATAAAGGTACCAATTACCCAATAATAAAATGGAATAGGATCATAAATCCAAACATAGGCATCAAGATTGTCCACAAATACTTGTTCCATATGCATTTCTAATCTAATTTTTCGACTTTTCTTTTTACGTTCACCCTATAAGCAAAAATAATATACATAATTCAATAAGTTTATTGATAGTATAAATTTTTAATTCTTTAAATAGGAAGATATTTTAATATATTCTATTAATAAATTTTAGCAAAGTATAGATTTTTTTAAAAGTACACATGTTAAATTACGTGTAATATTGAATCTTTTAAAATCATAAACATTCTTTACATTTTTAACATCAACAATTAAAAAGAAATTCAAGTATTGAGAACCAAAAAGAGAGGTCACCAAAAACATGATTGGCATCTAAGCCATTTCTGAAACAAGATGCCTTATATACCTTACATAATAAATAAAATAAATCAGGCAATGAGAAAAAAAGCACACCATATAATATTTCAGGGCACTTGTTTTGATATTTTTAATTATGTATGAGAAAGTGACTAATTTTTTTCTATAAGTGTCATGTTAATCATAAAAGAGATTCCATAATTTTAACAATAATTATAAAATAATAAGTTTATTGTGTTTATTATTAAAACTAATTATTTCATAAAAAAACTAAATACATTTTCTAAAATCAAGTAACTTGCCTGGAAATATTGAGTTTTAGTTGAATTTATATAAATAGACATAATGTTTAACTACAATTTTTAAATTAAACTTGATTTTCTTTCTAATTTATTAAATTTTAGTAGAAAAAGGTAACTTGAAACTATATATGGCAATACTATAAACAGTATAATAACTAGGATGTGAACTTATATATTATTCTGAATACATCTGCCAGTGCAAAGTTTTATTCATTGATTATAGAACTTATTAAAATGTCATTATTAAGATATATTATTGGAGGATTAACTTCTTCAAGAACAAAATATTTTTCTACATTACTATATAATCTTACGACAAAGTTGCACAAACTCAAGATCTTTCAAAGTGTCCAAAAAAAATGTATAAATGAATATAAAGCCGAGCCCTAATAATAACTTTTTTAATCATGTTGATATTGATATTTTGGGAGTTATTTGTTAGTTAATCCATTAACTTACCCATTTCTTTTTTTTTAACACCTATAAAAATATTCATATATAAATTTAATAACAAAGATTAAGATAAGTAACAAAATAAATTTCAGAACCAATTTTGCATACAATTATGTATGTATGTGATTATAAATACAACAATACACTCAATTCATTTATCTGTTGAATACAAAAACTTTAGTTTAATGGTTCTTCAAAACAAATTTATTTTAGTATGACCATTTATATCAGCTACTCATAAAATACAATTATTTTTAATTTTATAAGTATGTAGTAAACTAAAAAAAAATTTAAAGTAAAATTTTCTTAAATTAGATTAATGAAGAAAATACTAAGATTTTGAGTGAGTATAACACAAACATGATAGCTCTAACTTACTTCACTAGTTTTATTTTTTTCATCATCATTTTTATCATCTTTACTGGTTTCTTCACTTTCATCATCTTTTTTCTTCTTGTCAGATTTTTTTTTATCTTCTTTATCTGTATCATTTAATTTTTTTGATTTTTTATTTTTCATTGCTTTTAGTTCTTGTTCCGAGATAGGAACTTTTTTAGCACGATGAAAGAACTGATGTTTTAACATACTAAATAAAATATATAATTTTAATCATGCAATTCTATATTAAAAATTAAATTACTTACTCATCTAAATAAAGTTCAATTTCTTCTCTAGTAGAAAATAGTTTTTCACTAGTCACCCATTTTGAATCAAGAAGGCTATCTACTGCTTTGCTCCCTTTGATCAAAAAATAAAATAAATTGTNTGCTTTGCTCCCTTTGATCAAAAAATAAAATAAATTGTTCAATAAGTAATTTTTACTAATTAAAATTACTATAATTACCTGTGAAGTACTCAACATTATGACCCGCAAATTTCGTTTTTTTGTGTTGGACATTTTTGCGTATCCATTTAGCAATAGCATACTCTTGCTTTGTCGGTTTGTCAGACATAGTTGGATTTAATCCAAACTCCTGCAAAAACAATATAATACAATACCTATTTTTTTATATAGCATCAATATATATCAAAATATTAGATCACAAGTTGTAGTTGACCCCCAGCTGAGCCTCTAATTGGCGACTCGTTATTTAAGTCAGAATCATCTTATTATTTCTTGGCTAGATACAGCAACGATACAAATACTAACATCATCTCGTCGTCGTTTGCCTTTTCTTTTCTCAG
>NW_026099576.1:13889825-13915513 GCF_025091365.1 Daktulosphaira vitifoliae | reverse complement strand
TTCTATAAATAATTTCAACTGTTTTCAAACTCTACAGGTAATGTAATAATGCTTGTTAACTATAAATATATAGTAATTTTTATAACTTATATTTAACTAAAAGTTTGTAAAATTGTTAATAATTGAATGATTTATTAACAATATATCTAGCTAATACCCTAATTTAATTAAATAATAAAAGTGAACGTGAATTTAACAAAAATAATTATCAAGTAATTAATGCCTACATTTTCAGTTAAGTAATTTGACTAGTAATTTATTACTACAGTGATAATGAAAAAAATAAATAAAATGATTAATTAATAATATTCTAAATAGGCTGCAGTTCTATTTGGGGAAAGAAGGAGAATACTATAAAATAATTTGAAAACGTAGAGCCTTTGATGTTTATTTTTTATAACAGAAATATAAAATTAAATTATCGATTTATGATTGATAATAATATATTAATTAATAGATTCAATTCAAAATTATATTAAAATTAAAACTCATTTGTTACATGTTATCACTATAACAGCACACAATAATATAATTTTCGTATACTTGTTTTTCATAAATTTTAAACGCAGAATTGGTTTTTAGTAGGAATAAAATTTATTATTCTGTAAAATGAAAAAATTAAAAATTCCACTGAGGATTATTGATAAGAGTAATTGCTATATAGTGGCGGCAATTTAAATTCACACTGATATACGCAATTGAAATTTATCGATCATGCATGTTAGACAGTGATAAGTTATAGAAAATTTTAAAACTCAAATCATATATATGATTATATGTTGTGGAATGTTGCTGATTAGGTAATATCAGATGATTAATATCTTACCATATAATAAATTAAGGAATAATTCCTATCAAAATATCAGTACTCAAATAATCTTTATTCTAAAGGAACAAACAAAAATGGTTTATTAGACTATTGTAGAAAAAAATTAATCTTTAATTTATTTGTCAAAAATTTTAATGCAATCTTAATGCTAATTTTACTTGCAAAAACTTTTTTGTTTATTTCTGATGAATAAATTTAGTTAAATTTTTCGTTTGTTTAACCATTTTCAGCTTTTTAAAAACAATTTCTCAAAGTGAATTAGCAATTATTTTTGCATCATTTTTTTTTTTCAAATTATCTTAATTAAGAGAATATAGGTAAATATAGACTTTTTCAATAATTATGCAACATGATTCTTTTAATACTAGACTCTATTTCTCTTAAAATATTAAGTTTTTGGTGAATTTATTTTTTTTGGACCAGTAATCAGAAGTTATTAACAGTTTTAAGAAATGAAAATAGGTAAGAGATGTGGGTATTGCTATTTTTATCATTATATATTTATTCCTCCTGCCTAGTTATAAAAATGTTAATAACTTCTGAATTCTAAGATGTTATCGACTAATCCTTTTCTTAATTAGATCATTATCTAACTACTAAGCTAGTTAATTTGTATGTTGTTATTTGAAAAAATTAAGTTGACACCTTTTTGAAGTAAGAGAAATGAACATAACACATGAATTATATATGTAAATAATATAAGCCAAAAAAATTATTGTTAAATAAAGTCTTGTACACTTTATAACATTTTGAGCTTATGTTTTTTTTTTATTGGGTTCTTGACCAATAATCACTTTGGGTATCCTCAACTAATTTATTGTTTTATATTTAGAATAGAATCTTATTGAATGTGTTGATATACCTACTTATATATAGAACAAAATTAAATTTTAAGGCGAAAATTAAATGGACAAAAATTTTATCGAGAATAAAAATAAAACTATCGAAAACAAAATTTTATCATCTACCAAAAAAAAGATATCATTAAAAATAAATCATTGTAGAAGACCAGGTTTGGTCTATAGAAATTTGGTGAAGAATTTGGTAAACTCTGAGAAAACTAGTGTATATTTTAAAAACTCTATAGGGAAACAATGGATACCACCTAGGTCACCTTATGCTTTGATTCAAGAAGACCTTTTCCATGATCCTTGGCAACTGTTGATTGCTACAATATTTTTAACCAAAGTTACTGGTAATATTAGCTAATCAATAATTTAATTTTACCTGATTCTTTTAGTGCATAATACATTTGTTTTTAACAGCTAAAATGGCTATACCAAAAATTCATAAATTTCTTAAAAAATGGCCAAAACCAGAAGATGTTAGGAAAGCAGAAAGATTAGATTTACTTCGATCTGTTGATAATTTAGGATTAGAAAATACAAGAGTTAAAACTATTAAAGGCTTCACTGGTAGGTTAACAATATTTTTTTTATATTTTTAATATAACTAGTTTAAATCATACATTTTTATTTGCAGAAGATTATTTGACTAAAGATTGGAAGTATCCTATAGAATTATATGGGATTGGAAAATATGGTAATGATTCGTATAGAATATTTTGTGTTAATGAATGGAAACTTGTACAACCTGATGATATTATGCTATCTAAATATAAAGAATGGCTTTTACGGAATGAAGAAACTTTTGGCTTATAAAACTGTTTATATTTTTACTTTGTTTATGATTTATTATTTTATTGATAATTTTTAAAGACCTATTTATATATTTCATTATCATGTTATTGTAGATTATAATTTTTTTTAAATTTATTAGTAACATAATTATAATATTACATTTTTTAATCTAAATACTGTTGAAAATTCATCAAATAATATATAGCGAATCATTTCAACCCTAGAATTATTATTTTACAGTTATTATTTACTCCTATTATAAATAGACCAATACTTTTTCTGCATTTAATAATTATTTAATTTGTTCTGTCACTAAGTCATATTGGTGAAACTAGGAGGTCAATAGAGTCAAAAGGTTATTATATTTATACTAAAATTTATATAATAAAAATTGATCACTTGTGGCTAATTAATTAAGTAAAATTAAAACTATATTAAAAATATTATTAATTTAAAAAAATATTAAAATACTGATGTATCTGGTCAGTATCTGTTTAGCGTTGATAATGGTAACATTGTTTCCGAAATACGTATCCGCAAATACGTATTTTCATTAATTTTTTGTGCTTTGAGTTTAATATTTTTTAGTTTTTTTAAATTAATAATATTTTTAATATAGTTTTAATTTTAATTAATTAATTAGCCACAAGTGATCAATTTTTATTATATAAATTTTAGTATAAATATAATAACCTTTTGACTCTATTGACTTCCTAGTTTCACCAATATGACTTAGTGACAGAACAAATTTAATAATTATTAAATGCAGAAAAAGTATTGGTCTATTTATAATAGGAGTAAATAATAACTGTAAAATATTAATTCTAGGGTTGAAATGATTCGCTATATATTATTTGATGAATTTTCAACAGTATTTAGATTAAAAAATGTAATATTATAATTATGTTACTAATAAATTTAAAAAAAATTATAATCTACNGATTTAGCTCTGAATGGTGTAAATATTCTGTTCAATTACATAAAAACCTGCTAACTTTACCAAAAATTCTATGATTTTTGGCTTTAATGTCCAATAACTTCTAAAAATCGTGATTTCATATAGTTTTTCTATTTTAAAGTACATTGTATTAATTATAATTTCATGTTGAATTAAAAAATTTAGGTTCTTTGGAACTTATATATAATTGAAAAGAAAAAAAAATCATTATGTTTATGTTCCCACGGTACCTTAGTCAATGATTAGATTTTCAAAAAAAAAAGCATGTATTCAGTAAGACAAATATTAGAATTATTCTCAATAAAAATTTCAGTGTAACGTGGTATAGTTTGGACAACTATAAATGATATCTTACAGCGATTAACATTTATATCATGAAAAATACTGTATATAACAAAATTGTTATAAGAGATCTTGAAATAATCATCTTATAAATTGGCAATAGAACTTAACACAAATTTAAAAAACAATAAGTTTTTATTACACTTAGTATGGCACATAAATATAACTTCACTAACCAAATAGAATATTACTCACTCAGTCAATCAGGACGGTGGGAATATGAAAAGTATGAATGATGTACGACAATGCTTGAGTGAACATGCAAATACTCGAGAGTTCTATTACAAAACTTGATGAAGACATCGAAAAAAAAAGCAAATATACCCTTTATGCTTATATAAATTTGTTCCATTTTTCGATTGTATTAAGATAATGAATACACTATCTATTAACATTTAACCACATTATACTAATTATACATATATTAGTATATTGCACTATCATTTAGAATATGCACAATTATACACATGCTTTTATTATTAAGCGGCATGAGGAGGACATGCTAAAGAAAAAACATAAGTACATTTTGTAATATTCTTCTCTGGAATATTAAAAAAAAATCAATACCTTTTTATTTTNTTAATATTCTTCTCTGGAATATCAAAAAAATCAATACCTTTTTATTTTTCAGACCACAGAAAAGAATACGCTAACACTATTACGCATCTAATTCTGATCTTGGCCACTATAAAATAGCCATGAGTCATTGTCTTTCTCAGCATCTTTGAGGCACCACAAAAGCATTAAATAAGGGAAGTTAATAAAAAGTAACTGTCTTGCCTTGATTGCAGTACAGATTGGTGACTCAATATGTCTATGAAAAGACATGACACAATTGAGACACCCCATCCCTGTTTATGTCGATTGTGGTACATTATATAAAGGCTGAAGACCCTGTTTTTCTAGTCAGTCACTCATTCACTTTCTTGTCTCTTATTCTCAATTAACAATCTCATTTATCAAGTTAAAATCTTTAAAATTATTCCCTACATATTCTAGCGTATTCTTTATACTGTGCCTATATAGTTTAACTTTTCTCGCTAAGTTTAAAACGTACATTTTTTAAAATAACTAACTCTTTGCTTAAAATATTTACGCTTGTATAATTCCCGTATAATTCTCTTTTATTAATTTACCTAATATAATTTTAACAACACTCTTAACAACCACAAGTCTATACAATCAAGAATCTATCATCATCAGTGAATATAAGATAAGGGTAATTTTAATACACTAACTACATTAATCAAGTAATAACTAGAAACAAAGTACTTGTATTTATTATGTCTTTACGGATGATGTCATTATCATTCTTTTTTATTAATAGCATCCCCATCAACTTTATTTTTAGTTATTACAATACTTCAATGCAAATCTTTAGATACTGTTTAATTTTAAAAAATTGGTGGACTATTCCAAAGGCTACATGATCTGCTAGTTCATTATTAATATCCTAATTAAGATAAAGTATGTAGAATGAAAAAGGGATTATTAAAAAATATTATTTCTCATAAAAAAATAATGTTGATCCATACACTTTTCAATATGTCATAGCATTATAAAGTTAAAAATGTAAAAAATAAAATCGAGAATTTTCACACAATAATAGCATTCGGTAGCCATTTTCACCGTGAAGATAAAATAAAGTCCGAAATTTTTTTTTCACAAAATAAAGTAAATTACATTAGCTTTAATTTAAGATATATATAAAAGTGTCAGACTTTCCGGAACACTTTCAAAATTTAAGTTGAAAAAGTTCTACTTTCTATATGCATTTTTAAGTTTTGAATCCCCTCTGTATTAAGGGAAATGGTCCGATTTAAAAATAAAGTATGTCGAATGAAAGATCTATATAAATACTACTTTTCATAAAAAAATTGTACTGATCCATACATTTTTCAAAAAGTTATAGCATAATAAAGTTAAAAATGTAAAATACAAAATCGAAAATTTTCACACAAAAATAGCATTCGGTAGCCATTTTCACCGTGAAGATAAAATAAAGTCCGAAATTTTTTTTTTGCATAATAAAGAACATTACATTAGCTTTAATTTAAGATATATATAAAAGTGTCAGACCTTCCGGAACATTTTCAAAAGTTAAGTTGAAAAAGTTAATTTTTTGTGAAAAAGTTGTCATTTTAAATCCCCCCTTGTGGGCAGGTTAAGGGTTAAATTTATGAAAAAAATATACCAAATGAAAGGTAATGATATTATGCATCTATATAAAAAAGAATTATATTGATATGTTTATTTTTGAAAAAGTTATGGCACTTTTAAGTAAAAAAAATTGAAAAAATTTCGAAAATTAGCGATTTTTAAATTTGTAATTTTTTTGGAGATTTCCCCCATTTACGGGGAACGAGGGCATTTTTTTCAATTTTTGAGGGTAATGTCTTTGACTAGATACAATTTGTGATCTTTTGACGTATGTTTGAAAGAAATCGGTCCAGTGAGAGCTGAGAAAAAGTGGTAACAGACACAAAAAAAAAATAAACACATCTTAGTAAAACCAATACCTTCTCAGCTTCGCATCGAAGCTAAAATTTAAATAAGTTTAACATTCTATGGCATATTAATTTGATTTATATAATATTTATGAAAATCAGTGTACTCCTCTTGTCAGGTATTTTAAAATCAAATAAAATACAAAACGCAGAATTTTAACACAAAAATAGCATATTTTTAAATACGGTTGTCATTTTCACAATGAAGACAAGTCCAGAGGTCAAATTTTTTTTTCAATATAAAGTATATCACATATGCTTTAATTTGAGGTATATATAAAAGTGTCAGTATTTCTGGAACATTTTCAAAAGTTAAGTTGAAAAAGTTAATTTTTTTTAAAAAGTTGTTATTTTTGAAACCCTTCCTGTGGGCTGGTAAAGGGTCAAATATTTATACAAATTTATCAAATGATATAAAAATACCTAAGGTACCTATAAAAAAAAATTATATTCATTTGGTCATTTTTAACAAAGTTATAGTAGTTTTCAGTAAAAAAAAATTGAAAAAATGTCGAAAATTAGCGATTTATAAATTTGTAATTTTTTAGGGGATTTTCCTCGTTTACGGAGAACAAAGGAATTTTTGAAGATTATGTCTTCGACTAAATACGATTTGTGATCTTTTGACATATTGTTCATCAAAATCAGTCCAGCGAGACCTGAGATTGAGCGTTCACAGACACAAAAAAATAAAAATAAACACATCAAATAAAATTAATACATTATCAGCTTCGCATCGAAGCTAAAAAGATTATTTTTTTTTTAGAAGTCACCTAAAACATATTGATAGCATTGATTAAAGGGGAGCAATCGCCCATATCCCCCTTAAATACGCCCTTGGTATAGACAATAATTATTAATATTCTAATTATAATAATTGAATTAATATTATAGAATAATTACGAAAAAATTCGACAAGTTATTATTCCTGGGACTATGTAAAAATTTTATTTTTAAAAACAATATTAATTACTATGATTTCACGTTATACATAATCTTTATATATATAAACTTTGCTTCGTTATAAAAAAAAATTCAAAGCAAAAAAAGTACATTTGAAAATTGGAGCATTCTTAGTAATTTTCAAAAATTATTGTCTTTAATATACCCTATTCAATTTTCATTAGGATTTGTGTATTTTTGTAAAAGTTATGGCAAAATGTAAAAAGGGAGAAATTTTACTGAAATGTTGTGATTTTTAGCTTAAAGTCTAAATAAACATAGAAAAATACCCCAGGAACGTTTATCCATTTTTCATCATAAAGAACTCTGAAGGAACTTTAAATTCTGAAACACTTTTTAAGAATTGAAAATAATTTTTTTTTTAATTGATATTTTTGATCTTGTACGATTTCTCATAAAAAACAATATTCGAACAACAATTTTTTTTAATAATCTAGTAGAGTGTTGTAATTGGATATAGGTTCTAATTTGTCAGACCTTCCGGAAGATTTACATAAATCGAATTGGTCTAGTCAGAACTGAGACTTTTCATAGACGCATCACAGTAAACCCAATACTATCTCAGCTTCGCATCAAAGGTAAAAATGAATAAAACTTATCTTTTAAACTTGTTAAAATTTTTTAGTTTATTCATCGAATAATTAAAAATAAATTTTTTAAAATATTTGTAAAATTTATCACTCATCATAATTGTATTATAATTGAAAAATTTAACACAAATAACCTTTTTTACCTTTTAATATTTACTTGAACTTTAAGATAAAGCGTTATCCTATACTATCCCGTATTATTTTATAGTAAAATATCTAAACATATACTATAAGAAAATTTAAATTATTTGACTTTTTTAAATTATACTACTTTTTTTAAAAAAAATTAAGAAAAAAACTCATTTTTTTAAAAAGCATAAGGAATTGAACATGGTAATACATAATATGAACATTAAGCGAAAGTCTATTAAAGTTATTTGTTAATTATAACTGTACGCCTGTGTGAGTACTGATAATCTCATATATTAAAATAGACATTTCAAGGATGGAATTGTGCATTTCATAAATATTTTCATGCAATATCAAAATTAGTAGTACAATAGTTTTCGTTTTGTTTTTTTCTTTTGACTGGCGTCTTGGCACAATTGCCACATTTGCATTCAAAGATTTATTTTTTTGGCTTATAAATATGAAAATACATATTCTATATAAAAACAATTAGCTATATTTAAGATTTAAAAATTTGTAACTCCATTTAGTCAATTTTTCAGGGTAAGAAAAACGCAAAATTCAAATTTTGATCCTTATTCAATTTTTTTTAATTTTTATAAAAAAATTATATATATATATATATATATATATATATATATATATAAATATTTCTACATACTCACATATACAACTTCATTTGTCGGAACTATCATTTAGGGAAATAATAAAAATGTCGGTTTATAATGTATACAAATAGCTAAACAAACGATAATTTTCTTGGTTGATATAGAAAAAGATTCTTTATCAGAATAAATTGTCATCAATCAAAATATCAACCATAAAATATTAAGTCAACAGTCTTTTAAGACATAAAGGATGAATTAAAAAATTATTATAATTGATAAATCGAAATAAATAAATTAAAAAACACTATAAATGATTTTCATAACATAATTATTGTTAAAATTCCTATAAAATATTTCCAATAAAAAAAACCCAGCACAGTGCGGTAGCTGCACAGTGAGGACGTGGCATAGATGGGTCAAGTATAATGATATCTGACAGTGATTAAAATCACTATCATAAGAAACGCTTCGATGCAAATATGTAGATAGTGTTTAATTTTAAGAAATTGGTAGATTATTCCATAAGCTACATGATCTCCTATTTCCTTATTTATATCCTGATTACAAGTTTTATGATTTATAAGTGTAATACGAGGTGTGATCCAAAAATACCCAGACTGTGTTAATAATATTTATAACAATTAAGATAACAAAATCCCGATAATTTCATTCAATAAAGTAACTTCTAACGAGAATTTGAGCATTGGTTTGAAAACAATAACAACATTTATTTTTTTTTTATAGCATTTTTAAAAAAACATGTTTCTGTTATGCGTCGATTTTCGAAATGGAAACAATAGAAGAACAACGTGTATACATAAAATTTTGTTTTAAATTAGAGAAAAGTTTAAATGAAACTTTTGAACTTTTGAAGCAAGCTTTTGGAGATGATGTTCTTCTCGGACAACATGTTTTGAGTGGTTTAAAAGGTTTAAGGAAGGTAAGACATCCATTAAGGATAACGAACGACTTGGTAGACCCTCACCAGTAAAACAAAGGAAATTATTGCTCTTGTTCGTGAAATTATTCGAAATAATCGTCCATTAACTATAAGAGAAGTTGCAGAAAACGTCGGAATATCTTATGGTTCTTGCTAAGAAATATTAACCAAAGAATTGGGCATGAGCCGAATCGCAGCCAAATTTGTTCCTCGTCTCTTAACCGATGAACAAAAACAAAACCGAAAAACAATCTCTCAAGAACTTTTTGAAAGAGCAGAAACTGACCTAGACTTTTTGAAAAATATTATAACTGGTGATGAAACTTGGATTTACGGCTATGATATTGAAACCAGTCAATCGTCCCAGTGGAAGTCAACAAATTCCCCTAGACCAAAAAGCAAAGCAGGTAAGATCAAATGTGAAAAAAGGAATTACCTTTTTTGATTTTCGTGGTTTAGTTCATCGTGAATAGGTGCCTCAAGAACAATCAATAAATCAGTATTTTTATTTATGAATAGATTACATGAAAATGTTAGAAAAAAAAAGCCAGAAAACTGGAAAAATGGTTCTTAGATGTTGCATCACGATAACGCCCCGGCTCACAGCTCATTGCTCATTCGCCAGTTCTTAGCGAAAAATCAGACTCCAGTTGTTCCATAACCACCATACTCACCCGACCTGGCCCCATGCGACTTTTTTTTGTTTCCGAAGTTAAAATCTACGCTCAAAGGATGTCCTTTTCAAACAATTGATGACATAAAATAAAATACGGAAATCGATCTAAAGGGCATTCCAATAAGTAGTGATGAGCAAAACAAGAACAAGACCAAGACTGTCAAAGTCTTGGTCATAGTCTTGTTCTTGATAGCTCAGTCTTGGTCTTGGTCTTGCTTTGCTAACTCAGTCTTGGTCTTGGTTTTGGTCTTGCAAATCTAGTCTTGTTCTTGTTCTTGGTCTTGCTTTGCTAACTCAGTCTTGGTCTTGGTTTTGGTCTTGCAAATATAGTCTTGTTCTTGTTCTTGGTCTTGCTTATAAAATCTTGTTCTTGTTGTGAGTCTTGTCACAATACTCTTGCAAAATCTTGCATTCATTTATATTTGTAAAAATTTTCTACTTAAAAGGTTTAAATAACGAAGTTATCTACTTCAGTTTGTAAATTCAAATTTAATTTATATGCCATAGGATTTTTAAGTTAGAACTTAATATTAGCATAAACAATATGGATGATTTTTTTATGAATAGTTTGGGGTATTAAAAAAAAATAAACAAATAAATTAAATTATAAAAAAATAAGACGTTATTGAAACAAAGTATTTTTTCACTTTAAACTGATGGCGTAATATTGTCCGAATGGTAACGCAGCGGATGTGCGGTCGGGGAGGACGCGATTTCGATTCTCCTAGTCGGATAATTTTTTTTGCATTTTAATTAATTTTTTTCATTGAATAATGAACATGAATATATTTATTTTATGAGTTTACCAGTCGCCGGTTTTATGTATCGATTTTTAAAACCGGTTTTAAATAATAATCGCTTTCTGTTCATAGACACAGTTTTTAAAAATTATTGGTTTTGATTAACAAAACCGAAAAAAACTGTTATAACCAGTTTTTATAAAACCAGTTTCAGTCTCCGCTTTAGAAGTAAACAAAAATTTTATCTAATTTTATCATAATGTTTGAAGCACGGAATATTTATTTTTAATCTTCTTTAATTATTTAAAATTAATTAATTACAATTGAATGACAATAAATTTTGAAACATGATTGTAAAATTTTAAGTTAATCGGTAACATCAGCTCATAGGTAATATTTAATTTGAACAATACGCGTAATGAATAAAAATCAAAGTAAAATTTAATATTGTCGAATCTGTCATTAATAATCTTAACGATTTTAACCAACAAAATTTTTTTTTTTTTTTGCAAGAGTGCAATACTCTTGCAGTTTTATTCTTGTTGTTGCAAGATTCTTGCATTTTGAGTCTTGGTCTTGGTCTTGTTCTTGCAAGTGTAGTCTTGTTCTTGTTCTTGGTCTTGCTAAAAAAGTCTTGGTCTTGTTCTTGTCAATTGAGTACAGTCTTGATGTTGGTCTTGCTGATATTATTACAGTCTTGGTCTTGTTCTTGGTTTCGTAGAAATGCAAGACCAAGCCAAGACCGCAAGAACAAGAGTAATTCTGCTCATCACTACCAATAAGTGCCTACCAGGAATGTTTTCAAAAGTTGAAAAGAAGATGGCAGCGGTGTATTGCTTCCCAGGGAGGTTATTTTGAAAGTCATATTGTGTATATAGAATAATATTGAGTTAATAAAGTTTTATTTAAAAAATCCGATTATTTTTTTATCACACCTCGTATATGAATGTTGAATTAAAGAGGTATATAAATAGAATTTATTGAAAAAAAAATAATGTATTGATCCATATATTTTTCAAAAAGTAATAGCATTACAAAATTAAAATTATAAAAAAAAACATCATAGTAGAACCAATACCATGATCGCATCGAAGCTAAAAAGAAATTTTGTACAAAAATCTTATTTTTTTATTAACTTTGATGTTTGTTTTCATTATGAAAAACTAAAGCCTGAAATTTTTCATTTTTAATATTAAAGTGTCAGAAATTCCGGAACACTTTCAAAAGTTAACTTGAAAAAATTAATTTTTTGTGAAAAAAATATATTGATTTGGTTATTTTTAAAAAGTTATGGCAGTTTTCAGTAATAAAAAGTGAAAAAATTTCGAAAAATAGCGATTTTTAAATTTGTAATTTTTTTTAAAGATTTCCCCCATTTACGGGAAATTTTTTTCAATTTTTGAGAATAATGTCTTCGACTAGATACGATTTGTGATCTTTTGACGTATCGTTAAAAGAAATCGGTTCGGTGAGACCTGAGAAAAAGTGGTAACAGACACAAAAAAAAAAACACATCATAGTAAAATTAATACCTTCTCAGCTTTGCATCGATGCTAAAAAGTGTGAGCTAAAATAATTTCTAAAAACTTGATGTCTTTTTTAAACAATATGTAATGAAACTTGAATTATTGTATGTAATCAAGAAACTGAAAGGTAATCCATGTATTAGAAGTTTCCAACTTACCCGAGGATGAAAAATGCACAAATGAGCAAGTCTAAATTGAAAGTATTGTTTTCTTTGATATTGAGGAATAATTATGTTTAAATGGGTTCCTAGTGGGGCAGACAGTCAACCAATATAATTATAAAGAAGTGTTAATTAAATTGTGGGTACGTGTTAACAGGAGCGGACTTAGGTATGTGGTGGCTCCTGGGCGGATTGCATTGTGGGGGCCCCTTATACATAAACAAGGAAATATATATTTTTACTTATTAAATAACAATTATCATATTTGTGATACCAATGTATACCAAACTTGTGGGGCCCCTGGGCTGCAGCCCACTCAGCCCTCCCCTTAATCCGGCCCTGTGTGTTAAACAAAAAAGGCCACATATTTGGAAAAACGGCTGGGTTCTTAACTAAACAATGCTTCAGTTCACAGCGTAATTTCAATCCAACGGTTTTTAATGGAAAAAATCTTACTATACTTCAATATCCCTCCTGATCTCCAGACTTGGCTCCTTGTGATTTTTTTATTCCTGAAAACTAAAAGTTCATTAAATGAAACCCATTTTTAAACATTTGATGAGTTAAAACTAAAACAACAATACTACCTAAAGAGCTGACTGAAAGCGATTGGCAATGTTGTTTTTAAGAGTGACAGCGGCGTATGGAACTGGATGTTGTTACAAAACGGTTTTACGTTAAAGGTGATTACCATTAAATATAAATATAAACCATTTTATTAAAAAAGTCTGGTTATTTTACTGTCACGCCTCATATTTCAATGACGTAATATATGTTTATAATTGTGTAAAAGGTAAAATAACTCTGTCTAGAAAAACGTCTGTCATATGTATTTGAACGCTTTAACTTGACTTGCATTATTTTTCAATATTCTGGTGAAATCAATATTTAAATAGTCAATTTTTCTAAAATGAATGTTCGTCATTTTTTAAATAATATTAAAATAAATAATAAATTAAATAAAATTAAAATAATTATGATACTTGTCACTTTTTATTTAATTAAAAACAAATTAGGATTTTTGATAACATAAATTTGATGTATTTGTATGCTCTGGTAGGACGATCGATGATTATTTTAGTTTTTTTTATCCTGCAATAGATTACACCGATTGCGCCAATCGACGACGCTTAGTTAACTATTCCAATAGTATTGTTACTACTACTACTACTACGGCCACGGCTAGCTCCTACAACATCTGTAAAGTATATTCGCCACCGATGCGTTTATTAAATGCAGTGTAATAGGTTCAGTGGTGCGGTAAAACACAAACTTCGCGCGCGCATTGCTGAACATTTGCGTCGTTCACTTTATTTTTTCACGCCAGTTAAAGTAAGTANGCTTTATTTTTTCAAGCCAGTTAAAGTAAGTACTAGCCACCTTTAATAGTTCTATTTTTTCAATTTTCACCAGAACAAGTTTTTTCATCTTATAATTAATATTAAATCATAGATGGCAGTTTTAATCAAAACAAAATTTCATTGAAGCTTTTTGTTACTAAGATGACCGCACTTAATCTTTTATGATAACTTGTCCTCTTTTTGTGAACGTCGTTCTATGTTAAGTCTATTTGTCTAGATGTCCATTTTTTATACTTGATCTATTATTGCATATTCTTGTGTAATAGTAATCTGACAGTTTTTTTAATACATAAAAAGTAGAACAGTGTTTCAATCTAATAATTTCAAATACAAAGCAGATTAATTTAATGTAAAAAATGTTCTGATCGCATATATTTTTTATGAACAAATTCCATTTGATCAAAACGGCATTTGTCTTTTAAATTAACGTCAGCTGTCTAGTACACTTTAGTAACCATGCTGTATTTATTAAGCTTAATATTCTAAGCATATGACCATATAAAGACCAAAATATTAAAAATCGATCAAAGTTTAAATTATTTTCGACAATAATTTAATAATTCACAAATAGAAACATTAAATTTATTGTAAAAACTTTCTAATCGTCACAACTAAGTTTCATCTTTGATGTTTCTCTAAAGAAATATTTTTTTTATTTACGAAAATAGTAAAAATTGAAAGTTGATTCAAACATTTTTAAAAGAATATCGCAAAAATGTTAAATTCTTTAAAATCATTTTTTGACAATTTTATAACTCATAATTTTTCTACTAAGTGATGAAAATTCAAAAAAGTGTCTCTTGCATCTTACACAAAATCTATCATGAAAACAATTTACATTATTTAATTATTGTTTTTTTGCAAACTGATAAACACATATTACTGTTTATAAATTAATTTATTATACTATCAATTAATTCGACTTTTATTACATTGACTATATTAATAAAATCAACATACGTCATATGCATCAATATTAATATATTTTATATTATTATTAGAATATTGATGTAATATAGTAGTAGTATATATATATAATACACTACTCAGTTTATACAACTACTCTGAATTCAAAATTTGCGTATTATTTAATGATATGTTATATAAATAGCCAATTGAAAAAATTAACTTACATACGAGACTTAAATAGTAAATTTAGGGAAGGTTATTTGTGAATGTTGTTCAATACAATTCACATTATGACTTTAATAAGACATTACAAAAATACACATATTTTAAACTTGTATCAATGTTGTTGTTTCTTTTTAAGTAACAAAAATCTGNTGTTTAATGTTGTTGTTTCTTTTTAAGTAACAAAAATCTGTTTAGCTTATAAAAAATTAATATTAGGTATATTTTAAAAACCTACAGTTGAGGCTATGGAGTTTAATTCGATTCTATCATAGAATAATACATTTTTATTAAACATAATAAAATGATAACATACTATTATTTTTGTTGAAATTAATTAGAGTAACATACAATATTATGCGCTTGTTGGGTAACAATTGATTTTTTACAGTACAATAATTGAACAGAATATTTATACTTTTTTNCAGTACAATAATTGAACAGAATTTTTATACTTTTTTTTGTGTAATTATTCGTTTCGGTCATATTTAGTATTATCAATGATGATTTATGATTATTGCTCAATACTCAGACCTACGCGATTGTTATTATTTTGAATTTTTGATTTCTAGAGGACGCCTTAGGTATTAGACGAAATTTCAATTGTTTTTAGTATATATAAACGCCGGTAGCGATATAAAAGTAATTATGATTTGTTATAAGTTTGATAATAGCACCCGGGTAACAAAATAATTATTGAGACAACTTGCTCTATGAAATAATAACGGATACGTAACTTTTACTATAAAGTTAGAGAGATTTAGAATTAAGTGAATTTTTGTCGTCAGTAATTTTTTTCGGTCGTCTAATTGCCCAAATGAAAGTAAACAAACATGTCAAGAGTGCTTCCAATGTCGTATTGGCCGATACTACTTAAGCGTTTGTACGAGTTTATTTGTCTCTTGACAATGTAATATGTAAATGATTCTGGTTTCTCCTGAAAAACAAATAGTTGGCAGATCAATCATCCTATTGAAAGGAATAATGCACGTTTCTTTAAATATCTTTACTCCGCAATTGTTCCGCTTTCATATGAACCTTGAAATCAAAACCTTATTGTTATAAATAATAAATTGCATATTCGTGGGTTGGGGCATTATTAGCGTTGAAATTAATGGCAAACGCCCGTAGATGACATCGTAACGGACAGCCAGCCACTAAAAAATATGAGCACGTGTTGAAAATACCTCCTACGTACCGGCGTTTTTCCAAAACAACGCGATTTTATTGCCATGCAATGTCTATATCGTAAATAAACGATAATTAGCACATAACAGCCAACACGAACATTCCATTGATTATTTTAAAAGTTACATGTTTAGATTAATTTCATCAATTATCAATATTTCAGTAATGTTAAGTGGAATCGATATTTTAAAAGTATAATAATATTTTTTTAACGTTATCGAGTTAATATTTGTTGTTAACTGTTCTCTAGATTCCAATTGATGTTTATTAAAAATAACTAATCAATTGCGCTGGGAATGTATTAGTTTTTTATTTGGGTCTTGTTTTGCAGGAGATGTTAGTTTTTCATTAATTAAACCTGACATAGAGCAATGTCCTTAGTTTGGCGCCATTGTTGACTAACCGGATAGTTGTTTTTCTTATCTTCTTTTATACTTTTACCTGTATTAGAAGTGGTATAATTATAAAAACTCGAGATAACTAAAAAATGCACTTCAAGGACCATTTTTGTATTTTACGCTATTTGTCTTCAAGTATCATCAAAATATGTTGGTATTTTAAACAACTTAACATTCCTTGTTGATGTCTAAAAAATTTAGTTTGCTGATTTATAAATTTATTAGTTTTTCCTGTTAGTTTTATACCTACTTGACACACTCAATAAAAATACCGTGATATCGATTAATAGTTTAAATTATCATGTTTCATTAATTATTTTAAATAATGGCATGGTGTGACACAGTGGATCATTTAGTAGTCCCTTTAAAGCTGATGTTTAGTTGCGCTGTTTGCTGTTGGCATCCGTATTGGTGACCATACGGGAACTTTAACAGAAACACATACCTTGTCTTCATACTGGCTCCCCAGTCATAATGAGATTGCGTTAGGTCGACAGCCGGTGTTAAATTCTGTAAGGTACAACCGAACCCAAATAATTGAGTAGAGGCTAAGGAAATTATAAATCAATTATTTTAAATAACAAATTCAAGAATATTGTTTATGTAAATTATAAAACTATGAAAAAATATATGATTTTTTTACGGTTTTCTAACAGTATAGTTTCTAATTTTAATTAAAAATTCTATTTTAAAGTTCAGAAATTGCCCAAAAAAGATGTAAATTAATTGTAATTTAATATTAGATTTGGATTCATTTCGTAATAAAACAGGTCTAAAGATATAATTTTCAGTTATGATGATGAACTACGCAATATAATAAAGTTTTTCTTACAAAAATCTGCAATCACTGCAAAAGAGATAAGAGTTGATCTTGACATAATCACTTAAATAAAGAAAGTACATTTAAATTTGACACTATTGAACGCTTTGTATGTATAAAAAGTATATAGTGTACTTAGATGTAATAATACTAGCTGGCAATACATAACAAAATAAATAATACAAATGTTTAAAATTCTATTCGGATACGTATTTATTATATTCCACGTAATACATCATAATAATACTATACACTTTGATAATAATATTATGTGTTAAGACATTTTGTAGCCATCATGAGCATTAAAATAGTATTATATTAATTTAGCTAATTAAATAAATAATTTTACTACTATACAAACTACCAGAGAATCTTATTTTATTTTAAAAACATTATCATGAAATTAAATTTGTTTTGAAAATTAGAATACTATTAATAATTATTTTATTATTGTTCAGATGTTACTAAGTGAAATTTTATGTTCATTATACTCTGCTTGGATCGTGTACAGTCTAAACATAAATTATAGAAACAAGGTTCTATTGAGTATTTAAGTTCGGATTTAGCTGTCACGTTAACGAACGATTGACACGGTAAAGTAAGGACATAAAGAGTATCTTTGTAGGTTGATCTAAAAGTAAACAGTTGGACACAAATATCGATAATGATATTATAATGTAAATTTTACTGTTATACGACAACTCTACTATGATATTTTTATGCTCATTTAAAATAACGGGGTCAATAATATTAGAGCTTCTATCGCCCCTTCTTCTGAGATTTAAATATATTTACTTTCACTGTGACATTGTTTGCAAACAATTTTCACACGGAATGTATTGTCGATAGGTAAGTTCTTTGTACTGTTACTTTATAAGGTTGTGAGCTTTTAAATAGTTCTACTCAGGAAACTTTAGTGTTTTCTATATCACNTAAATAGTACTACTCAGGAAACTTTAGTGTTTTCTATATCACAAACTTTATTAATTTACACAAATATTAACAATATACAGTCCTATATATGATTAAATGAAGTATATTGCTTAACTTAACAGAGATAATTAGATTCTTCGTTAACTTAAGTTTTGTTCATTTAACGACTAATTAACATATTATTTTGGTATTTTTCGTTAAATACCAATTTTAAAAATAAAATTCTTAATACTATAAAAAATTTAATTTTATCAAAATTAGATCGAAAACATTTGTCTTGAACATTTACTGTTAAACGAATAATATTTAACATTTATTTTACGATTTTCTGTTACTTAATGTCATAAACTAATAAACAAATTTTTCAAAACTCGTTTGTCTCGAACAAGTAGAGAGCCGATCGGGGGTTTTTTTAGAAAATTCCTATATAATCTTGTTAAGCCATGATTAAAATATACTTCTAAGATTTACTGAAATTAGAATTGGTGAATGTAATCAACATCATGCAAAAATGTATACATTAAATATTTGTAATATAATGTATTTTATAAATTTTGCCGTGTCTGCACTTTTTTTTATGACTTTTTTTTTCAAAAACTTCCAAAAAATACAGAGTAACAACTATTTCTTAATTAGTCTTGTTTGCAAGTTCTTATTATGCCTATCATAAATGTTGTAGCTTTTTTATTATCGTCGAGATCCTTTGGGTTCTAAGAAAAATAATAACAATTTAAATATTAATTTTCAACAATTAGGAGGGTAAAATTACATATACCCACTTTAAAAATGTTTAATCCCCTACAATATATTTGTAAACTATTCCTTACATTTACTTAACTTAACTAGTGAAGTTAATGAGATTTGGTCAACTTAATTTTTAAGGTAATTTCATAAAGAAATTAACTTTAACTATTAATTTGTTAACTTTTTTTAATGTACTAAATTTTATGAAATTAAAAAAAATCATGAACTTTATCATCCTTGGAATTATGTATTTCCATTTGTATTGCTTTGACGTTATACGTAAACAAAACCTATTTAATTCTTTGGTAATTATCCAACTATTTTTCCATTCAATAGAATGGTTTATTAAGATCTATAAATATAAAATTAATTTTTTATTTACGTTACTTATTTTATTTAACGTCGTACGTTGAATTTAAATCATATATGATTTATATTTGTAAATATATTTAAATACTAATTGAAGGGTTTATTTTAACAACCAGATAACTTCACTTTTGAAAACTTTCCATTTAAAAACAAATTTGTTTTGCACTTAAATGTAAAAAAAAGACTTCTCTTTTAATTACTTTATTTTTAATTATTAGACATATATATTTATTGTACTTCTACGTATTTCCGTTGTAAATTTTTAGTTGAAAGAAAAATGTCCAAAAAAGGTGGGTTTAAATGGTTCTATTATAAAATACAAACCTCAAATAAGAATTAACTAAAAATCTCAAAAAAAAAAAAATAATAAATCAAACGAATTTTATACTTGTTATTTGTTTTTCAAAGTTAATAAATTTCTTTTAACACAAAAAATGAATATTGTACACGAACATACAAAGTAAAAGTCTTATAAAATATGAAAATAATTTATGTCTATCTCAATATTCATTTTACTTATAAGATTTAAGATACTAAAAAAAAGTAAACAAATTTATCTCTGAACTATCGACCGATTCGAAACCTTTTCAAAAATGATAAATGATGTGTAGTTAATTGAATATGGCGCCAACAATTTTTAAGTTTTAGTATATTCTTTCTGCGTATTACCATTGTTGGTTTATAACTTTGGCAACGGCCACTTAATAACGCGATGATGTAGAATATAAACTAAAAATACATAAAGTTTGTAAAATGAAGTACAATTTCGATTTATGATATTTTTATTTAGTCAAGTGCAGAAAAAAAAAGTAGTGGACACTTCAAATGTTGCCAAGTTCTGAATTTAAGCTTTGAATGCCGCTAGCTTTGAGTGCAGAAGGCATGAGGTAAAGCACTGTACTTAATAACTCCCCAGGTTACACCAATTCAATCTTCAAAATTACCTGGCGTAAAACAACCTAATGGTCGACAAATTAACTAAAAAAAATATATTATTTAAAATGAGTTGTACAATACTAAACCGCTTTAGTATAAATTAAAAATACATTTTTCAATAGAATTATATTTAAGAATCTACTTGTACAGCAATTAAATAAATGTTAAACATTTTANTGATTTATAAATTTATTAGTTTTTCCTGTTAGTTTTATACCTACTTGACACACTCAATAAAAATACCGTGATATCGATTAATAGTTTAAATTATCATGTTTCATTAATTATTTTAAATAATGGCATGGTGTGACACAGTGGATCATTTAGTAGTCCCTTTAAAGCTGATGTTTAGTTGCGCTGTTTGCTGTTGGCATCCGTATTGGTGACCATACGGGAACTTTAACAGAAACACATACCTTGTCTTCATACTGGCTCCCCAGTCATAATGAGATTGCGTCAGGTCGACAGCCGGTGTTAAATTCTGTAAGGTACAACCGAACCCAAATAATTGAGTAGAGGCTAAGGAAATTATAAATCAATTATTTTAAATAACAAATTCAAGAATATTGTTTATGTAAATTATAAAACTATGAAAAAATATATGATTTTTTTACGGTTTTCTAACAGTATAGTTTCTAATTTTAATTAAAAATTCTATTTTAAAGTTCAGAAATTGCCCAAAAAAGATGTAAATTAATTGTAATTTAATATTAGATTTGGATTCATTTCGTAATAAAACAGGTCTAAAGATATAATTTTCAGTTATGATGATGAACTACGCAATATAATAAAGTTTTTCTTACAAAAATCTGCAATCACTGCAAAAGAGATAAGAGTTGATCTTGACATAATCACTTAAATAAAGAAAGTACATTTGAATTTGACACTATTGAACGCTTTGTATGTATAAAAAGTATATAGTGTACTTAGATGTAATAATACTAGCTGGCAATACATAACAAAATAAATAATACAAATGTTTAAAATTCTATTCGGATACGTATTTATTATATTCCACGTAATACATCATAATAATACTATACACTTTGATAATAATATTATGTGTTAAGACATTTTGTAGCCATCATGAGCATTAAAATAGTATTATATTAATTTAGCTAATTAAATAAATAATTTTACTACTATACAAACTACCAGAGAATCTTATTTTATTTTAAAAACATTATCATGAAATTAAATTTGTTTTGAAAATTAGAATACTATTAATAATTATTTTATTATTGCTCAGATGTTACTAAGTGAAATTTTATGTTCATTATACTCTGCTTGGATCGTGTACAGTCTAAACATAAATTATAGAAACAAGGTTCTATTGAGTATTTAAGTTCGGATTTAGCTGTCACGTTAACGAACGATTGACACGGTAAAGGAAGGACATAAAGAGTATCTTTGTAGGTTGATCTAAAAGTAAACAGTTGGACACAAATATCGATAATGATATTATAATGTAAATTTTACTGTTATACGACAACTCTACTATGATATTTTTATGCTCATTTAAAATAACGGGGTCAATAATATTAGAGCTTCTATCGCCCCTTCTTCTGAGATTTAAATATATTTACTTTCACTGTGACATTGTTTGCAAACAATTTTCACACGGAATGTATTGTCGATAGGTAAGTTCTTTGTACTGTTACTTTATAAGGTTGTGAGCTTTTAATAAATAGTACTACTCAGGAAACTTTAGTGTTTTCTATATCACAAACTTTATTAATTTACACAAATATTAACAATATACAGTCCTATATATGATTAAATGAAGTATATTGCTTAACTTAACAGAGATAATTAGATTCTTCGTTAATTTAAGTTTTGTTCATTTAACGACTAATTAACATATTATTTTGGTATTTTTCGTTAAATACCAATTTTGAAAATAAAATTCTTAATACTGTAAAAAATTAATTTTATCAAAATTAGATCGAAAACATTTGTCTTGAACATTTACTGTTAATCGAATAATATTTAACATTTATTTTACGATTTTCTGTTGCTTAATGTCATAAACTAATAAACAAATTTTTCAAAACTCGTTTGTCTCGAACAAGTAGAGAGCCGATCGGGGTTTTTTTTAGAAAATTCCTATATAATCTTGTTAAGCCATGATTAAAATATACTTCTAAGATTTACTGAAATTAGAATTGGTGAATGTAATCAACATCATGCAAAAATGTATACATTAAATATTTGTAATATAATGTATTTTATAAATTTTGCCGTGTCTGCACTTTTTTTTATGACTTTTTTTTTCAAAAACTTCCAAAAAATACAGAGTAACAACTATTTCTTAATTAGTCTTGTTTGCAAGTTCTTATTATGCCTATCATAAATGTTGTAGCTTTTTTATTATCGTCGAGATCCTTTGGGTTCTAAGAAAAATAATAACAATTTAAATATTAATTTTCAACAATTAGGAGGGTAAAATTACATATACCCATTTTAAAAACTTTTAATCCCCTACAATATATTTGTAAACTATTCCTCACATTTACTTAACTTAACTAGTGAAGTTAATGAGATTTAGTCAACTTAATTTTTAAGGTAATTTCATAAAGAAATGAACTTTAACTATTAATTTGTTAACTTTTTTTAATGTACTAAATTTTATGAAATTAAAAAAAATCATGAACTTTATCATCCTTGGAATTATGTATTTCCATTTGTATTGCTTTGACGTTATACGTAAACAAAACCTATTTAATTCTTTGGTAATTATCCAACTATTTTTCCATTCAATAGAATGGTTTATTAAGATCTATAAATATAAAATTAATTTTTTATTTACGTTACTTATTTTATTTAACGTCGTACGTTGAATTTAAATCATATATGATTTATATTTGTAAATATATTTAAATACTAAATAAACGGCTTATTTTAACAACCAGATAATTTCACTTTTGAAAACTTTCCATTTAAAAACAAATTTGTTTTGCACTTAAATGTAAAAAAAAGACTTCTCTTTTAATAACTTTATTTTTAATTATTAGACATATATATTTATTGCACTTCTACGTATTTCCGTTGTAAATTTTTAGTTGAAAAAAAAATGTCCAAAAAAGGTGGGTTTAAATGGTTCTATTATAAAATATAAACCTCAAATAAAAATCAACTAAAAATCTCAAAAAAAAAAAAAATAAATCAAACGAATTTTATAGTTGTTATTTGTTTTTCAAAATTAATAAATTTCTTTAAACACAAAAAATGAATATTGTACACGAACATACAAAGTAAAAGTCTTATAAAATATGAAAATAATTTATGTCTATCTCAATATTCATTTTACTTATAAGATTTAAGATACTGAAAAAAAGTAAACAAATTTATCTCTGAACTATCGACCGATTCGAAACCTTTTCAAAAATGATAAATGATGTGTAGTTAATTGAATATGGCGCCAACAATTTTTAAGTTTTAGTATATTCTTTCTGCGTATTACCATTGTTGGTTTATAACTTTGGCAACGGCCACTTAATAACGCGATGATGTAGAATATAAACTAAAAATACATAAAGTTTGTAAAATGAAGTACAATTTCGATTGATGATATTTTTATTTAGTCAAGTGCAGAAAAAAAAGTAGTGGACACTTCAAATGTTGCCAAGTTCTGAATTTAAGCTTTGAATGCCGCTATTAGTGTCGGATATTGCCCCTAGTGCAGAAGGCATGAGGTAAACCACTGTACTTAATAACTCCCCAGGTTACACCAATTCAATCTTCAAAATTACCTGGCGTAAAACAACCTAATGGTCAACAAATTAACTAAAAAAAATATATTATTTAAAATGAGTTGTACAATACTAAACCGCTTTAGTATAAATTAAAAATACATTTTTCCATAGAATTATATTTAAGAATCTACTTGTACAGCAATTAAATAAATGTTAAACATTTTTAACTATGCAGTTAAGTTACTACAAATAAATAATAATAATTAATCTATATCTATAGATACCAATAATCTATCATTTTGTAATAATATTAATTTGTAATGTTTCGACTTCATTGAAAAAAATTAATTTGTAATATTATTGTATAAAACATTTTTATAAATTATTAAAGATGAAAGTTGAAAGTTGTGTTTGTTTTTTTGAACATAACTTTAACGTTTTTACTCTAAAATTAAAATTATGTAATATTAATGGCATTAGCTTTTTTAATTATCTTTTTGGCTGTAAGCTTTTAATAATTTGAAGTGAATATTATAGTAATGCATGTTATATAAATGCGTTTATGTACCAGACACTTCATGCAATTTAGTATTTTTATTCTTGACAAATTTTATATTTAGCCGTCATCGTTTTTAATAGTTTCTGAAGGAGAAAAAAAATGTTAATCAATAGAGACACAATTAAGGGAAATAAGAGGGGTGAATCCTCATACCTACTCCGGTTACTCAAAAGAAGTTAATTATTGGCCAAAAATGAAAATTGCAGTGGTAACAAATTTTTTCACAATGAAAATAAAAAAAAATCATTTTTCAGGGATTCTACTGAAGTTGAATAGTCACTCATCCCTTATAAGTAATACTGAAAGTAGTATACTAAATAAAAAATAATATTAAGTTTGATAAATTTCGAACGAAATGCTATTTAAAACATAATCCTCATAAATTAAAAATAACCATTTTGCGTTAGTAGTTTCACTTGTAATGGATATGTTTTTCAGTGAACAAGACAGAGGCAGTATTTCGGTAATCTTTTAATCTCAAAAGCATGTTGTATGAATGATTCAGGTTCAGTAACAAATATCCTCATTAGTATATTTAATTACAATTGTAATAATGTAAATTCATTTGTAAGTGTTAATTACCGTACGGGTANAATTGTAATAATGTAAATTCATTTGTAAGTGTTAATTACCGTGCGGGTACCGTACAAATTTAGTTACTATAAATTATGCAAACTTATAGTAAGCTAAAGGCGTATTCGATGTAGGTTATACAAGTATTATAGTTTTTTACTAGTAAAATGATGCCCAAGTGCTCTAGTATTGAATACAAATAACAATACATTATAAAAACTACTTATTTTGGGGAAAAAAACATGAGTTCGTCAATCAGTAAATAATATTTTTCTTCTGTGATGATTAAATGAAACTGTGTCTACTCGAGTACACAATCAGCAACATGTGCTAAGGCAGCGAGGAACTCTTTCAAGGAAATGCAAACAATAC
>NW_026099576.1:13886556-13889725 GCF_025091365.1 Daktulosphaira vitifoliae | reverse complement strand
TCCTTCAGGCAATTAAAACTCATTTAAGGAGATAGGGACGATATTTGGGCAGACGTCGGGTAGCTTCCAATTCTTGGTTTTAACCAAGATCCTCAACTATTAAACAAGCCCCTAACATATGGTGGAGGTGCCGGGTACGTCTTGTTTAACGCTATGTGTTTNATTTTTAAATACATTTAATAAAAAGTATCTGAGTAGTATTTTAAATACAATTATTTAGTATTTAATACTGTTTAATATTCAGTACTATTAATATACTTTTAGCTTCGATGCGAAGCTGAGACCTTCTCAACTAAAACCTTAGATAATTTTCTTTCATTTGATATAATTTTTTTGAAAATTTAACACTTAGCCTGCTCATGGGGGGGGATTTAAAATTGCAACTTTTTTACAAAAACTAACTTTTTCAACTTAACTTTTGAAAATGTTCCGGAAATACTGCGTCCTTTAAACATATATCAAATTATAGCTTATTTCATGTACTATAAAATAAAAAAAAAAAAATTTGTCCCGACATCGTATCTTCTATGTGCAAATGGCTGTCGAAATTATAAAAAAAATGTAATATTTGCGATAAAAATCACCTTTTATAACGATGTTTTTTGTACTTAAAACTGCCATAACTTTTTCAAATATTAACTAATCAAAATAATATTTCTTTATATTGAAACCTTAGGTAATTTTCTTTCATTTGATATCATTTTTTTTTGAAAATCTAACACTTATTCTGCTCACAGGGGGGATTTAAAATAGCAACTTTTTTACAAAAACTAACTTTTTCAACTTAATTTTTGAAAATGTTCCGGAAATACTGCGTCCTTTAAACATATATCAAATTAAAGCTTATTTTATGTACTACTAAATGAAAAAAAAAAATTTGTCCCGACGACCTATCTTCTATGCGCAAAAGGCTACCGTATTTAAAAATATGCTATTTTTTATTAAAATTCTAGGTTTTGTATTTTATTTTATTTTAAAATATTTTATTAGGGGAATAAACTGACTTTCATGAATATTATATAATTTCATTGACATAGAATAAAGTTCATAAGACATATGATATTATACTTATTAACATTTTTTACTTTTTTAAAGTCGAAAAAGTAATTTTTAAATTTGAGTTAGCTTAAATAGCCAATTTTATCATGCAACAAAAAGCAACGAACAGTTGCCGAATGGGTAACATCTTGATCTTTCAAGTNAACAAAAATCAACGAATAGTTGCCGAATGGGTAACACCTTGATCTTTAACGCCTAGGGTACGAGGTTCAAATCCGTTTGTGGCTTCTAAAATTTTGCATTTTTTTTTTGAGTTAGAATAGAATTTTCAAATCATTTGATATTTATCTCATTTAGATTCAATAATTTCAATAAATATAAAGGATCTTATCACTATAGTCTCCCCTCGTGAGAAGAAATTGATATTCATGTTAATATTATTTTACTATGTGGTTCTTTTTCTGGCTACGATTTATTTTGCCAACCCTCACTAGACCTACTTTTTTCAACGATACGTCAAATGATTCATTTAAGTTTATGATATTTAAGTTAATGATTAGTTTAAGTTATTACTCTTAAAAATCAAAAAAATATTCCTTATTCAAATAAAAAGTAGCTTAACCAGATTTGTCCATACAAACAATTAAAATCATTAATTTTTAATATTCTTATAGGTCCTTTAATCGAATTAAATTTGATATGATAAAAGTATTCAACTACAAAAGTAAATAATTTTACTTTATAATTTATTAATTTTTTAACTCTATTTCTGTGTGCTACTACCAGTCTATAATATGCCAAATTTTTTAGTAATATGTTGCTATATAAATCATAAATTTAAAAAAAAAATGATTTTTAGTTTCACCTGAAGTTAACGATGGAGTTTTACAATTATAATTATATTTTTGATAATATGCTCAATTGAGTAAATCTTTTTAACTACTTTGGTTTGATTGGTTCATTTAATTAAAGTAAATTATTAAAATTAATTAAGTTCTGAATATTTCAATTGCAGAATTTTTTTAAACACCAAAAGTTATTAGGAAATGATTACTATTCTTTCTATTTCAGTTATCTATTACGATAAAAATGCAAAAAAATCGTCTGATTAATGATTAATTTGTCTGATAAATGTAATGTAAATAGTAATTATACAATTTCCTGATTGCATATTANTTAGTAATTATAAAATTTCCAGATTGCATATTAATCTTAAAAATTTCATTTTTTTCAATTTAATAATGTCAATTTCAAACTTGCAAGTTGAACTATAAGTTATGGTAACAAATTCATTTTTTAGCTTCGATGCGAAACTGAGAAGGTTTCATTAAAACTTTCACTTTAAAAGACAATAAAAAGTAGGTTCAAAATGATTACATACCTTTAACATATTAAAAATCAAAATCAGTATTAATTTAATACAATTTTTTTTGTTCTTAATTATTTTTTTTTATATGTAAATACTTATTTTTTAATAATAAGTAATAATATTAAAACTTAGAAGTAATAGAAAAAGTTTAATTGCACATTTGAAAACATCACGAAAAGTTTATTTAGAAAAGTATATTTTTTTTCTGATGAAAGTTCCTTTTGTTTAGTGTATTTATTCATAAGTAACAAAATTTTTTTATTAAAAAGTATTGCATAAATTCCTTTAAATTTGTATACGCATTAAAAGTATATGAATATACAACTCCTTTTTATTTTTATAATATCTCCGTAAAAATTACAATATTATATTATTGAATACCACTTTCATACTCAATTTAATTACTGTAATTATTATGTATTCATATATTATAATTATAAATCGGGGTAAAATTAAGGGAATAAGTGTTATTGTTGTTTTTGAAATAATCTACCAATTTCATATTTTTCTATTTAATAATATCTATTTCAAACTTGCAAGTTGAGTTAAAAGTTATGGTAATAAATTCATTTTTTTTAATTAAAACTTTCACTTAAAGGACAAAAAGAAGTAGGTTCAAAATGATTACTTTTAACATATTAAAAATCGATAATAATTTGAAAATAATTAATTATAAAAATTATATAATTTTATAATTAAAAGAATTACTAATCTGGACATAATTAAGGAAATAAGAGTTGACGTTGGGTTGGGTTGGTTACATTTTTAACTTTATAATGCTATAACTCATTGAAAAGTGTA
>NW_026099576.1:13878321-13886300 GCF_025091365.1 Daktulosphaira vitifoliae | reverse complement strand
AATTTTCACACAATAATAGCATTCGGTAGCCATTTTCACCGTGAAGATAAAATAAAGTCCGAAATTTTTTTTTCGCATAATAAAGTAAATTACATTAGCTTTAATTTAAGATATACATAAAAGTGTCAGACTTTCCGGAACACTTTCAAAATTTAAGTTGAAAAAGTTCTACTTTCTACATGAATTTTTTAGATTTCAACCCCCCCCCTTATATAGGGAAATGGTCCGATTTAAAAAAAACAGTATGTCAAATGAAAGATGTATATAAATACTACTCCTCATGAAAAAATTGTACTGATCCATACATTTTTCAAAAAGTTATAGCATAATAAAGTTAAAAATGTAAAATANCTTTTCAAAAAGTTATAGCATTTTAAAGTTAAAAATGTAAAATACAAAATCGAAAATTTTCACACGAAAATAGCATTCGGTAGCCTTTTTCATCATGAAGATCAAATAAAGTCCGAAATTTTTTTTTTGCATAATAAAGAATATTACATTAGCTTTAATTTAAGATATATANTAAAGTATATTACATTAGCTTTAATTTAAGATATATATAAAAGTGTCAGACCTTCCGGAACATTTTCAAAAGTTAATTTTTTTTGAAAAATTTGTCATTTTAAATCTCTCCTTGTGGGCAGGTTAAGGGTTAAATTTATGAAAAAAATATACAAAATGAAAGGTAATGATATTATGCATCTATATAAAAAAGAATTATATTGATATGTTTATTTTTGAAAAAGTTATGGCACTTTTAAGTAACAAAAATTTAAAAAATTTCGAAAATTAGCGATTTTTAAATTCGTAATTTTTTTGGAGGTTTCCCCCATTTACAGGGAACGAGGGAATTTTTTTCAATTTTTGAGGATAATGTCTTCGACTAGATACAATTTGTGATCTTTTGACGTATCATTGAAAGAAATCGGTTCGGTGAGAGCTGAGAAAAAGTGGTAACAGACACAAAAAAAAAATAAACACATCTTAGTAAAACCAATACCTTCTCAGCTTCTCATCGAAACTAAAAATTACCCTGTATATATATATATATATATGTCTATTAAATAATACAATGATGTTATGGAAGACAGAGATATGAGCACATGCAAATGTGATCGTATCAATAGTGAAATTAATCTTAATAAAAATACCAGATTAGCTAGCCTATGAAATAAGATAAAAAGACACGCTGAATCTAGTGCTCATATTTTCGCTTTTAATATTAAGAAAGACAAAGAGTCTGAAACAATAACCAAAAATGTTGAAAAACAACTTAACAAAAACCAAGATTATAATGAGTATATTTTTCGCACTACCTACTATATTATAAAAAATAATAGACCTTTTGACGATCATTCAAAGCTAGTAGAATTGCAAAAACGGCGTACACATGGGCTCAATTTTGCATTCTAGATATTGACGCGTTCGCATTGCACTTCCGGCTTTACCGCTGGATGGCGACTACGACACAGCTGCCTCTCCTCGTCCGACAGGTCGCGCGACGCCGAGTGACCGCGGGTGACAAGAACCGGTCCGGTGATGCACTAAGTATTATTATATTACCAACACTTTTTGTCTATTGTGACTTCCTCTCGGAAACCGATTTTGTTTTATAGTAATTTAAAATATATGGCAATTAATATTTAGCCACCTCGTTGTTATTTATTTAATAAAAAACCAACTTAGTCACAACAATATTCTTGTACTGCTATAGTAAACCATATTGCATGCAAAATGAGATATATTGCTGTGAAAAATATTATTGATTCTGATTCGAAAATTTCTGTTTTAATTGATGAGTCAACAACAATTAGCGCCAAAATCTGTATGGTAGTATTCCTTAAAACATCGATTTCTCATAAAGATCCAATATTTATTTTTTTGGATTTAGTGGAAACAGGCTGCTGAATCATTGTTAATCAACTTTTAAATTGTCTACATTCTTTTAGTTTTAGTGATTCATATCTTCGACAAAATTGGGTTTCTTTTGTTTGTGACGGAGCCTGTGTTTTATTAGGGGGAAAAACGGAGTGGCAAAACGTTTAAAAGACAAATATTCTTTAATATTTTTATGGCACTGTATGAACCACAGACTAGAGCTGGCTGTTAATTACTGTATTAAAGATGTTACTGCAACGAACCATTTTAAACATTTTGTTCATAGTTTGTATGAAATGTATAACAGATCGCCCAAAAATCAAAATGAACGAATTCTTGATGTCCGATGGGTAGCAAGCAGCTTTAGAGCTGTAGAAATAATATGGAAAACATTTTCGGCACTGTAACATCACTTACACAGCTCTTCAAAAGATATCGAAAGAAATTTAAAAACTAGATTTATATATCTTGGATTGTGTAAACGGTTGGGAAGCCCTGAGTTTGTTATGATTTAGCACTTATGTGTGACGTACTTACGGAATTGTCACACTTATCTCGCGAATTACAAAGTCATTCAATTACACTGTTACGTCCCGATGATTTGGTTAAAAGAACAATCAGAATTATTGATTATTTCAAAACAAAACATGGAGAATTTATGTCGGAAGCTTTAAGTGCACAAAATACTCTCGTATTTAAAAATGTAATTTTAGTTAGTAATAAAAAACTTAACTCTATAAATCAAAATCAATTTTTGACTAGTATATGCAATAACCTTCGTACGCGTTTACTAGAAACCAACGAGGAAAAAGCGTGTATTTTAAATGACATGCAATTATTAAGTAAATATACATGGTCATTTGCCGATGTAAGTATACGTTTTGGCGAAGACGAAGTTAAGAGATTAGCCCATAGATTTTAACTAAATACTAATAATACAGTTCAGGGCTTTCGAAAATATATTGACAATAAAATTAACAATGAAGAGTTGAAAGAGTTTGACATTTTGATAAAAACATTGCCCGTTTCTACTGTGGAATGTGAAAGAGGATTCAGTCAAATTAATCTTATATGTTCAGATCTTAGATTCATATTATTTGTGAACGAACATTTCCAGCTTAATGTTTATAAACATTTGTGGACCACCAGTTGCAATATGGAATCCAACACTGTTTTTGTTTCAAAACTGTAAAAAGTTATAGATCATAGATCAGCAAATGACAATAAATCTCGAAAAGTGGCACCGGTAAAACAAAATGAAGAAAAAATCAATTTATGGAACATTTTATAATTCTCTTATATTAATTTTTTCATAAGTTTTTTACTACTTTAAATTTTTTTCAATTATTTGATCAATATTTTCTTAACTAAACAACATAATTTCAAAGAAAATGAAACTTTAATCTAATATTTAATATATTACCTATAATGAATTAGGATAGTGCTAACACGTACCTATTCATGTCTATTTCATTTATGTTTTAACGATTTGAAAACAATGATTGTAAGATTATTTTATTACTACATAAAGTTTATTTATAAAAAATACAACAGTATCTAATAATACACTTATCGATTATATGACTATGAAATTTAATTTATGTAAGATCTTAGAAGTGTCAGTAAAAATATTCGAGTAATAGTTTGGAAGTTGAAAAGAGCAAGACCGTATCTGGGAGGGTTAGGTTGGGTTAAAACATCACAATATTTGTATTTCGTCCTCCAAAACTATGTTCTAGTTAAGGCCTTTGAATAGTAGTGTGGGGGTGAAATTCCCCACGTTTCCTCATTTAGGTTTTTAACTTATCCATTGATCAAATTACGACTATATCACTGTTGATAATGTATAAAGTTTAACAAAATAATTGTGAAATATTGTAAGTAGAAAATATAAAGTGAAATTTGTGGTGTGGGGAGTGGAGCCCCCCGCGTTATTCTCTATTCATAATATAGGCGTATACCCATAAACATTTTTAGGACTACACCACTGCTCAGGACTTATATAAATTTGTGTATATATATTTGTGCGGGAGCTAAATAGTAACGTTTCGTTGGTATTTCATCTTTACTCGTATATATCAAACGTGCTTCTGTAGGCATACGTAACCCGAGATCGTTTTCTATTTCATTCTATTATTGTCGCTGCCCAATACCTATAGCCATTCTTACTTTCTTTATACTATACTACCATCACAGCCAATATTTTCCCTTCCCATTATACTACTAATCTTTTTCTTTTCTATTTGTTTACTACAAACGTCCGCGTTCCTGTGCTTTCCTCTTCCTCTTCTTTTTTGTTTTTTACAATTTACATATAACTACTATTAACAATAAATTGTTGAGAAATATCAAAATTTACAATAAATAATTATTGATTCACGATTCATAATTATGTTTTAATAGATTTACTAAGTTATAATGTAAATGTAATAAATTACAAAACATGAATGTAGAACAAAGAGAATTATATAATTTTCTATTTGTACTGCTTTTTAATAAATAAATTTATAGGATTATGATTTTATATTTTAATTTATATTTTTTCACTTTAAATGCCTGGTTCAATTGGTTCCTCTGATGTTGGTATAAACGTTTCTTCTGTAATTGAATCAAATTTAAATCCCAGTTCAAAATACTTTTCTGTAATTACTGTCTTGATGTAATCATTAAATTTTCCAGTTAAGAATTTGAAAAATACAGATTTTATGCCCTTCTCAATAATGGCTTTATATTCTTGAAGCCATTCTTTCCATAAATAATTTGTACTATAAGGTACAAAATCACAATAAAGCACTGATTCTTTGTTTAGATTTATAAATATTCTTTTAAAAAAATTATCCATAGTATCTAATGCCCAAGAGTATGTAGATATATGATCACGTGATAGAGTACGTTTGTCTAATTCATCAAGGATATTTCCTATTTCTTCTAATAAAGGACTTATCATATAGTAATATCGGCGATGTTCATTAAGAATAACCCATGGTTTGTTATGTAATAAATCAACTCCATCTATGGCACTTTTCATCAATATTGACATTGGAACAATTAATGTGGATATTATGTTTATGAGTTCTTCAGTACAAATGCATCCATTTATTAATTCATTTTTTTGTTTAATTTTTTTTTCACATTTTTTTAAGATTCTGTTAATAACAAAAAAAAGATTATATAAAACTTTTGTATATGTGCATCCAAGATATACAGTCAAGGCTCGTATCTTCTGATCACATTTAGAAGGCATTATAGGTGCTTCAAGCAGAAATCTAAGAATATATATTCTATTATAATATTTTATAAAGTTCAAATCGATTAAATTTTTCCATCCAGGATATTTTAGTAACTTATTTACCATATCAAATTGTATTGTAGAATTGTCTGCTTTTATATATAAAATAGCATAAAATAATAAAAAAATTAACTTGACTAGTTTTAATAAAAACATTTGAAAAATAATTAATACTTATTATGAGTGAAATTTTCTGAACAAAATATAATTCGACAAAATAATAAATGACACGTATTTAATCTGTAATGCATTTAGAAATAATATGACTAATATTTATGATAAAACATGTGTGGTATTATAATAGTTTTTTTTAAATAGAATTGTTGCCGCTTTTTTTGTATCACAAGAATGATACCAAAAACTTGCTGTACGGCTTAATTAAATAAATAAAAAGTGAGAGCTCGGGTTTTGAATTATAATAAAGAAATAAATTTGATATTTTGGATGTCTAACAAGTTTTTAATTTATTTTAATGACATCATTCATAATACAAAGTATACCGCGTGCCTGCACAATGATCCTACACCTATTAAAAGTTCTCTCTCAGTTAGCTATTAATTTTAATTAGATAACTGTAACAATGCTCGGTAATGCAGTAAACACGCGTTAGTGGTTATTAGCAATATTATTCCTAGTGCAACAATTGATATAATATAAATTTTTCGTACCTACTCGTTATCGGCGATCTATGCTAACACTTCGAGTCATCACGGCTGTTGCCGCAGGCGGCCTTGATAATTTTTATAGTAGTACACCTTCACTCATGTTCGCTATAGATAATAATGAATAACAGTAACAACAATAACACTGGCAGATCGGTTACACCGATCAAAATTATCAATAATAAATATAGTTTAAAAAAACTAAAAAAACACGCGTTTAAGGCACATTGAACTAAAAAGTTAAAAATAATTTATAAAATAAGTTGAAAATAATTATGAACAAAAAATACTAGTATTATTGTGATAATAGTGTCGGGCGCTCAATATACGAAAAATATGGCACACTATCTCAAAAAATATCTTTTTATTTCGATGTGCTTTAAAAGCGTGTTTTTTTAGTTTTTTTAAACTATATTTATTTTTCACTTTTTAGTTTCATGTTATGATGGTAGTTACTATCAATATCTCGGTTGTTACGGGTAACGGGAAATCAGAGTTCGACTCCGCAGAGGGAGTCAGAGAAACAGCTACCACATCCAAGGAAAACAGCAGGCGCGCAAATTACTCACTCCCGGAACGTGGAGGTAGTGACGAAAAATGACGATACGGAAATCATCCCTCGTAATCGGAATGAATACTTTATATCTCTTAATTAGAATAAAGCGTGTTAATATATAAATTTTAATAGTAATTAGAATATTAATAAGCGTGGTGCTTGGAGAGTTACAAACATACATACATACAGGTGAAACTAATATAAGCGTGTTAATATACAAAATTCTCCGTCTCAATCGAAAGCAAACTATAGATCAGATGATGGCTGGACAATACAGCGTAATAAAAGAAATCTGTCCAGCTCTTCTAACTCAGAGCCAAACTCACCTAAAACTCAAACTCGACCAATTAAAAAAGAATATTCTTAGCATAAAATAGATTTGAAGTTCTTAGAACAAATGTTAATCATGGATATATACAAAACACTGACTCATTTTTAAATATTACAGAGCAAAATAGTCCTGAACCTAATACCAAACCCCCTCCTCCAATTTTTATTAAAGGTGTGAAAGATTTTCGTTAACTATGCACTAGTCTAATTGAGATAATTGGTGTTGAAAACTTTATTTGTAAGTCATCAACTGATCAACTAAAAATTCAAACTAGTACTCCTAGCGCATATAAATCATTAATTCGTTTCCTCAAAAATAAAGCTGAATATTATACGTACCAACTGCATCAAGATAAACCTAGCCGCTTAGTGATTAGGAATTTTACACCCAAAAACTCAAACTAGTTTAATTAAATCAGAACTGGAACTCTGTGAATTCGAAGTACGTAACGTAACTAATGTTTTTCATAAAGTCTACAAACATCAATTGCCACTATTTTTCATTGATTTGGAATCAATCCCCCAATTAAAAGACATTTATAAGCTGACCTTGCTCCACGTCATTATAAAAGTAGAGGAGCCCTACAAACCTAAGTTAATAAGTCATTGTCTAAACTGCCAGGAAATACGATCACACTAAATCTTATTGTAAATATCCATCTCGCTGTGTTCGCTATGAGGATTTTCACCAAGCATCTGACTTGGTGGAAACTAAACTAAACCAATTTCTCGTGATTTTTGACCCAAATGCGCATTTTGCCAAGGAAATCATCCAGCCAACTACAAAGGTTGCTCAGTCTACAAAGAAATCTTTTTTTTTTTTTTTTTTCTACAACCGGCATAATGTGGACCGCCCTGGGACTACCATTAGGTATTGCTTCAGGGCGGCCCACGCCATCTAAAAATCACACCGCCGTGTTGTGACTCAGCCCGAAATTAATCAAGAGATGAGTCACAACACGACGTGGACTCCCCCCTTAGCCGGATCCCAAGAAGTGGGATCCATTGCCCAGGCCGCACCACGTGAAGGTGGGGGTAGGACTTTGCTATGGGTTGGCATAAAAATTCACAAAACACAGAACACACACAAATAGTGAAGAAGACAGGAAGTAGGGTAAAAAAGGGAATTTTGGTTCCCCCCCGCTTTACCCATCCTCCCCATCATCTATGTGTCGGTTAAGAGGGGGGGAGTAAATCCAACGTAAACTAACATAATACAATGGGAGGGGGAACGATGATGTAACCCTTTTTTTTTTTTTTTTTT
>NW_026099576.1:13864188-13877755 GCF_025091365.1 Daktulosphaira vitifoliae | reverse complement strand
ATCCGCCCAGACCGGGGACCCGTACAGGAGGACCGAGTGAACGACGCTGACGAGCAGTCTGCGCCGCATTTCCCTCGGTCCTCCCAGATTGGGCATGAGCCCCGCCAGGCTGTTCATGACTTTCTGGGCCCGTTGGGCCGCACGAGTGATGTGCGGCCCGAACATCAGACGTTTGTCGAAGACCAGGCCCAGATACGTCATGGAATCTCTGAGCGGGACGTCCACCCCCAGCACGGTGAGCCGCGGAGGAGCGAACTTGTACCTGCCCGTGAACAGGACCGCTTCGGTCTTGTCCAGGGCGAGGCTCAGTCCGCTCCCCTCCTGCTGGATCCAGGCGGTGACTGCGCTGAGAGCGCAGTTCGCCCGGAATCCAGCTTCCTCGGACGAGGCGCCTTCCGCCACCACCAGCGTGTCGTCCGCGTAGCAGACGACGCGCACGCCCGGCGGTAGCGGAACGCGGAACACCGCGTCATACGCGATGTTCCACAGCAGATGATGTAACCCAACGTAAACTAACCTATGGCACGTGAGGAATCTCTCCTCCTCCACCAAGTCTTACGATAGTGGTGAGGGGATGAAACTTAAGGTAAACTAACCTAATAGGAGGGTTGGGGGGGATGAAACACGACGTAAACTAACACAACTTGTCACGCGCCTAAATTATGCTCGGCCATATAATATATACATATTATCAGTTTTTTGACGAAAAAAAAAATGCATTTTCCAGGTAAGCTATACGGTTACGGTTAAAAGTATGAATTTTAAACGTCGAATCCGCTATTTTGATATGCGACATGCACACATTTAGATAAAGTCCATACGTAAAATGTTAATTTTACCTAATTTGTAAAAAAAAATTATTTCGAAACATTGTGTGGTTGTACAGATGGCTGTATTGATGATTATATATTTTTATACTACAGCAATTGAGATTAATACAGCAGATGGCTCAACGCGGCGACGGCGACGATATCGCAGTCAATTACATTAATTGTTAATATACGGGTTAATAAGCTTGACCGTTATTCGTATAGTGATAGTAATATATATATATATAGTATTATATTAAATATATTATAATAATTACATCTCATCCGTTATCATGAATTAATTGTCTAACAGATGTTTGGAAAGGAGGGGAGCAGCAGCATATCATTGTATGCTGACATCTAATAGGTTCTTAGTATTTGTTAATCTATTGTGCGTGCAAGATGGATTATTTCAATGATATATCGGATAAATGGAATTTTCTTGTTGAAAACGATCCGACGGATAGAGTTTTCAAACTTGTTAGTAAACTATTGAAAAATTATCGAGATTTACAATATTTTGCGGGACATCTAGGCGATAAAGTCAACGGTGTAGGTTGAGACTTTTTACATTACAAAGGTTGTGAATTTTTGGATGCGGAAAAAAATTCGGACTATCCTGAATGTGCATGCTCAATTGTGAAGCGAATATATTACGAACTTTTGGATTCAATCGAAACAATTGAAAAGACGACGAATGCGAACCCCAGCGACAGTAATGCCTATTGGAGTTGGAGACTTTAATCACAATGGCTACACTAAGGCGTAAATTCAATAAAATAAACGACTTTATCGATTCATCAATGTATAGAATTTCACAAATGTGTAGCGTATACATTGGTCTGGACCCGGACGATTCATTTTGGCCAAAAGTCATGCTGGTAAACAATCATCAGGAACTTATTATCACTGTCGATTTACTACATAGAATGTATTCAATGTGCGGATATATTTTATCGATAACGGAAAATTTAAACGAAATAATACTTTTGCAAGATGAATACATTAAGGTGAACCTGACACAGAAGAGACTAAACCGAGAAGTTGCATTACTGTTTCAGTCAAAACGTGATGACGGGCGTGTATTTTCATCGGATTTCATCGTTGTGTTCGTACGAGTTGTTGTAACTCTGATGTTTNTGTGTTCGTACGAGTTGTTGTAACTCTGATGTTTCAGATAGTACTCGCGTTTTACACTGTCGTCTTGCTGACATTTTTCCAACACGTGTAAGTACTCTGCCATGATTGACTCGACAACCCAATGATTTTAAAAATTCAGTATTTTTCTTTGTTAGTTGCTGCTGCGATAGCGTCGCACGATTATCCGGTTGCTCCGTCGTAGAGTATATGCCATCACTCAAATGATGGTGCACTACACTCCTGTTGAAACTCAGAGGCATTTAAAGAGTGTCAACACGTTTTTCCAGTATAAAGACACGGTCGTCGACTGAATAAAGTTCTTGAGGCAGTGCTTCCAAACGATAAATTGTGGCTGAACTGTTGTTGTTGCTGTTGTCACTGTTTATCAGCTGACAGCTGTTGACGGATGTTTGAAGGAGTAGTAATAGTTGCACGACTGTGACTAGTATGCACAAAAATAATCCAATTTGTGAGGAATCAAACTGTTTTATACGGTCCCATAACGTCATCGTACTTTCATCCATCCTGTTTGATGTGTAGACGCACTGTTAATTTTTCACCTCTTAGGTTGACACGTTGACCGTCCTGATCGAGCAATGCGATTCAAATCGTTCTCAATACGTTTGTGTTTAACGGATAGTAAACTACTTGTCTGGGACACTCGATAATCCGGTAGCCCGGTGGTACGTTTGGAAAGAATTCGTGCAATGTATGCGATTGACGTCCTCCGTGGTACGAACCAACAATTATATTGCAGTCGATTCGTATGCATGTCACCTTTGTTATAGATAACGGGAAATCCGACGTGTGTTCCATTTTCGGTGCCAATACACGAGGTCGGAACCCTAGTATACGACCGATTGATTGCGGGTGTGTAAAATCTATGGGGTGATCGCATTTGATTATGCTTCGCATAGTGTTGCGGTCGGCTGTAAAAGAGATAACGTTTCGATCACCCAACCTTTTGTCACCGATTTCTCTGCTGTTTTCCTTGAGTAAACCAACCGTTGGCAACAATGGATCATCAAAATCTATTTGTTGTTGTTGCACACTGTACTTATACTCTTCTCCGTTGTACTTGTCCGTGATTCGTTTCTGTAAATCTTCAAATTCGTACGATCCCGTCGGTAGTGTTTTCACCATAATTGGTTTGTCAACAGTGCCGAAAATTAATTTGTTACAATCCTCGTCAATATTAGGTATAGTGTTCCACGTATGCAAGCTCAATAGCCAAATTTTACATTTGTCACCGACATCGATGGGTGGATTGAATGTGCATTGCAATTCAGATCCCACGCCGGTTAACGTTACCGTTGTTGTCATGTTGTTGTTGTTCAATTAAAAATTCCAAACACAAGTGACCACAATTTACCTCGTCGAAGTTTTGACTTCTACTATAGTTGTGCATGATTGTACATCTTTTAAAGTATCGTTGCAGTTCAAACGGTGGTTGTAAATTACCAAAACTGTCAAAATACGTAACACGTTTACCGCGTTTACTATAAGCTACCCAATGCGTGCCAGGGATAGTGGAAAGATCCAAGTTCACTACAGCCATTTCGGTCGTATTTGGTCACGACTTAGATAATGTGTCACGACAAAACACGCCACGAAACACTTTATGGTCGAACGCTCGACTACCGAAATTTGAAATTTCAACATCGTACAAGGTACGATCGGGTAGCTTGGAAATTAGTTTTTTGTTTTTTTCGTCAGATTTTTTTGAGTTGTCTTTTTCGTACTCGTCGTCGTCAATTTGAAACCAGACCCCGATTTGTAAGGTTGCAGGTAAAATCCTTTACCCATGCTTATCGCTGTATTGCCTTAACGCCTAAGTTCGGTAGCCATCTTGACCACATTTGCAGCACCGCCGGCTAAAGCTCCCAACGCCGACAGTCCGGCAAATATAGGTATAAGCAGTAGTACACCGCCTTTTGTTTTCGGAACGTTTATGGTACGGGGCAGTTGAATTTTTTTCTTTCTCACCACACGTCGTGCCGCCTTAAACAATTGTTTTACCACACTCAGTAAATCCATTTGTTGAGCATTTTTATCGAGTTTGGCCGCATGTACGACTCGTTTAAAACCCATACCGAGTTTACGTTTCTGTAAAAAATTCTGCAAATTTATTTAAAATCGTTTCACTTTCAATACTTTTAGTATGTAAATATTATTACAATAATACTTATTATTAATACTTAATACTTAAGTTATTTTAATACTTTTTCTATGTGAAGAATTGATAAATTAGAGAAGCGATCTTGAAGCATGGAAGTTCTCACCCAAGTTTTTATTCTTCGCATAGTTGAAAAACTACGCTCACATGTTGCAGAGCTAACTGGTAAAGTTAGTGCTATTTGTAGCATTTTATATATATTTTGAAATATTTCATTTTTTATAGCAGTTTTTAAATCTGCAATACTCAAATCACTGTCTTTATTGAAGCAATTTTTCACAACAATCATTTCTGCTTTTAGGTTTTGTTTATTGATACCCAATAAGTCCTAAAATATATAATTAAAACTTATTTTTGATATTGCGTTACTCTATACCAGTATTTCCCAACGTTTTTACCACCACGGACCACTTCGGCAATATTTTATAGGTCGCGGACCCCCTCAATTTTACGAAAACTAGGAAAACCTTTTTTTGCTCATTAACAAGAATACACAAAATTTATCAAAAAATGTTAATTTTTATTACTTTACATTTTATTACTGTATTTAACTAATATATAATTATACTTTACCATACAAAATAATTTACTTAATGTGATTTTTGTGACTGCATTTCTTTATAGTATAAATTTTTATTTTATTTAAAAACATACTGCGCGGTAATCAAATGAATAACGATCGCATACTGAATCAATATCCATAATTCAATATCAATGAGTACTCATAAAGTATAAAATTTATACTATAAATATATAAGCAACGATGTTTGTAATTGACATAATTATTATCGGTCGCGATAATATTATTTTTAAATCTGATACCTACACACTTATGAAAAATACTATTATACGGAACCGTATAATATTATACGGTTCCTCAATAAGCCGTTATTGTTTTTCACTATTTAAAAAAAAATATTAATTTCTAATAAAAATCGAAGAAAAAATCTATGAGACCGCGGACCCCCTATGACTGGCTCGCGGACCACCGGTTGGGAAACACTGCTCAATACAGTCTATTTCAAAAAATATATATTTTTACATTATACAATAAAAAACAAATATCAATATACGTTGTATAAATAAATATTTGATGTATTATAAATATTACCTTATTATGATCAATAAATATTAAACTTCCTTCATATTTGTGTATTGACCATTGCAGAGTACGATTGTTATCGTTTTGTTTGCTTTCTTATCTGTAATCTAATTACATACGAAACAATGTCATCTCCGAAGTCAACACCTGCCTCTACTACAAATGGTAACTTAGCCGCTAAAATAAATAACCTCATGGATATGGTAACAGAATTAAAAAACACACAAAATAAAATTATTTCATCAGTAAATTCATGTCGTGACTTTATTAAGTCACATGAAACAAAATTTGATACATTAATCAATAATCTATCCCAACAGCTAACAGAAGTAATTAATGTAAATAATTCACTTAAAGATAAGGTCCAACAATTAGAATCAAAACTCTCGGGTTTTGAATCTGGCCAATCAAATAATATTTCCCAGGAAAAATTGTTTTCCGAATTTATGGACCGACAGTCGAGAGCCCGTAATATTATTTTATTCAATGTTCCCGAATTTTCGCCCACTGTACCTGTTGATAAATGTAAAGATACCTACTCTTTTCTTACTGACTTATTTAATATTATTGGCTTAAAAATTCATCCGGTTTCTATGTATCATCTGGGCAAACCCTTTAAAAAAATTCCGTCCGTTATGAATTGTTCTGCCGACACATGGCGAAGTCTTTGAAATTCTAAAAGTCAAACGTAAATTACTGAATGACACTAAATTTGCGTCAGTTCGTATTTCAACAGATCGAACTCCGATACAACAAAATTACTTTAAGTCGGTTTTTTCCGAACTAAAGACTAGACGAAACAATGGTGAAAATTATCTTATCATAAAATATTTAAACAATATCCCTACTATTTCAAAAAACTAACAAAGCAGTGCACAGCACTGAAACTTTTATCAATATACAACCAAAACGTCCAAGGCATTAATACGAAACTATATATAATTCATAAGAACTCTGCGCTTTTCGATTATGACATTATTGTACTAACGGAAACCTGGTTATCTACTTCTATTAATAACGCTAAGCTTAGACTCAGTAACAAATACTCAATCTACCGATGTGATCGTTGTGATATACACGGAGAAGGTATACGAGGTGGTGGTGTACTGATAGCAATTAATAAACGGTTTATGAGTCATTGAATCTATCAACAAAATACTCCAGTTGAACAATTGTTCGTAAAAATTAGTTTTAAGCTTTATTCACTAGTTGTATGCGCTGTATATATACCTCCAAATTCTGATTTACATGTTTATAATTTGCATATTGACTCTATTGATGCTGTTTTGTGCGATCATTATAGCTCTATATTTTTAACACTAGGTGATTATAATCATTCCGAAATTAATTGGAAACTTGTTGATAATTAAATCAAGTCGCAATTATTTAATATTAGCACTACTAATTCAAACATTTTGTCTTGTTTATCTCGTTCTAACTTAATGCAGTATAATTTAATTTGTAATCGAGTAGGTTCTCTACTCGATCTCGTATTTTCTAATGTAAATAATATTAATGTTTCATCTGCCATTTACTCATTTGTACCTCTAGATTATAACTACCATTCAGCCTTAGATATAAGTTTCCCTGTTGTATCAATCGAATACATTGATTATAAAGAACAAATGTACGATTTTAGGAACTGCGACTATAATTATATTAGAACACGTATAGCTACAGTCGATTGGAATGGCACTTTTAATAATTTATGTATAAATAATGCAGATGATAGTTTTTACTCAATTATCTACGAAATTATAGANCATTTATGTATAAAAAATGCAGTTGATAGTTTTTACTCAATTATCTACGAAATTATAGACTCTACTTGCCCAAAAATATTTAAATTTTCTTCTAATTATCCGTTATGGTTTAGTTCTGCATTAAAAAATTTAATATTCTCAAAAAAGATAGCTCATAAAACATTTAAGCAGTTCCCTAACAGTTATAATTACAATATATTTTCTAATTTACGTGCACAATGTAAAATTCAAAATAAAATTGATTACGCTAGCTACATTCAAAAAGCACAAAACTCAGTATCAAATAATCCAAAATATTTCTGGAAGTTTGTCAACAATAAACGGTCTAATGCATCCCTTCCAGCCGTCATGTTTTATAATAATAATAAATTCTCAGGTGGTGATGAAATTTCAAATTGCTTTTCCAAATACTTTTCTAGTGTCTTCAACTCACCCACTACTACATCTAATAATTTAATTACTAACGATTTGTCCTTACTTAACTTTAATTCGTGAACTTTATCTCTAACAGATATTCTGTACGAAATAGACCATCTTAGTAATTATACGAGTTCTGGTCCAGATAATATTTCCAATTTATTTTTTAAAGAATGTAAATTCGTTTTTGCAGTTCCACTATTATATTTATTTAATTTGTCTTTTAAATCTGGAATTTTTCCCATTCGCTGGAAATTGAGTTATGTTATCCCGGTCTTTAAAGGAGGTGATAATTGTTTAATAACAAATTACGGTCCGATATCCATCATTCCAATCATTCCAATCATTCCAATTTCATCATGTCCATCATTCCAAAAATCTTTGAAAATATTATTGTTAAAAAATGATCTCCCTTATTCAAAAATATAATTATTGATGAATAACATGGCTTTTAACAAATCATCTTCTATGTTAGGTTTTGTAGGTAGAACTTGTTCCGATTTCAACAATCCTATTGTTATAAAATCTCTCTATTGTTTATTTGTTCGTTTTATACTGGACTATAACTCAGTCGTTTGGTCTCCCTACATGTCCGGTCTCAATGATGATATTGAAGCGATTCAAAATCGCTTCCTATGGTTTGTTGCATTTAAATGCGGTATCCATCGCCAACGACACACATCTTATTTACCATTACTAACACTAACCAATTTAGAAACTTTACAATCAAGGAGAATCAGACTCGATCTTTGTTTCACTTTTAAGTTATTAAATGGCATCATAAATTGTCCTGAGATACTGATTAAATTAAATTTTCTAGTACCCACTTTTCGTACCAAGAACTTATATACATTCTACGCGCCATTCCATCGTACTAACTACACTAAAAATTCCCCCATTCCTGGGTTAATGTGCCATGTAAACAAATTTAACGTCGATTTGTTTATTTATAACAATATATTCACTTTTAATGTATATCTTAATAACAAAGTAATTATTAGTTAATAATTATTGTACGTATTGTAATTTTATTTTGTTTTACCAATTTATATTTTACTTTATTATATTGTAATGTATATTATTGTAATTTAAGTCAGACAGCACATGTAAACTTTACTCTACAAACTGATAGTCGTCTTCCTTGTATATATTGGGCCTAGCTCGTTTAAATTTTTCAATAAATAAATAAATATTGAAGTTGCATGAATTTGTCTACAGAAACAGCCAAAGTTAAACTTTCTGGAGAAAATCTTTTTTTTTAATTTATTGTAATGGAGTCTAATATTTTATAATAAATATTAATCCTATAATAGTCATAAACAGATATAGTTGACTCAACTGGTTCAGATGTTGCACTTGTTGAGGTAGTTAACATGTAATCATTAAGACGAGTCGGCTCTTTTCTCTTTCTCTTAGAATATAAATGATTATTTTTACAAAAACATTAAAAATTATACAAAATGAATACTTAATTAAAATACAAAATAGATTACAAACCTCGTGCTTCATATGGAATATCAATTGTAATATTATTATCAACTGCAAATTTTTGTATAGATTGCCAAATCTCACTAAAAGATTCTGGAATACGTGAACTTTTGAAACTTGTTATAATACTATTAATTATCGTTACTGCTTTACCTAATGTGGCAGTTTTGTCGTGCATCATGTTAATCATAACGTTAATGATACTTAGTACTTGGCGTATGACAAACAAATGAACAATAAAAGAGGCTTTTTGTAAATTAATAAGTATTCCTGTTGAAATAAAAGGTGTATGTAACGATTTTTAAATACATTAAAAATTATTAAAAAATGTGTATTACAACAATTAATACATATTACCTAAAGCTTCATTTACATCTTTGTCATTGTCATCATCAATTTCTTCTTGTAAGACATGAATAATTGCTTGGTAACAGTCTAAGACAGCAACACAATTTTTATATCTACAATTCCACCTTATATCACTTATTCTTCCAATCGTTTTAATTTTCAGTCCTAATTTTTTTGCATAACAATGAGTTGTTGATTTTTTGTAGGATAGGAAAAATGATTATAAATACTTTCTAAAGTATTAAAGATACATCTAGTTTCATTAAATAAAATATGTTAAACATGAATTAAAATTTAAACATTGGTACATCATTTTTTTAAACTTACTTTTACAAATTTATACATGTCAACAACAACGAGATTAATACGGTGTGCCATACAATGAGTATAAATTGCACATGGATATTTGTTTTGAATTTTTGCTTGAACACCATTAAATTTCCCAGCCATAACACTTGCTCCATCATACGATTGACCATTAATTTGTGCTTTGTTACTTAAATTATAAGCTTTGAAATGATCAAAAGTATGTTGACTCAGGGCTTTGGCATCTTGCTTAACTAAACAATCTACAAATCCTAAAAATCTTTCATGGACATTTAAATCTTTGGTGTATCTAACACATAAAGCCATTTGTTCTTCCTTGTAACAACTAAAAATATATTCAATATACACATTTTCAAAACAATTATTATTTATCAATATCATAATTTTAAGTTTTTAATTAATAATAGGTTTATAGGTACTAACCGTAATCACACATTACACCAAACACACCATCTCCTATTTCATGTATAATTGTGTCTCTAATACTATTAGCACTAAAACTAATAAATTGCTCTTGTATTGAATGACTATTATGATTAATAGTTTTTTTAAGTTTTCTGCAAATTCAGGTACATGTTTGGAAAACAAAATATAAGTTTCAATGAAATTCTCTAAAACAAACATTTTTGCACATAACTTTTATTCAGGAATAAATAATTTTGTACAGATTTATAATATTATATGTAAACAATTTAAATTTGTACCTATAAGGAAAAATATCAAACCTCAAATTATATTATTTTAAGATAAATATTATAGACATAGATACCTTGATTTAAAGATGTCTTTTTTTCATCATGACCTCTATATGCTAGTCCTTGAAAAGCTATATTTATAACTATGTCTATTAACATTTTAACATATTTCCTATTAGACTCAACCACCAGTTTATGATTTTATATCAATTGTGAATGAACACTAATATGTATGTTTTTAGACTTATGTTCAGCCCATCTAACCATAAATGTTAAATGAACTTCAGTCCCATTATGTGCTTCAAGCTTCGTTAATTTTTTGTCTTTTGCACCTCTAGATCCACTCAACTAATAAATTAATGAGATTTATTATAACAATCATGATAATATGGCTAAACAGTAATATTTTATAAAATGGGTACTTTTTTCCAATTTTTAAATCCTATTGATGTGAATGAAGGTTCTAATGAACCTATTTCAAAAAATGTGGCATGCGTAACAGAATATTGAGCCTTTAGAAATACTGGATTCGATCCATTCATATTTTGTATAATATGATTCATTGAAACTCTGGTTCTGCGCTCCAAACTTGGTAAAAGGAAACTATTTTTGAAATTTTTAAAAATTAGGTATTTATTTCATTTTTCTGTACTTATGCCTATTTTATTTTATTTATTAAATATTATATAGCAAGCAGAGTAAATTGTAAATTATTATTTATTCAAATACAAAATTAGGTAATTAGATAAGAATCAAAAATAAACACTATTTTTTTAATTTTAATTACCTTAACTCTGGGCTGAACAGGGCCTGAATTTAGGTCTCCTAAATCGGCCAAGTTATTGATATTGACCACATCAATGAAGCCAGAGGCAGATGTTTCTACATCGACTGTGACTACACTACTTACCTGACCCAAATCTTGTTGTGTTTCATTTACATTAATACATATTGTATTATTAACCCTTTTATTTTTTTTATTAAAAATGCTAAACATGTTGAATAAAAGAAAATTGACATTATTCAACAGTTAAATAAATGAAGGGTCGGCAGGAATAACGTGCTATGTAACACTTTTTCCCATTTCATTTTTTTGCGGAATAACGTGCTATGAGTCTATCTCAATATATTTATAGAATTAGATATTTGATTATGTTTAAAGTTGGAAGAACATGCTAGGTGCAGTCCAAATAATATTTAAACGAAATAAAATAAGTAATTTTGTTTTTACTTGATACTGAACAATTTACAAATTGTTACATAGCACGTTATTCCCGCCGACCCTTCAAATAAACAAAACAGTGTTATTGACGTTTGTAAATTAATCAGTATTCATGTGTAATACTGTAATAGGTATAACGTATGAACTTTACAAACAAAACATAATCAACTAATGCGCGCATTCATAACACAATTACCGGGAAATTAACAGTTTTGGTTTTTCCCAATCATTAATATTTATTTTTGTACAAAATAAGAAAACTGAATGTTCCAACGAACGGTTGTCTTTATCAGTAACAATAAATTAATGGGATATTGGAAATCAACAGTGCCATGTATCAACGTATAATAATAATGAGTTCTGAACTATATAATATGTATTATTTATATATTATAATATACAGAATGATCTCACTGATGTCTTACATAATATTTCTACATTTAAAATTATACAATATATATGTACATTATATATTGTATATTATAATANAATACTCAAACATTTTATTAAATTAAAAATATGTGTTACCATTTAAAAAAACAAAGTTGACCCCCTTCCAAAGCATAAGGGATGAACTTAAAAAGTATTACATAGTTAATAATTCAAGAATAATGTGTAACTAAAGATAGTAATAAAAAAAAATTTTTTAAATTATTATTATGTAAGTAATTGAGTGGGTTATGATAAAAAAATCACCCTGTACAGTGTTTTTAAAATTTGCCAAAATTTTTGGGGGGCTTATCCCTCAAGCCCCCCCCCGGATATCCGCCAATGACCATGCTTCCTTCCATCGATCCACTACACCACAACTGGCATCATCCATAATCTTCCAACTGGAATTATGTGATTTCAGTCTCATACTTGGTAAATTTATAATGTCCTCATAAATCGGCAGACCAGGAGACTTTAAGTATTTTTACCACTCTCTTCTTAATGCCTCTTCTCGTCTAAGGAATGGAGGCCTTACATTAGCCATTACAGGAAGCCACAGGAAGGGAGTTATTTTCAATGTTCTTGATATGGTTCTCATTATTTAGTTAGACATCAATTTTCGATATATGCTTACTGTTGATCCAAACTGGCGCGCAGTATTCCGCTACAGCAAACACCTATCCCTGTTTAATCATATTCAACCAAATGTCAAGTAAATACAACTATAATAGATTTTCGAAATTAAACTGCATGATTTTATCGTAGAGCTAGGTTCAGAATTAACTTTGCTTATATACTAGTACCATAGTTGTAAAAAATACTTCTAAAAAGTATTTTAAATAATATTCAAATATTTAAAAAAAAATGTATTTAAAATACTATTTGAATACTTTTCATACAAAAGTATTTGAGTAATACTCAATTACTTTACAAAAATATTTCAAATACTAAGAATACAATTAAAAAATAATAATAATGTTTTTATTTTAACTAAGAGCAAAAGGTTCCACCTAAATAATTACCAAGAGGGTAATTTGAGTCAAATATTGAGTACTCTTAAATTAAGAGAACTCATTTATTATTTTCGATATTTTTTGTTAGAGGTAAATAAAATTAATTATTGGAGACTAATCAGTGAAAAAAATAAATATTAGTACACGTGTAAAAACCTGTAAAGTATGTCTTATTGACAATAGAGTAAATCATTTGAACCTGCAATAGGCTATTGTAGGNAAAGTATGTCTTATTGACAATAGAGTAAATCATTTGAACCTGCAATAGGCTATTGTAGGTTCAACTGATGTATTAAAAATAGATGTATACATAATAGCATTTAGATAAGCACAATAATTATGTTATACTATAATGTAACATATAAAATAACAGAGAATTATTCTCAATTTTCATTTTGACTGAGTTTAATTTGCTTGCTGTGTTACGGTTAGCAAATTAAAAAAAAAAAAGTTCGATAGTATCGATTCGCTGGTGACCGTCGAAATGGAAAACATGTTTCGTGATATTAGTGCTGCTGCGTCATTAATTCAAAACGTGAACAACCCGCAACCCGTTGTTACTGCGCCCAACCATTCTCATACGTTATAAATACGTTACTGTATGCGAATATGAACTTAAAATTTGATGGTAGTAT
>NW_026099576.1:13856765-13864088 GCF_025091365.1 Daktulosphaira vitifoliae | reverse complement strand
ATATATATATATATATAAATTTATAGTTATGTATATCATTAAATTTTAAATAAAAATAAAAATAAATCTTTTTGATTAATTTATGAATAAAATAGTTTTATAGGCTTACGTTTAATTGGTAATGGTGTTATGATACCCTTACAGTACGACCAGTAATCTGGACAACAGTCTTCAGATCGAGTATGGTTGCAAAAATCATCACAATAACACAAAGTACCTAAAATAGGTACGGAACATTCGTCTTGACGACCAGGACAGCATCCTCGAGATCTTGAAGCGCAATAAGACCCAGCTAAATCACTTTGACCGATGACCGAAATAATACAAAACGCCATCACAATTGATGTAACCACGAATGCATGACTGTAATACCACCTCCGGTTTTTTTCCATCTATACATTAAAATATTAATTAAGTTAAATATAATAAGTTCAAAATAAGTTACTAACCAACTTTTTTTATTAAAAGTATATTTCGTATGTAATTTTTTAAACAATTTATCTATAACTTATTAAAAAAACAAAAACAACAAACCAATTATACAATATCTGTGTACACATGTTATGACACTTGAAATTAGAAGAGTTCAATGTGTGCTAATACTATATAACTAATAAAAAAATAACAATAGTAATTTTAATAAAGGAACAAAGGTTACTATCATTAATGTTTCGACTACGAAAAATTTTTACCGAATCGTCAATTGCTTTGATTAGACAACTAATCAAAATATTTTAGAACAATATTATAATCTATCCGTTTTTGCTTTTTGACATTCTTTATATTACTATTTGTGTAAACAAATGTTTTTTATATCTTGCGGAATGTGATATTTTATTTCCTATAATTTCGCAAACTGAAGTATAGAATTCCATTCAAACTGAACCTAGACATAAAATTAATAATTAAATACATAAGGTCACATATAAAACAACCATCTGGTGAATTGTCAGCTGTCATTATAATGTTGGCATCAATTTTGTATTTAATGAGAGCAACTTCAAAGTTTGAAAATATTTAATTTATTTTGGTATTTTTTGGTAACCAAAAAGATATAATAAAGTGACAAAAACATTTCACGTCAACTAAAAATATTCAAGAATATGTTATAAATCATTTCTTTATTCAAAACTATGTTATAATAAGTAATTTAACTATATCAAGAAAAATTAAATATTTTAAATGACTTAATCCAAAATTAGTATTTAATTTTATTTCAATACGAAGGTAACAACAATTAATTTGTTTTAGCATTAAGTTATATGAAATAAGTATCAAATACATTAACAAACACTTTGTATTTCTTTTTAAAGTGAAAATGCTATTAAATATTTTTATTTTGTTTAAATGCCATTTTATTGATTTTATAGATGTAAGAAAATATAAAAACTAGGTTACTTTCCATTTATTATATTTAATATGTTTTTAAATTACATCTTATCATTAATAAAATGTTTTAATTATCTCTTAATAGCGTGTGAACTTAAATGAACGATTAAATAAGTGTTAAATCATTTTGTATAGTTTCTGACTTACAGAACGTGATCATTTTTTGTAATATTTTATAATAAGAATCTTTTATAATGTATGGTAAAAATTATTAAGAATCACTGATTTTTTAAAGTAACTATTCTTCTGATATTAAAAAAAAACATCAAACATCCATATTTACAATCAAATAATAAAGTAATCGTTACAAATTTAGAAAACTATTTGATTATTTTTTAATTATAATTGAATAATGTAATTTCAATATTCTATAAAGGCTTCATATTTTATTCATTATACCACATTTTTAGTATTCTTAAATAATACTTCATAAAAATTAAACAAATTCATTTTTAATTAATTTTGTTATAATTGCAATTAATTGAAAAAATTATTAAATGATTATATCGTTCTCCTTATGCCAAATATTTTCAATTAATTTCACTTAATTTTAAGTAAAATAACTTGAATTACCACATAATAACTGTTTTGAATACATTGCAAATATCTCATTGACAAAATCAATATTAAAAAAGTTTTTTAATAACATTAAAAGAAAGATAACACTTCAGTTTTGGCAATTAACGATATATGTATGATAAATATTTTTGATATCATAAAATAATAATTTTTTTTTTTGGATAATTATTTATAATTAATTAATTATGATCAAAATTTTTATAATAAATTAAAAATACAAAAAATAAATATCTTATCAATGCTTTTAAGCTTTATTGGATATTATGTGACTGTTAAAATCAATTAATTATTGTTGGATAGTATACTACTAAATCTATGATAGATGTCTAGATATAGAAAAACATATGTCATCCTTCATTATAACTAGACACCCACTACAATTAGTAAAAACCATTATTTTGTAATAAAGTAGCTTACTTTTAATATTTTTTTGGTCATTAATAAATTTTTACATATATATTTAGTGGTTTTATACATTAAAATTAGGTTTAACATAGCCAAAGAGCAATCTAGTCAAGTCTAAGTTATCCTGTATGTCGTGATTCTTAGTAGATATATTTGGTGATAACATCAAATTACTTTCCTTATGAAAATATATAAATAATAATTTTTTTGTTTTTTTTTTTCAAATGTATGTCATTACGTTAGATATTTAACATAGTAATTTGCTTATTTTTTCTGTTTTATATTTAATCATTTTTTTTTTGTTTAATAAACAATATTTTATTTATACTTCTCTATCTTAGTTTTATTCAAAATAATAAAATGTATGCATTACAACTCCAATGAATGATTTAGGATTGCTCACTTATGTGACATATTTCTGATTAAATTTGTACATAAAAATCCTGTATCATCAAATGCGATTCTATAGATTTATGGAGATAGTATCGTAATTAGGGTATCGTCTTGGAGAGATATACAGCGTGATTATTATAATATAATCCACTTAATATCTTTTAATGTATAAGGGATAAAAATGATTTAAGTGTCAGTAATAAACATTTTCAAGGATAACTTTTAATGTCATTCCAATCTGTAAATTAAAATGAAGGGGACTGTCCTAAAAANGCAAAAACATTTCACGTCAACTAAAAATATTCAAGAATATGTTATAAATCATTTCTTTATTTAAAACTATGTTATAATAAGTAATTTAACTATATCAAAAAAATTAAATATTTTAAATGACTTAATCCAAAATTAGTATTTAATTTTATTTCAATGCGAAGGTAACAACAATTAATTTGTTTTAGCATTAAGTTATATGAAATACGTATCAAATACATCAACAAACACTTTGTATTTATTTTTAAAGTGAAATGCTATTAAATATTTTTATTTTGTTTAAATGCCATTTTATTGATTTTATAGATAATGATTAAATTTGTACATAAAAATCCTGTATCATCAAATACGATTCTATAGATTTATGGAGATAGTATTGTAATTAGGGTTTCGTCTTGGAGAGATATACAGCGTGATTATTATAATATAATCCACTTGATATCTTTTAACGTATAAGGGATAAAAATGATTTAAGTTTCAGTAATAAACATTTTCAAGGATAACTTTTAATGTCATTCCAATCTGTAAATTAAAATGAAGGGGACTGTCCTAAAAAAAAAAAAAATTCTAAATGCTTACGATAAATTGAGGTAATGAAATATAGGCGATTCTATTAATATTCATTCGATATCCCTTAAAATAATTATTATGTTAAGTAAATTCTTGTTGGTATTTTATAGTTTCCCACATTTATAGATTTATCAATTATTAAGTATATTTTTAACACATATCTTATACCTTATAAAGGTGTCAGCTTAATTTTTTTAAATGGTAACATAGTCAACTTTAACTAGCTTATAAAATAAATATATATCTAATTCACAAAATACTTAATAATTAATGAATCAAAAAACATAAAATTTAAAAAATACCAAAAAGTGTTTTCTGAATATAATTATTAGTTAAAGAGAAATCTAGTGGCTAATATTAAAAGAATCGCCAATGTACATAAATATTTTTTACTTCTCCTTCCAAACAAAAACAAATTGTACCTTAGCCAAATAATTTTTGTCACGAGGGGATATGACGCCCAAATTTCCCCACAATTACGTTAGTAATAACGCCTTCATCTTTAAATAGTCACCAAAAATCAATTTTCCGTTTTACCTCAAGTAAATTCAATCGTATAATTAGAAAATTATTTTTTTGTTTATTTGAAGGTTAACAGCTTAATAAAACAAACAGATGTAAATAATAATAGATGTACACCTAAAAATATACTATATTTGTGGAATATTTATTATAAAAATATGTCAGTATTACACAATAGCTTTAACATAAATAATAAAATTATTTTTATACAATACCTATGCTGTTTGCATCTATCAGTACTTATATTTTGTTGCCAAGAGTTTCTTGACACTTGGAGTAATTTTATTTACATCTGTAATATCACAGAGCTAAAAAGACTTTTAGCGTAAATAGTATCTAAAAATTACTGATAGTTCCACTGATGTTTTCACGCATGCAATTATCCATTGTATGCGTGTTAATAGTTATTTATTGTTACNTATTGTATGCGTGTTAATAGCTATTTATTGTTACATCATACCTTCTTATTTTATCTTTATAATTTTATAAGCGATTTTGAACATTTGTTTTCAGATACGATTTTTTATGATCTATCAAAGAATAATTTTTAATTATTATTTTATTCTATTGTTGTGTTTGCTCATGATAATATTATGAATTTTTCCAGCGTTTGAAAAATAATATAATTCGATGACATAATACTACAAAGAGACACATAGTGTATATTATACAAAAACCTTATATTAATATTCGATATTATAATTATAAGAGAATACATGTTACATATAATTTTAAGTACAATATTAATTCTAGGTACCCTGAAGATCATTGAAATAATCCTTTTAGAAATCATATTCGAAATAAAACAAGTCACTCAATTTACTATCTAAATGTAAAACTTTTGTTTTTAATTTCGTTTCTGGTATTGAATATAATTTATTTAATAAATTAACTTAATTCAATTAATTAAAAGTAGCTGTTGTATAGAAATTACAAGAAGTGGCGTGTATTATATGGAGCAGCAGCAGTTTGCTATGGTTTAAAGGAAACATTAGCCGAGTTAGAAATCTTATTTTTTACTTGTAATGTGATAAAAAAAAGTGCGCAATAATAATGGTGCATCGACTCTCAAAAATCTTTAATACGCCACTGATTTCGACTCTATATTAAATCCAATAAATATTTTAATATAATATTTAACATACGATATTAAGCCTATAAGCTTACAATCCTTGGTATACAATCGTATACGATTGTTAATTTATGCATGTATCTAAATATACAAATACATGTTTTTATCATATAATATTTTAACTCTTTGATGTGAAGAATTATTTATAAATATTTATAATATTATAATTTAAATTAATCTGGTATGTTATTAACTTGTATTAGATAATTTAATAAAATATTAGTTGACTTGATTTCAAAACCTGGTTAGTCGAATGATTAATTATGATAATGTTTTTTATAAACTAGTTAAGACTAGTTCAAATATAATTAAAATATTAGGACTGTTAATAAATTCCGGTCACTAGAATACATGAGTTCTATATTAAAAAATTGAAATATCATGCTATGAAATTTTGATTTTATTTAATAAATTGGTAATATTGTATTATATCTTAATTTCAACCACAAACGACAATACTTCTAACAAAATGAACTGCTATATATTTTTAATTCATATTAATTGATATTTATTTATGTTGAACAAAACGAATAGTTTCAGCCAGTTTTAAATACTTCTCGTAAAACAAACATTTGCTAGTGTTATTTAAGTAATTTTACAATAACAAAAATGACGAATATCTAATAAAATTTTAAATAGGCTTAATGATTTACATATTTAATTTTTAGTTAAAGAGTTAAATAATGTTATAATCCCAAAATAATCATGATTATTAGAAAAATAACTACTACTTTAATCTCTAGTTGAAGGACATATAATGATTTAAAGCATCTAACTTTTTATTCATATCTATTGATGAGGATAAATATTCACTTATAATCATGATTTGTAGAATATAATACATTGTTTTTTTTTTCAAAAGAATACTTAAATATGTGTTAATAGATTTAAGTACCTAATGTCACACAGTTTTGAGATAATTTAAAGGCTCATAAATTAATAACTTATACAGTAGTAAAGTGTTATATGACGAGGTCTAAGTTATAATAATGATGACTTAATACGATTAACATTTAAAATAAAATGTGTCAATACATTTGTTAAAAAAAATATATAAAAGAATTCACGTGTCTCAATGAAGAAAATGTTAAACACTATGGTATTGTCCAATTTTCTAGAGCGATGGTTCTAATTTATATGAGAACAACGCGCTAATATTTATTATCAAACGTCACCAACCCATATAAACAACATTCAATGCATGGACTTAATGCTTGTTCCATTTATTCTATATATATATATACAGAAACTACAGTAATATTGGTGTTAATATAACAAGGCTCAGCCTTGAACTTACGCGAGCCATCGTCTTTGTACGAGTGTACAGAGTCTAATAATTACCATCATCAATGGAGACTTTTTCGTTGAGTGTGATGAGCTTGCATACAAAAATATGTATAGTTCAACAGGCAATGTCATAACAATAACTCGAGTTGATAAATAGATGAAGTTTTTATAATTGACATATTTATTTAAAAGTAGAACATAGTTATTAATAAAACACAAAACAAAAAAATTATTTCTATTGAATAACGTATGGCGAAATGTTTCATTTTTGACTAATTGTCAATTAAAGATATATGTTTTAAAAATCTGTATTGCCAGTTTTTGTTAATTTATCAATAATTGATTTTATGGCGACGATTCAATAAATGTATAATTGTTTTTTAAGACGTTATAAATTACTTTTGATACAGAATATTTTATAAAATTTTATTTTATCACTGTATCATAACGTTAATAAATTCGGTTAAGTATAAAGTTTAGTATATATAAGTTTATATAAGTTCAGTAACCTTATAAAAAATTTTTTATTGGTTATATTTGTAACATAATAATATTTTTCGGTAATCAAAAAATTTTGGTATTGATAATGGATATTTTATTATTATTATTTTATTTTTAAACTCAGTAAAGAAAAAATCGTGACAATATTATACTTTAATGATATTGGATTTTATCTACTTTGTCATGTTTATTCAAACTAGTTTGATTTCTTTTCGATTTTGATCAATTATTTTTTTTTTTTTTGGTATGAGATGGTTAAAATGACTTCTATAAGA
>NW_026099576.1:13854326-13856665 GCF_025091365.1 Daktulosphaira vitifoliae | reverse complement strand
CGCCGGACCCCTCCGGTCCTTTTAGTAAAATACCGTTTTTCAGGTGGTATTTACCGAAAATGTACTGTGGAATTGTATTTTTACCCCGGAACGTCTGAACATTTTTGGCCAAACTTTTGTCTTCGGTTTCCCACTGTTTAATATCCGAAACACTTATATTTTCCGGTNCACTGTTTAATATCCGAAACACTTATATTTTCCGGTTGGTTTCCGTCAAATATTGCCCCTATGTGATCTTCTCCGGAAAAATCATCCGTTGATGGTGGATCATGAAAATTTTCGTCCAATTTTCCCTCATTTACCTGTACTTGATTCACAGGGCTTCTCGACAACGTATCTGCGGATTGGTTTTCGACTCCAAGCACATGTTGGATGTTGAAGTCGAACAAACCCAGTTTAACGCTCAACGAGTTAGCTTACTGTTGGTGTCCCTGGTGTGTTGTAGTCATTTGAGCGCAAGCTATCGGTAAGTTATGTAAACATACCGGTCTCTAAGTATGGGCGAAAACGATCAACGGCCCACACTATGGTCAAACACTCTTGTACGACGGCAGAATACCTTGACTGAGCGGAAGACAGCTTACATCTCGCGTACGACACAATTTTACGCTCACCTTTATTCTTTTGCTGGAACAGTACAGCACCTACTCCTACTTCACTTGCGTCCATTTGTAGAAAAAACGGTTTTCCTTGATGTGGAGAACAGAGTTTAGGTGCGGTAGATAGCGCTTTCTTGAGCTTGTAGAATGCTTCTTGCTCCCGTACTGCCCATCGCCATTTAATTCGTTTTGCCAAAAGATCTGATAACGAAGCGATGATTTCAGTATGATTTGAAACAAACTGACTATACCAACCACATATCCCGAGAAACTTTTCAAATCTTTTACCTTTTTTGGTTCAGGAAAATCGGCGATTGCGATTAACTTTTCTGGTTCCCGATCAATTCCGGTTGAATCAACAATGTGCTCGAGAAAATTGATCTGTAAAACCTCCAAATTAAATTTTTTTGGTTGAACAGTTAACCCGTGTGTTTGTAACCGTTCTATGACTCGTTGTAGGTAATTGAAATGTTCCTCCATACTCAGTGAATACACCACAATGTCATCCAGGTATACAAACACGAATTTACCAACGTATCCACGCATAACTTCGTTCACCAACCGTTGAAAAGTAGCCGGAGCGTTTTTAAAGCAGAAGGGCATTACTTTAAATTGGTAGAGGCCCATCTGTGTGCGAAACGCGGTGAATGGTGTGATGCTGGTGTCAAACCTACTTGCCAATAACCGAACTTCAGGTCGATGGTGCTGAAGATGTTAGCGCCATCCATCCCTCTGGCCATGTCATGTGAGTCGGGCATTGAATGTGCGTCGGTTCACATATCATCGGCCACCGAGAATAGCGTGACCTATCGTACGTGAAGAGGAAGCGCCGCGATCACCATCCGGCGGTAACACCGGAAATGCGATGCGACCGCAACAAAACATTTTGATGAGTCGATTTTAATGTTAAATAAGTACATATCATGTCACAAGCCTCTTTATACATATATTAAGTATAGGTCGCGGATGTAGTATACGTATACCTGTACATGCTGCGTCCAATCGCACTACATACCATTCTATGTATTAAAAATGCTTGTAACTCAATGAATTTGTCTTATAATTGTTATCGACCCATCAACATATTTTATAAGAAAAAGACTAAATAATGTTTGTTTTCTTATTAGTAATAAATAAAAAAAAAAGGGTAGCACAGTTAGGTCTCGGCATAGTGGAGACATTGCATAGTAGGGTCCAGTATAGATTTAATCTGACAGTGATTAAAATCACTATCATAAGAAACGCTTCGATGCAAATCTGTAGATAGTGTTTAATTTTAAAAAATTGATGGATAATTGCAAAAGCAACATCAACTTCTATTAAAATAAAATACAAAACCCATAATTATCATACAAAAATAGTATATTTTTCAATATGGTAGCCATTTGCGTATAGAAGATAGATCGTCGGGACAAATTTTTTTTTTTCATTTTGTAGTACATAAAATAAGCTTTAATTTTATATATGTTTAAAGGACGCAGTATTTCCGGAACATTTTCAAAAATTAAGTTGAAAAAGTTATTTTTTGTAAAAAAGTTACTATTTTAAATCCTCCCAGTGAGCAGAATAAGTGTTAGATTTTCAAAAAAAATTATATCAAATGAAAGGGAAATATCTAAGGTTTCAATACAAAAAAACCCGATTTTTATTTGTTCATTTTTGAAAAAGTTATGGCAGTTTTAAGTACAAAAAACATCCCGATAAAATGTAATTTTTATCGCAAACATTACATTTTTTTTT
>NW_026099576.1:13838999-13852486 GCF_025091365.1 Daktulosphaira vitifoliae | reverse complement strand
GCAACGTAAAAAAAAAAAAAAAAAAAAAAAAAAAACACATCATAGTAAAATTAATACCTTCTCCGCTTCGCATCGAAGCTAAAAAAATTTGTTTTACAATTTACTGCAATTAGTGCAGTCAATAAAAAAAAACATATAATTTTTTCTCAACAGATGATTATTCCGCTATACAATACTTCACTATATTATACTAAAAATGTGGTTATGTGTGGGTATGGTGTCTGGTGTGCAACAGCTGATTGGCCGGTAGTAGTAATATCCACTGCAACGTGCGTAGTAGGGAGTAGACACGATAACGATTAGACCGGTCCGAGTACATTAATAGTTAACAACGATAATGTTGTTAACAATGATGAATATACGTTTTACATCAAAGCTTCCTTATAGAAACAACATTTAAAATTTTTTACTACACATTTACAAATAATACTGATAAATGGCTACCTATACGTATAGTCTTAAAAAATATATTCTAACCAAATAGAGTAAAGGATTCAGTTATTAGCACCTTAAGAAAAAATACAGTTTTAAATTACTGTATTTAATCAATTACCACGGTTGAAAATGTTTTAATAGTTTCTGTCAATAAAAATGTTGTTATATTTCGAGTTTTGCTATCATGATATGTATAGTTTAGATACTTCTTTTTAAATTATTGACTTTTACAAAATGATCAAAAATACAGTAACCGGCACCTTTATTTTTCGATAGGATTTAATATTATTTTGAATAGACGTTATGGGCACTTTTTTAATCGGCACCCTTTTTAAAATTGATTTAATACCTTTCACGGTTAAATAAAAATTTAATTTTTAGGAAAAATATATAGTGAAAATCTGCCTAATTAAAAGAAATTTTATTTTAAAAATCAAAATATTTCAAATTGGGCCTATAACTATACCTCTGTCAATAACTGTATACATTAGCCTATGCCTAATTCTAGAATAATATCTAGATGCAATCTTTACTTTATTCTGCCGTCGTAATGTATCGTAGAACAAGTTCAAAATAGTTCTTAAAATGGCTAATTAATAGAAAAAATTAACAATTTTTTACTATTTAATATTTTTTATTTAAATTCATACACATATAATTTTCCAAAAAAAAAGTGACTGATTATAATAAGGAAACTATAATATTGGAAAACACATTATTAAACATAGTATTTAATAAACATCTTTGAATCTTTGAAGTAAAGATAATATTCCAAACATTTGTAATAATTCATATTTATTATAAAATCTATTATTGAAATAAAAAATTAATCAATATTACATACATAAAGACTATATTAGTTTTAAAAATCAAATATTAGTCTACAATTCCTTTATTTACGATTTTTTTAGTCGCTAGTAGTACCGAGAATGAAAATCTGAAAAACTAAAAAAAAGGAAAAAACTAAATAATGGAATTCTTAACTTGTATATTATATCATGAGTAAGACTAGTAATTATATGCATCTATAAATTTTGTTAAATCCATTTCAATACACTTTTAAGAGCCTAAGTTAATTAGACTATATCATAGGAATATATATAGCAACATATAAATATTATTTGTTTAGAGGAGTAAACTTCTTAATCTTTAGAAAAACTATAACCTCGGTAATATACATTACTAAGTTTTTAAGTCAATTAATTCAAATTTGTACTCGTTGTTACTATATTTAGATTAATTTAACAAAATTTATAATTGCACAATTATATAATACCACTTTATATAATTTATTTTATTCTTTAAAAATATAATATATATTAAAGAATAAAAAATTAAATTAAATAAATCATATTATGATTTATTTTAATTTATATAAATAGAAAAAATCAATTAAGTCAATTAATCAAATTTGTACTGGTAGTTGGTATGTTTAGATTAATTTAACAAAATTTATAATTTCACAAAGTTCTTGGACAAAATAATACTTTTTTTGTAAATATACAACTTTACATAATTTATTTATTTATTTTTTATTTGGTGTAAACTCCCAGGTGGGCTCAAGTACAGTGACAATAAAACATTGTTGAAATAAGATACAAGTATGTTACAATAATAGTATTAATTAAGTACATAATATTAAAATAAATTTACAAAAAAAAAGGTGATTTAATGATATGCATCAGGCTACTAAAATCAGTGTTTTAAGGAATACAAATCATTCATAATAAACAAATCAAATTTTAATTTATTGCTGTTGAATGAAATAGGTTATGTAATTAAAAGATTTAGAAATTATTCGTAATATAATAGTATTTAATATAAAATGTCAAAACTTATAATATAAGAGATGTACAACGGCAACGGGTCACTTTACTCGATAGACGGTGAAACTACGACTAAACTGTAAACATGTATACAATAAGCTGCATTGAGTAAAACAACATAATCGTAAAAGGAATGTGTCCTTGTACTATACTAACATAAGTAAAAATACATTAAACTGTTATCTTAAATAATATTACTGTATCCAGTGTGTTGTTTAATAATATCAACAATTGCACTCTCTGGCTATTCGATCAACAGGATTATTAAAACCGTAAGATGTTCGATGAAAAGGGATTTCAAATGTGGGACAAGAACGTGAATTAAATTTAGGAACATGAAAGTTTATGGATTGTAATAGTTCTGGACAGAATATAACACCATTTACTAATTTAGAAAGAAAGCAGACGTCTGTATATTTTCGCCTATTAACAAGGAAATCTAAGTTAAGGGAAGCCTGTACAGAATTAAGTGATATTGACTCGGAAGGGTTATTAATAGAAATCATACGTCTCTTATAAGCGATTAAACGTAAAAATCTTCTTTGTATACGCTCAAGCGATTCTATCAATCCGACTTGTGAAGGATTCCAAATAATTGAGCAATATTTCAACGTAGGTCTAACTAAAGAAGTATACAAAGTTTTTAGACACTGTTCGTTCTTGAATTCTTTGGTATTCCTAATTAAGAACCCTAAAGTTCTTAGGGACTTCACACAGATATGATCAATGTGTGGCTGAAATGATAAGTTGGTTTTAAAAACTACCCCAAGATCACTAATGGTACTAATATCCTCAATTTGATTATCAAAGAGATGATAGTCATTAATTAATTTCGTTCTTGAACGGGAAAAAGATATTTTGAAACATTTTGTGATGTTCAGTTTTAACCCATTTGAGTGGCACCAATCACAAAATCTGTTTAGATCTTCTTGAATTTTATACTAATCAATAATTGTTATAACATTTGCATACATTTTCAAATCATCAGCAAATAGTTGGTTCTTACAGTATTTAAAGCATGCACCTATGTCCAGAATAAATAATGCAAACAACAATGGTGATAAATTCAGGTGTTCCTCAAGGAACACCTGAAGGCACTGGTATTTTATTTGATAGAAAACCATTAATTTTCACCTGTTGGAATCTATTCTCTAAGTAAGAACTAAATAAAATTAACAATTAATCAGTTATTCCATACGTTTTTAATTTTTTGAATTTTACCTTGATGTGTTTTTTTTTTATACCTGTCCATAAAAATTCTCAACTCTCACTGAACTTAAATGATTTATACGCCAAAAATACACGATTATATTCTAGTTGAACTTATAATCACCAAATATTGGGGTAAAACCCCTTAATTTTAGAAATTAGAATATCTTAAAATTATGCTACTTTAAAAAATGGCAATTTCAAAAAAACTTTTTTAATTAAATATCTGCAAAAAATATAGCAGTAGAACATTGTTTTTTATACTGAATTACACAGTAAAATCATATCACTAAAATTAAATATTTTTTAATGATAATAGAATATATACAGGGTGTAAATCTTTCGAACCATAGTAATGTATGGGCGAGTATCCGGGTAAAGTGTAAAATAGGACCTCGTTTTTTTTTTTTTATTTTCCAAAATTGGAGGAATTTTGGAATAACCCCCCCGAATTTCTCTAAAATTAAAAATAAATCATACCACAATATTTCCCGCGAAATTCTCATACAAATTGAGTGGTCACTCGATTTTTTGTAACTTTTGCGCCCTCCCCTGAACTTTGGGTTCAAAATTGGAAAAAAATTTCACATTAGTGTGACCCATCAATTTGTATTGAAATTTCAATGGGAGTCCTGTGATGTAGTTTATTTTTAGTTTAATCGATTAAATAATAAGAAATACCGAAAAACCCACAAATAATGTGATATTTTTTTAATTTCATGAGTCTATTTCGTCTTTTATGATTTATTCAAACCGATTATAATTTTTATCATTGAAACTGTTATAAAATTATAAAAATTTTTCTTTTTAGGTCCGGAAAATAAAACAATTATACTATTGAAATGAATATTTTTAACTTTACTACAATAGGATAATTAGAAATAATTATTTTAATGTAATCGGCACACTACTCTTTTCCGAAATTAATCAATAATGAGAATATGGTACATCACTGAGCTTGTTAATGTTTATTTAAATGTTCGAAAAATACTGTTCACTATTGAATAGTCACTTATTAAGTTGCACATAATATTAGATAACCTTTAAAATATAGCTTCTTTTTTTGTGCAATAAAAATGCATAAATATTACATATTTGTAAGTTTTTTCGGTTTTTCTTGTTATTTAATCGTTTATACTAAAAATAAACTACATCACAGGACTCCCTGTAAAATGACGATACAAATTGATAAAAAAAGAATACAAAATACGATACAAAAAGAAAAAATTTTATAATTTTATAACAGTTTCAATGATAAAAATTATAATCGGTTTGAATAAATAATAAAAGACGAAATAGACTCATGAAATTAAAAAAATATCACATTATTTGTGGGTTTTTTGGTATTTCTTATTATTTAATCAATTAAACTAAAAATAAACTACATCACAGGACTCCCATTGAAATTTCAATACAAATTGATGGGTCACACTAATGTGAAATTTTTTTCCAACTTTGAACCCAAAGTTCAGGGGAGGGCGCAAAAGTTACAAAAAATCGAGTGACCACTCAATTTGTATGAGAATTTCGCGGGAAATATTGTGGTATGATTTATTTTTAATTTTAGAGAAATTCGGGGGGGTTATTCCAAAATTCCTCCAATTTTGGAAAAAAAAAAAAAAAAAAAAAACGAGGTCCTATTTTACACTTTACCAGCATACTCGTCCAGACATTACTATGGTTCGAAAGATTTACACCCTGTATATACTTGGCTAAAAACTAAATCAAATTTTTACGCTGATTTCAAATCTGTAGAATTTTTATATTAGCTCTTTTTTGAGATATTAATAATTAGAAAGCAAGTATTTATACATAAAAAAATTAATTAAAAACAAAAAATCAACTACATCATTCATCTCAAGAGAATAACTGTCTTTTCAGGATAGTCAAAGGTAACTGAAAACATTTATTTATATAATTAGTCTATAATAAATCCTTTACTGAAGAACTTTTAGTAATAAACAATTAGAATAAGATAGATCATCGAGAATAAACTAAAATATTTTTATAAAGAAATACGATATTTGTGACTCGCCAGAAATTCGTATACGCGTGTCTGTACAAGTGCTAGGTAGTGACCCTTCTTTGTAATTACATCTTATTCATACATTAGACGTCTAATGAGATAGAGGAAGACCAAAAAAGAGATGGGGGATGCTATTGAATGTGATAAGAGGACAGCTAATGTGAGCGTAGATGATGTGGAGATCGTGTCAAATGGATTCAGATTAAATTAGATTAAGGGTGGCCGACCACAAGTAATTGAGATTAAGGCAAAGAAGAAGAAGAAGAAGACTTAACGGTTTGAAATACAATTATTAATCTATAGTGTTTTAAATCGGTAAAAAATTCTTAGCGCTATCTTAATTTACGTTTAACAGTTTTGTAGTATTATTTTTGTGGTAAACCCGCTTCGTCAAATTTTTTGATTATTATCCGAAAAGTATCCAAAATATTAATACCTTTGTTGGACCTATCCTAGTTTTGCTATGATTTCGTCTGCTGATGTGTTGTTAATTTCATTTTAACCTACATATTTTAAATTATTTATAAATAATAAAAAAATTAAATTAAGAATATTTTAATTGTAGAATCTTTGTAAACACCAAAAGTTACATAGAAATGATTACTATGATTTCTATTTAAATGATTCATTACGATAAAAATGCAAAAAAAAAATAGTGACTTAAACGAAATTTTAAATGTTTATCATAAATTTACTATAAATAGTTATTATAAAATTTTCTGACTGCATATTACCATAAACAAAACCAATTTTTAAATTCTCAAAAAATATTCTATTATTGATTTCAATAACAAACTTGTAAATTGAGATAAAAAAATGTTATGGTAAAAATTTCAACTTTCTTGTAATTATAACCTTTCATAAATATCATCTCAAAAAAACCAAAAAAATTGTTTAAAAATTACATTTTGAATCGAAATTTTGCACGAATTATTTTTAAAATATTTAAACAAAAAGAAAATAGGAGTTCATTTTGTTTTTAAAATAATCAACTAAATTCTTATTTGGTTTTTAAGATTTTGATCTTAGATCTACAGATTTGCATGGAAGCGTTTCTTATAATAGCGATTTTAATTACTATCAAATATCATCTATAATTATCCCAACTATCCAATGTCACATTATATTTTATTAAATATTTCAGNTAAAAAAAATGTATACATACCCTTGCATACGTTTCATTGTTCATGCATACTGAAGGTTGAAATATGCATTTACATCTGAGTGGTGTATACGACCCTAATAATAAAATCAGCAAATTTTGTTTTACAGTTAAAATTGACGGGTTAAGAATATAAATTCCAAAAGGTTCTTTTCCAATTTTAGTTGACTCCTAACAAATTATATATATTGTTAATTTAAGGTTTCGGCTATAGTTTCAAAAATATAATTATTTTGTAAATCCATAGACATACTTCTTCTAAGCTGGATCCTACATTACATGATATGTATAATGTTGTCAAACACATACACAAATGACACATAGGAGATAATTTCATCATTAAAGGCATTTTTGGAATCTAAAAAGATAATTGTGTTATAGGTAATTATATTTTTGTGTTTTTACAAAATAAAACTTCAACGGGGTACAGAGGAAAATGATTTTTTATTGATTAATAATGTTGTTTTTATAGTTAAAAGGTTACTTTATAATACAGAATCATTTAAACCTACGATAAAAATAAGATAGACAATTTTTTCATTAGTGTTTTTATTCATTTTTTTATAAATAAGTATTTTTTATAAACAATCATACATTTTTAACTAGATTATAAAATAGAAAATGATTTAATTAATAAAATTACTATTTGATGACAATTATTGAACTAGTATTTCAGAGAATATTAAGAATTTAATGTAATTAAAATAAAGGTGATGCGCGTTGTTCATTTGGTTGATTAATTGAATAATTGTTGTTAATTGATGTTAATAATTTTTCAAATATTGTTTTAAAAATTATCATTTACCAGTCATTAACTTAATTGATTATTATATAATAATTAAATAAGTTAATTATATATGTTTCCATTAAAAAAAACCCAGCACAGAGCGGTCGTAGCACAGTGGTGACGTGACATAGTTCGATCAAGTATAATGATATCTGGCAGTGATTAAAATCACTATCATAAAAAACGCTTCGATGCAAATCTTTAGATAGTGTTTCACTTTAAAAAATTGAAGGATTATTCCAAAAGCAACATGATCTGCTATTTCCTTATTTATATCCTGATTAAGATAAAGTATATCGAATGAAATAATACTTCTCATGAAAAAATTGTATTAATCCATACATTTTTTATAAAGTTGTTGCATTTTGAAGTAAAAAATATAAAATCGAAAATTTTCACTCAAAAATAGCATTTGGGAGGCATTTTCATCATGAAGAAAAAATAATGTCCGACATTTTTTTTTCCACAATAAAGTGCATTATATTAGCTTTAATTTAACAGACACAAAAAAAAAAGGAAAGCCAAATTTTTTTTTTTATGAGAAATAATATTTTTTAATAATTCCTTTTTTATTCGACATACTTTATCTTAATCAGGATATAAATAAGGAAATAGGAGATCATGTAGCTTTTGAAATAATCCACCAATTTTTTTTAATTAAACACTATCTAAAGATTTGCATCGAAGCGTTTTTTTTTATAGTGATTTTAATCACTGTCAGATATCATTATACTTGATCGATCTATGCACGTCAACACTGTGACGCGACCCCCCTGTGCTGGATTTTTTATAACTTACACTTGAATAATTTTTACAATTTTATATGTAAAAGGAAGTAAAATGGGGTCTGAACCATTTGCTCATATAGAACTATAGTATTTGACCAATTATGTAAGCAAGTTAATTTTAAAAAAATTGGTTTTTTTTAATTTTAAAGAGTGTTTATCTATAGAAGACAAGGTGACGGGATTTAGTGTGTTCTTTTTAACTTATAATAATTAATAGCAAATTAAATATTATTTTATATAAAGTCAAAAGAGTTTTCGAAATATTTTCAAAATTTAAGTTGAATAGATTAACATTTTAAGGGAAGGTTGATACTCTCAGTTCCTGTGCGTCCTTAGAAGATCATATTTTCCAAAAATTTGTACCGAATGAACAAGGGGAATCTAAGGTATAAATAAAAAAAGTTATTTTGATAAAAACGTCAATCAATTATAAATATGATGCTTTTCTGAGTGCTCTCAATTACAATGAAAGAGAGAAATTTTTCAGTTTTTGGAGTTAATATCTTAAATTAAATACAATTTATGATATTTGGACGTGTTGTAATGAGAGACACAAAAAAAAATAATAAATAAATAAAGTCGTGCTAAAATTATTGTCTTCTAAGCTTATCATTAAGGTTAAAAATATTAAAAATAAATAACTTACACAAATGACCATGACCATAATTGAAGTATTTTCAACTATAAAAAATGCCAAAAATAAAGAAAACACTGGCGAATAAGTATTGCAAATATTATTCCCAACTCTAGAAAATAAAATTCTAATTAAAATTAGTATTAAGAATGAAAAAGTTATTAAAAACAATATTTAAACTATTATTACTTAAATCCTATTTTCGATTGACATTTTTTAGAAATCTAATAAAAAAACCCAGCACAGGGGGGTCACGGCACAGTGGTGACGTGGTATAGATGGATCAAGTATAATGATATCTGACAGTGATTAAAATCACTATCAAAAAAAAACGCTTCGATGCAAATCTTTAGATAGTGTTTAGTTTTAAAAAATTGGTTAATTATTCCAAAAGCTACATGATCTGCTATTTCTTTATTTATATCCTAATTAAGATAAAGTATGTCAAATAAAAGAGGGATATAAATATTATTTCTCATAAAAATTGTATTGATGTAAAATGTAAAAAATAAAATCGAGAATTTTCACACAATAATAGCATTTGTAGTCCTTTTCACCATGAAGACAAAATAAAGTCTGAAATTTTTTTTTTCTATAATAAATTATATTACATTAGCTTTAATTTAAGATATTTATAAAAGTGTCAGATTTTCCGGTTGGGTTTAACACTTAACACTTTCAAAAGTTAAGTTGAAAAGATTAATTTTTTGTGAAAAAGTTGTCATTTTAAATCCCCCCCCGTGGGCAGGTAAAGGGTCAGATTTATAAAAAATATATACCTAATAAAAGGCTAAGACATCACGCATCTATACAAAAAAAAACCCAGCACAGGGGGGTCGCGGCACAGTTGGATCAAGTATAATGATATCTGACAGATTAAAATCACTATAAAAAAAAAACGCTTCGATGCAATTCTTTATATAGTGTTTAATTTTAATATTGGTGGATTATTCCAAAAGCTACATGATCTGCTAGTTGAATACAGTCCGAATTTTTTTTGTTGCAAATAAAGTACATAATATTAGCTTTAATTTAAAATATATATAAAAGTGTCAGACTTTCCCGAAAACTTTCAAAATTTAAGTTGAAAAAGTAATTTTTTTGTGAAAAAGTTGTCATTTTGAATCCCCCCTTGTAAGCAGGTAAAAAGTCATATATATAAAAAAAATATACCAAATGATAGGTAAAGAAATCATGCATCTATAAAATAAAATTATATTGATTTGTTCATTATTGAAAAAGTTATGGCAGTTTTAAGAAAAAAAAATTTCGAAAATTAGCGATTTTTAAATTTGTAATTTTTTTGGAGGTTTTTCCTATTTACGGGGAACGAGGGAAATTTTTTCAATTTTTGAGGGTAATTTCTTCGACTAGAAACGATTTGTGATTTTTTGACGTAACATTGAAAGAAATCGGTTCGGTGAGAGCTGAAAAAAAGTAGTAACAGACACAAAAAAAAAAGGAAAACCAAATTTTTTTTTTATATTGATTCTCAAAAAAATATTTCGGACTTTATTTTGTCTTCATGGGGAAAATGGCTACCGAATGCTATTATTGTGTGAAAATTCTCTATTTTATTTTTTACATTTTAACATTATAATGCTATAACTTATTAAAATGTGTATGGATCAACATAATTTTTTTATGAGAAATAATATTTTTTAATATTCCCTTTTTCATTTAACATACTTTATCTTAATCAGGATATTAATAAGGAACTAGCAGATCATGTAGCTTTTGGAATAATCCACCAATTTTTTAAAATTAAACACTATCTAAAGATTTGCATCGAAGCGTTTTTTTTTTTGATAGTGATTTTAATCACTGTCAGATATTATTATACTTGATCCAACCATGCCGCGACCCCCCCTGTGCTAGGTTTTTTTTATTAACTTTGATGTCTGTTTTCACCATGAAGATAAAATAAAGTCCAACATTTTTTTTTACCATTATAAAGTATATTACATTAGCTTTAATTTAAGATATATATAAAAGTGTCAGACTTTCCGGAACACTTTCAAAAGTTAAATTGAAAATGTTCTACTTTCTACATGCATTTTTTAGATTTGAACCCCCCTCGTATATAGGGAAATGGTCCGAATTATAAAAACAGTATGTCTAATGAAAGATGTATACAAATACTACTTCTCATGAAAATATTTAATTGATCCATAGACATTAGTGTCGTATTAGACACTAATTACTAGATTTATTATATTAGGAAATTGAACCTGATGATGGCTGAAATAATAGTTAATAGATCTATTCTCTTATGGCTAAATTAAAAATTTCGAGCAAGGCGAGGATATATATTTTTGTTGGGCTTATTTTAGATAATTTTTTAATTTTAGAGGTATATCAAGTTATTTTCATTCTAGTTACACTGTAAAGGACTCTGGTAATCATTAACACAATAATATTCTTAACTCGTATATGTAAGCTTAGATCACATTATGACTAAAGACATAATACTTATTACAAAAACACATAATTTATAAATTAGCTTTAAAATAATTTGATAGTAAAGTAACTTATAAAGGGATTAAAACGATACTATTATTCCCTCAATCAAATATTTGGATGGATAGTTAACCTCTCTTGCCGCCTTTATGTCTATGAATACAGCACAGAACATTTCCAAAAAATAATCATAATAAAGGTAAATTAACAGGACGGTGTGCCGAAGTCAGTAACACGGCAGTGCTTAATGCGCACTGTCTCAGGTTCAAAACTCAGTCACGGGTGGCTTCATTTGCCGAGCGAGAGATCAGTTTGGTAATTGGCCATTCTTATCTTCAACGACGGATAACCTAACTGTCCCGGAGTATCAATGGTTAAAAAATATCTTTCTTCGGGGTAGGCCGCTATTGCCCTTAATTGGCTCCAAAAAAAAAATCGATAAAAATTGAGAAACATTAATATTATAGTAAAATTTACTCTACACACCTTATAATATTTTGATGGCTTTTAATACATCCATAAAACAGAGATAGATCATTTTTACACTCAATAGCATAAGATAAATTTTTTCTCAGATGAATAAATCCACATTTTATCTGTGATAATGCACCAATATAAAAACAATGAATAGCAACAATTTTCAGATTTGCATATAATATAAATAACGTTAATAAAATAGACTTTAACCAATACTCCGATACTTCATTAATATCAATAAATGGTATTTTCATCTGCACAGAAATAAGATTTTTTATTCCATCTTGTGGTACAATTGTGGTCCAGAAAGGAAATACAACAGATGAAAGTGCTGTAACTAATGCTCCTAACGAAAGTAACTTATTTGTCAACCTACAATTTATTTTTCAAAATAAATAAATTGGTATAAACAGTTTAAATCAAATACCTATGTAAACTAAATACACATGAGTATTTAATTCATACCACTAATTTAAGAATTAGTTTCTAGAAGATTTTTATTTCGATTTTTATTATACTTAACCAAATATCACTTTTCATCTTCTTTACAAAACATTCAATAGGCTGATCATTTTGAAAATTCACTGAGATACATTGTAAATCATTCATTATGTGTTGATTGCGTTTGTAATTATATCTTTGATACATCGAATTCAACAATCCAACAAAAGACGAGGCTCCAATTGCAATAGATTTTATTTTTTCAAATATTTCGTCCGAATAAAAAACACTACTCGTAGTAGCAATAAACCCAAAAAATAAAAAAACATCTACTATAAATCCATAATATTGATAATATTTANTAATATCTACTATATAACAATAATATTGATAATATTTGTTTGTTTTTTCAACGAATAAAGGCATTCCGGCTAATATATTTATTGTTTTTGAGAATTTATTAATATTGTAAAAATACTCATCTGACAAAGGCATCATGACAGTAATAAAGAACTGATCAACTTTAAAAAAATATATTTTTAGGATTCTAAAATTTACAAATTATAGAACGAACTAAGTAGGTTTTGTATTTATATAGCAGTGAGGAATAATATAAAAATTTTACAAATCTCTCAATAAAACAGAAAATACACGAATATCATTATTTCATTTCATTTTTCTAAAAGTACGTATCAATTTTTCCGTGAAATAGAGCATTAATAATTATATAGTTCAAATAAAACTTTTGATTGTATATATATTCGTATTCGATTATTTAGTTATAATATTATATTGCTTATTCAAACTCTAGGTTGGCAATTTTTAATAATATAGTCAATTTTCTAACTTTTTGATACCTAAAATTATTAATAATTCAATTCTAAAGGGTCGTCTATGTAATCACGCCCAAAATCACAAATAAAATTATTACGTTCTATCGAAAAATAAAATAAAAATAAACTTTAACAAGCCCATTTTTTGTTAAAATGTCTCAAAAATGTTTTTATTACTATTTTTTAGCTTCGATACGAAGCTGAGAAGGTATTAATTTTACCATGATGGGTTTTTTTTTTTTTTTATGTCTGTTGCCACTTTTTCTCAGCTCTCACTGGACCGATTTCTTTCAAAAATACGTCAAAAGATCACAAATCGTATCTAGTTGAAGACATTACCCTTAAAAATTGAAAAAAATTCCCTCGTTCCCCGCAAATGGGGGAAATATCCAAAAAAATTACAAATTTA
>NW_026099576.1:13831082-13838577 GCF_025091365.1 Daktulosphaira vitifoliae | reverse complement strand
GGACGCAGTATTTCCGGAACATTTTCAAAAATTAAGTTGAAAAAGTTAATTTTTGTTAAAAAGTTGCCATTTTAAATCCCCCCCAATGAGCAGGTTAAGTGATAGATATTCAAAAAAATGATATCAAATGAAAGGTAGATATCTAAGGTTTTAGTATAAAAAAAAATTATGTTGATTTGTTGATTTTTCAAAAAGTTATGGAAGTTTTAAGAAAAAAAAGTGAAAAAATTTCGAAAATTAGCGATTTTTAAATTTGTAATTTTTTTGGATATTTCCCCCATTTGCGGGGAACGAGGGAATTTTTTTCAATTTTTAAGGGTAATGTCTTCAACTAGATACGATTTGTGATCTTTTGACGTATTTTTGAAAGAAATCGGTCCAGTGAGAGCTGAGAAAAAGTGGCAACAGACATAAAAAAAAAAAAGAACACATCATAGTAAAATTAAAACTTTCTCAGCTTCGTATCGAAGCTAAAATAAAATACAAAATCTAGAATTTTAATAGAAAAATTGCATATTTTTGAATACGGTAGCTATTTACGCATAGAAGATAGGTCGTCGGGACAAATTTTTTTTTTTCATTTTATAGTACATAAAATAAGCTTTAATTTGATATATGTTTAAAGGACGCAGTATTTCCGGAACACTTTCAAAAATTAAGTTGAAAAAGTTAGTTTTTGTAAAAAAGTTGCTATTTTAAATCCCTCCCAATGAGCAGGTTGTTGTTTTAAAAAAAAAATGATATCAAATAAAAGGGAAATATCTAAGGTTTTAGTATAAAAAAAAATTATGTTGATTTGTTTATTTTTGAAAAAGTTATGGAAGTTTTAAGAAAAAAAACTGAAAAAATTTCAAAAATTAGCGATTTTTAAATTTGTAATTTTTTTGGATATTTCTTCCATTTGCGGGGAACGAGGGAAAATTTTTCAATTTTTAAGGGTAATGTCTTCAATTAGATACGATTTGTGATCTTATGACGTATTGTTGAAAGAAATCGGTCCAGTGAGAGCTGAGAAAAAGTGGCAACAGACATAAAAAAAAAAGAATACATCATAGTAAAATTAAAACCTTCTCAGCTTCGTATCGAAGCTAAAATTACAAATTTAAAAATCGGTAAATTTTGTCATTTTTTTCTTAAAACTTCCATAACTTTTTCAAAAATAAACAAATCAACATAATTTTTTTTTATACTAAAACCTTAGATATTTATCTTTCATTTGATATCATTTTTTTGAAAATCTATCACTTAACCTGCTCATTGGGGGGGATTTAAAATGGCAACTTTTTTACAAAAATTAATTTTTTCAACTTAATTTTTGAAAATGTTCCGGAAAGACTGCGTCCTTTAAACATATATCAAATTAAAGCTTATTTTATGTACTACAAAATGAAAAAAAAAAATTTGTCCCGACACTTTTTTTTCTACATTTAAACGGCTGCCGTAGTTAAAAAAACACTATTTTTGTGTTAAAATTTTCGATTTTCGATTTTAAATTTTCAACTTAAAAATGCTATAACTTTTTGAAAAATGTATATATCAGCACAAATTTTTTTTTTCTAAATACATTATAAGTACATCTTTCATTTGACATACTTTTTATTAAAATTGGACAATTTCCCCTTATATAGGGGGCGTTCAAAACTTAAAATATTGTAAAAAACATAGATCTTTTTCAACTGAACTTTTGAAAATGTTCCGGAAATACTGCGTCCTTTAAACATATATCAAATCAAAGGTTATGTTATATACTATCAAATGAAAAAAAAAAATTTGTCCCGACATCTTATCTTCTATGTGCAAATGGCTGTCGAAAATTTAAAAAAAAATGTAATGTTTGCGATAAAAATTACCTTTTATCGGGATGTTTTTTGTACTTAAAACTGCCATAACTTTTTCAAAAATGAACAAATAAAAATAATATTTTTTTGTATTGAAACCTTAGATATTTCCCTTTCATTTGATATAATTTTTTTTGAAAATCTACCACTTATTCTGCTCACTGGGGGGATTTAAAATAGTAACTTTTTTACAAAAAATAACTTTTTCAACTTAATTTTTGAAAGTGTTCCGGAAATACTGCGTCCTTTAAACATATATAAAATTAAAGCTTAATATATGTACTATAAAATAAAAAAAAAAAATTTGTCCCGACGATCTGTCTTCTATGTGCAAATGGCTGTCGAAAACTAAAAAAAAATGTAATGTTTGCGATAAAAATTACCTTTTATCGGGATGTTTTTTGTGCTTAAAACTGCCATAACTTTTTCAAAAATTAACAAATAAAAATAATATTTTTTTGTATTGAAACCTTAGATATTTCCCTTTCATTTGATATAATTTTTTTTGAAAATCTACCACTTATTCTGTTCACTGGGGGGATTTAAAATAGTAACTTTTTTACAAACAATAACTTTTTCAACTTAATTTTTGAAAATGTTCCGGAAATACTGCGTCCTTTAAACATATATAAAATTAAAGCTTATTTTATGTACTACAAAATGAAAAAAAAAATTTGTCCCGACGACCTATCTTCTATACGCAAATGACTGCCGTATTCAAAAATATGCTATTTTTGTATTAAAATTATGGGTTTTGTATTTTATTTTAATAGAAGTTGATGTTGATTTTGCAATTATCCATCAATTTTTTAAAATTAAACACTATCTACAGATTTGCATCGAAGCGTTTCTTATGATAGTGATTTTAATCACTTTCAGATTAAAACTATACTGGATCCAACTATGCAATGTCTCCACTATGCCGTGACCCCACTGTGCTACCGTTTTTTTTTATACTAAAACCTTAGATATTTCCCTTTCATTTGATATCATTTTTTTTAAAAAACAACTCTTAACCTGCTCATTGGGAGGGATTTAAAATAGCAACTTTTTTACAAAAACTAACTTTTTCAACTTAATTTTTGAAAGTGTTCCGGAAATACTGCGTCCTTTAAACATATATCAAATTAAAGCTTATATTATGTACTATAAAATGGAAAAAAAAATTTGTCCCGACACTTTATCTTCTGCATGTAAACGTCTACCGTAGTTAAAAAAACACTATTTTTGTGTTAAAATTTTCGATTTTAAATTTTCAACTTAAAAATACTATAACTTTTCGGAAAATGTAATTATCAACACAATTTTTTTTTCTAAATACATTATAAGTAAATCTTTCGTTTGACACTTTTTATTAAAATTGGACAATTTCCCCATATATAGGGGGCGTTCAAAACTTGAAACATTATATAAAAAATAGAACTTTTTCAACTTAACTTTTGAAAGTGTTCCGGAAATACTGCGTCCTTTAAACATATTCATATCGAAGCGTTTCTTATGATAGTGATTTTAATCACTGTCAAATATCATCTATACTTGTCCCATCTATGCCTTGTCTACACTGTGTCTCGACACCACTGTGCTACCGTTTTTTTAATTTGACTTTCTCCATTCTTTTCCTTTCTCTTTATTTGACTTAAGGGCAACAATAATTGTTGCCTTAACGTATAAAATGATTGTTTTCAAACAACTGAAGATTAATAGAATATGCTATCATTTAGCATATTTATAATACTTGTTTTATCAGAGTATCAAATTAGTAATTTTATCAATTTCTTATTTTCTCTAACGTCAAATAATTAAATAAACCCTTTAAGATTAAGAGTAAACAAAAAAGTAACCCAAATTTTTTTAAGAGGAACATAAAAATTTATTAGTCCACAATTAAGTTTTGGTTATTCAATCGTTTAAAAAACATTTTTTTAAATAGATAATCATAATCCAAAGATGGGGTGCACACCCTCTGTATTACCAATTTTTATCTGCTATTATAGGCAAACTAGAATAAAATTTTTAAATAAAAAGAGACTATTCGTCTATCTATATCTTTTACTCTAAAAAATTATAAATATATAATTTTAAAAATATAAACAGTTATTCTTTAGTTATATATTTTTTTATCAAGAATAACATGAAACAAATAGATACTAAATAAACAGCTACTTAGAAATTAAAATATACTTACAATTTCTGAATATATTCGTATATATAGAATATGAAAAGAAACTTAAGCACACTTTAATTTAGAATTTTTGGAAATTTCTATTAAATGTAATTATTTGTAAGTATTTCAACTTGAAATTTAGTGTTATAATTTTTTCTCTCGTATGTTCTGGGAAAAAAAAGATGTTTTTATTTATTCTTTTTTCTAAAAATTTATGACTGTGTACATAATTTTATTACTTTATAAATAATAAACAGGATGATTTTTAGAGAGAATTATCTTCTATTAATACCAGTTTTCGCGATTTATTTAGAATTAATTATATTATTATAATACCTGCCTAGGAAAATCAGTGTGATACAAAATATTTTTGGTTCTTGATAAAAATAAATATTAAAATAATAAAAATTAAAGTCAATAAAATTTATTTATAAAAATGTATGAAGAATATTGTAATTTAGTAAAATCATTAATTTTAAATTTTACAAAAAAATTTTGTTGTTATTTTAAATTTTAATCTATTTTTATAGATTTTTGCTTTTAATAATTGAGTACGATATTATCTTACCACACCACAAATTTTCATTAATTATCAGGTTTACAATCATTTTAGAAAAATAATTGACTATTACACAATTAAAAGTAAAAAATATCAATTTCTAGAATTAATTATTTTTGTAAAAATAAAGAAAAATATATATATTAATATTTTAAATATTCTTAAAAGTTTAAATGTCACTGCTAAAATCTTTTTATTTCTTCATTATATATATATTTTTTTTATCATTGTTGACTTCAAATTTATTGAGGATTTATACTTCTTATTTTGGCCTTGTCTTTTATTTTTTGATGATCTCTAAAATAAAATAAAAATATATTAAACTTGTTTGCACATTTTAAATAATAAGTAGTTATATATTGTCTCTAGAAATTTCATGTTGATATATGCATTTTAAAAATAGATATGAGAATTTAAAATTAAACTTAAAATTTTAGAATTAGCCTTTTTTTATCAATTGTCATTTTAATAACAATAATAATGTCAGTGGGCAATAATGTACAGAAATATAAACCTACTAATATAGAATATTACAGTCTTATAAAATTCAGTATCAACTAATTGAAGATAAAAAACAAATTGAATATTCCTAAAAATAATTACAATTAAAAAAAATAATCATGTAATAGCCAATAATTATTATTTAACCTAAGCTTAGATTCATAAAAACTCTACATCAGAGCAAATTGAATTACAATGCATTAGCATATTATATGGAATATTTTATTAATTTGTTACTTAAAATTGAACTTAAAACATCAGATTCAGGCATTTTTCAATTGTCATTTTATTAAATAATTTTACTAAAACATCTAGTGCAGTTAATAAGTGAGGATTAAACATAGTAATTATTATTATGTTTTTCCTGACAATATTTTGAATTTTTTTAATGCAAAGTACAATTCTAATTTTATTTGTTGATTATTATTTTTTGTGGTATTAAATAATATTTGCTAAAACAAAAGATGAATATGAAAATACTGTATAATTGATAAATTGAACAAAACATGTTACTAAAATAATAATAAGTAAAATTCTCATTTTTATTTTTCAGCTAATTAACTGAACAATAGTAAAAAAATACCCTTATAAATTACCCGGGCTTGTAAAACCTAGCAACTGTACTTTATTTTGATTCATAAGTATTAACATGTTTTTAATTTTTTATCTTTCATATTAAATTTATACTAAATATAAAACTATTTTATGTTCTAAATGAAACACATTTAATATTATTAATTATTGATAACTAAAATACTAACCTTTATTTGATCATTAATACATCTATGATCTGGTAAGCAACACTTCCTACATTTTTTACAATGTTTCCAAGTGCATTTAACACATTTTTTACATAAATTACAATGAATATATTTTCGTCCATTCTAAAAAAATAAAAGTGCTAGTATTTATTTAAAAATAATTTAAAATATTTGGAATATTAAAATAAGGATGCATTACAATTTTTATAATCTAATTTCACCTACTCTCTGAAATCATTTATAAAATGTTATAAATTCACATAAAGAGTAACTTACTTTAGACATACAACCACCACATTGATAGCAATGATTATTTTCCCCACTAACCCAGCGATTGCATTCTTCACAAAAATGATAATTTTCATCAGATGGTAAAGGTATTTTACTTTGATTAGCATTAGTAAACAGTCTTATTGGAGATCCTTTATTTCTTCCTTAAAATAACTTAAAATTAATTAACATCAAATATTTTTTTTTTTTATTATATTGAAATTATACCTGTATCATTAAATTTTTTATGATTACTATAGTCAACTTTATAATCTAACATACTCATTTCTGGTAAACAGCTCTTAACATATCGCTCCATGAAATATGGTAGTATTAAAAATTCTGAAAAATATTTACAGAATTATATATGTATATAATTATCAAAATTTAATGAACCAGCAAATTGTTTGATGTACATTTATATTGAATATGATTATAAAAATAATATTAACAATTTTTCCATTAATTTTTTTTAGTTATATATGTCTCAGTTTATCAATCATAATGTATTTTCTGTTAATGTAAATTTTTGATTGACTAAAATATATATTAATAAAAATTGGGTAAAATATTAATAAAAANATTGAAGTTATTGAATCTAAATGAGATAAAAATCAAATGAGTTAAACATTTTTTTCTAACTTAAAAAGAATTAAGAAAAAATTCAGTGTCACAGGCGTGAAAGACCCAAGTGTTACCGTCTCAGAAACCATACGTCTCATTTGTCACTTAATAAAAATGGAAATTTAGCTGGTTCAAATTTTAAAGTTAATTTTCTCGACTTCAAAGAAACAAAAAAATTTAATTATGTTTATCTTTTTATACTATGTCAATTAGATTGATATAATATTTATGAAAATCAGTGTAATCCCCTTATAATAAAATAAAATACAAAACCAAGAATTTTAACACAATAATAGCATATTTTTAAAAATGGTAACTATTTTTACCATGTATTCTCCTAATAAGATATTTTAAAATAAAATAAAATACAAAACCTAGAATTTTAATAGAAAAATAGCATATTTTTGAATACGGTAGCCATTTGCGCATAGAAGATAGGTCGTCGGGACAAATTTTATTTTTTCATTTTATAGTACATAAAATAAGCTTTAATTTGATATATGTTTAAAGGACGCAGTATTTCCGGAACATTTTCAAAATTTAAGTTGAAAAAGTTAGTTTTTGTAAAAAATTTGCTATTTTAAATCCCCCAATGAGCGGGTTAAGTGTTAGATTTTCAAAAAAAATGATATCAAACGAAAGGAAATTACCTAAGGTTTCAGTATAAAAAAAAATTATGTTGATTTGTTGATTTTTCAAAAAGTTATGGAAGTTTTAAGAAAAAAAAGTGAAAAAATTTCGAAAATTAGCGATTTTTAAATTTGTAATTTTTTTGGAT
>NW_026099576.1:13826088-13830913 GCF_025091365.1 Daktulosphaira vitifoliae | reverse complement strand
AAAATCGAAAATTTTAACAATATTACATTTTTTTTTAAATTTCGACAGCAATTTGCACATACTAGATAAGTCGTCGGGACAAATTTTTTTTTTTCATTTTGTAGTACATAAAATAAGCTTTAATTTTATATACGTTTAAAGGATGCAGTATTTCCGGAACATTTTCAAAAATTAAGTTGAAAAAGTTATTTTTTGTAAAAAAGTTACTATTTTAAATCCTCCCAGTGAGCAGAATAAGTGTTAGATTTTCAAAAAAAATTATATCAAATGAAAGGGAAATATCTAAGGTTTCAATACAAAAAAATATTATTTTTATTTGTTCATTTTTGAAAAAGTTATGGCAGTTTTAAGTACAAAAAACATCCCGATAAAATGTAATTTTTATCGCAAACATTACATTTTTTTTTAAATTTTCGACAGCCATTTGCACATAGAAGATAAGATGTCGGGACAAATTTTTTTTTTTCATTTGATAGTATATAACATAACCTTTGATTTGATATATGTTTAAAGGACGCAGTATTTCCGGAACACTTTCAAAAGTTAAGTTGAAAAAGTTCTATTTTTTATACAATATTTCAAGTTTTGAACGCCCCCTATTATGGGGAAATTGTCCAATTTTAATAAAAAGTATGTCAAATGAAAGATGTACTTATAATGTATTCAGAAAAAAAAATTATGCTGATAATTACATTTTTCAAAAAGTTATAGCATTTTTAAGTTGAAAATTTAAAATCGAAAATGTTAACACAAAAATAGTGTTTTTTTTAACTACGGCAGTCGTTAGATTTTCAAAAAAATGATATCAAATGAAAGAGAAATATCTAAGGTTTTAGTATATAAAAAAAATTATGTTGATTTGTTTATTTTTGAAAAAGTTATGNAAATAAGCTTTAATTTGATATATGTTTAAAGGACGCAGTATTTCCGGAACATTTTCAAAAATTAAGTTGAAAAAGTTAGTTTTTGTAAAAAATTTGCTATTTTAAATCCCCCAATGAGCGGGTTAAGTGTTAGAATTTCAAAAAAATGATATCAAATGAAAGGTAAATATCTAAGGTTTTAGTATAAAAAAAAATTATGTTGATTTATTTATTTTTGAAAAAGTTATGGAAGTTTTAAGAAAAAAAAGTGAAAAAAATGTTAAAATTTACCGATTTTTAAATTTGTAATTTTTTTGGATATTTCTTCCATTTGCTAGGAACGATAGAAATTTTTTCAATTTTTAAGGGTAATGTCTTCAATTAGATACGATTTGTGATCTTATGACGTATTGTTAAAAGAAATCGGTCCAGTGAGAGCTGAGAAAAAGTGGCAACAGACATAAAAAAAATTGGGGAAATTTCACCATATATGTGAAACGAGGGAAAATTTTTTAATATTTAAAGGTAATGTCTTCGACTTGATACAATTTGTGATCTTTTGTTCAGAAAAATCGGTTTAGTATGTGCTGAGATTGAACTTTTACAGACACAATAAAAACAATTTTAAAATTAAAAAATAAAAAAACACATCATGGTAAAATTAATACCTTCTCAGCTTCGCATCGATGCTAAATTAGTGTTACACCATAATTTCAAATTGTAAAACAAATATACTTATTTACTAAATATATTTCATCAAAAATACTACAATCTAGAAGATATCTATCAAATAATAAAAATTCATTACTTGTCAAAAAGTTTTTATTATGTTTTAATCTAATGTCATCAAATTTTTTCATAGTATAGGCAATTGGTTCCAGCCTACCGCCAAATGGGGGATCAATTAGGACAGCCATAGAATCTTCCTTACTCAATAAATCCACTAAAAATTCTTTAGTATCACATTCTTCAAGTATGTAACAATTAAATAAATTAAACCATCGAAAGTCGTTACACTGGTAGAACTGCAACTTTATTTAAAAATATTATTTTATTTTTTGTTTGATAACTTTCCTATTGGTCATTGAACAATCAAAATTTCACGCACTAATAAAATTCCATGACATTTTGGAGTTTTCCTAAATAAAAAAAATTTCCCCGTTTTCCAAATTTGTGGCAACTTTACTTATTTATTTTGTTATTATTTACTTATTTATTTAATTTATTGTATAAAATGGCTATTTTTATTTTACATACTCTAAAAAGGTCTATATCTGTAAAATATATGTTAAAACTGTAAACTAAAAGTCTAACAATTATTTATAGAAGAGAGTAATATAAAATATTGATTTGATAAATAGTTATTAGTTTTACNAATTATTTATAGAAGAGAGTAATATAAAATATTGATTTGATAAAGAGTTATTAGATTTATCATATCTTCATTTTATCATGTCATAACTTAATTTAAATGTCATTCAGAATATACAATACAAAAAATTCAAAATATACCTATGCTCATTTATATGTAATTTAATTCCTTTTTAGATTTTATATTATTTTATAGACAAATAAAAATTAAAACACTGAAAAATAAATGTTTGTTAAAGAACTTACATATCTATGATCTATATCCAACAAAATGCTTTTAAGAACTGGAACTTTACAAACAATTTGTTCATGTATCGTAGGAGCTCCTATACATACCACATATTTTATATTGAGAGATTTGAACATATTTAAAAATGCATTTATAGTCGAATCAGTAAAAAAATATTGCGACTCTCTTTTAGACTCTTGAAATGGCCTCAACAACTAAAATAAAGTTCCTCAATTATTTTTATTGTTTATAAATTGAGACATGATGTTGTTCCTGTGGATAGGGAATAAGAATACTTTCACGGCCTCTCTGCCAGTCGTAAGAGGCGACTAATGAGGTTGCGTCAGGTTGACAGCCAGCGTAAAATTTTTATCAAATAATATGAGGTGTCCTGAACAAAACTTAGGCGAATTGTTCCATCTCGGATGTATGCGAGGACAACAGGTGAGACGGAATAAAGTAGTTAAAAACGTAAAAAGCCTAAGGAATAAAGTGTTTTATACCAGCCGGACAACTTTTGCATTAGCTGTTTCACTAGTCATATGTACAGGTCTACCCAATGCTTGTAGTGTCAACAGTGTAGGGATATCACCACTTAACCCTAGACTGGACTTGCATATAAGGGAGAAAGATAGATACAAAGTAAGAATAAGTACTTGGAATGTTGGAACATTAACTAGTAGAAGTAAAAAATTAGTAGAAATATTGAAGAGGAGAAAAGTTAACATTTGTTGTGTGCAGGAAACCAAGTGGAAAGGAGAGAAATCGAGGGAAATAGGTGAGTTTTATACTCAGGTAAGTCTAGTACAAAGAATAGGGTAGGAATAATAATGGACGAGAAGATAAAAAGTAAAGTAGTAAAAGTAGCTAGGAAAAGTGACAGAATTATAGTCATAAAACTGATATTCGAGGATAAAGTGCTGAATGTAATAAATGTCTATACAACACAAGTTGGATGTGATGAAATAGACAAAGAAATGTTTTTGAGAAAGATAGATGAGGTGATGCAAGGGGTACCTGGCAATGAGGATACGGTGATAGGTAGATATAAATGGACATGTAGGTAATGAGAAAAGAGGATATAAAAGAATACATGGAGGGTATGATTTTAGTAAGAAGAATAAGGTTGGAGAAAGAATCTTGTATTTCGCAGTATCGTATGATCTTGCTGTAGTTAATACTTATTTTAGAATAAGTATTAATGAGAAAAGGAGTCCCGAAAAGGTACATTAGTATAATAGAAAATATATACGATGGCACTTGTACCAGGGTAAAAAGCGTAGGAGAAGTAACAGAAGGTCTTCGGATAAGAGTAGAAGCGTACCAAGGTTCTGATTTAAGCTTTTACCTATTCTCTATAGTGATGAATGAAATTACTAGACAAATACAAGGAGAGGTGTCGTGGTTCATGTTGTTTGCTGACGATGTAGTGTTAATAGGAGAAAATAGGGAGGAAATTAAATAAAGGCTAGAGGTGTGAAGATAAGCTCTGAAGAAAAGGGCTTAAGAATAAGTAGAAGAAATACAGATACGATAAATAGAGTACGAGTTTAACAAAGGAGAACACGAGGTAGGTGAAATGAGGACATCAGTGACAATAAGCGAGGACGTGATTAGAGTGGTTGAAAATTTTAAGTATTTAGGATCAGTTGTGGAAAAGGAGGTGGTATTGACGAAGATGTAAGACACAGGATTAAGTGCGGGTGGTTGAAGTGGAGAGAAACAATAAAAGAATTCCAATGAGGCTGAAAAGTAAATTCGACAAGACTGTAGTGAAGCCAGCTACGATGTATAGTTCAGAGTATTGGGCGGTTGATAAGAAAGTAGAGAAGAGAATGAGTGTAGCAGAAATGAGAATACTTAGATGGATGAGTGGAGTGACTAGAGAAGATAGCATAAAGAACAATCATATAAGAGGGAGTATAGGTGTAGTGTCATTCGTAGATAAGATGAGAGAAAATAGACTTAGTTGGTTTGGTCATGTTATGAGGAGAGAAGAATCGGAAGCTGTAAGAATAGTTATAGAAATAAATGTTGAAGGAAGAGGTAGAGGAAGACCAAAAAAGAGATGCTATTGAATGCGATATAAGGACAGCTGATGTGAGCGTAGATGATGGGAGATTGTGTCAAATGGAAGTTTAGATTAAGGGTGGCCGACCACAAGTAGTTGAGTTTAAAGGCGAGGAAGAAGAAAAAGAAATTAAGATATGATGCGATAACTTAAATGTTTTACTTCAATTTAAAATTTAATGTTGAGAAGTGTAAAATTCTTGCGACAACTCTATCTTTTACTGAAAATAGTACTTTTAAAAAGATATAAAAATTCTAAAAATGTCTGTTAAAATCATACATTTGTGTAGTT
>NW_026099576.1:13822065-13825988 GCF_025091365.1 Daktulosphaira vitifoliae | reverse complement strand
AGTTATAAATGTTTGGTAGATTTAAATTATGTAATTTTTAAATAAAATAATTCTTAAAATTTTAATTTAAAGAATGTCATTCGAACGGGCGATATTACAAATACGGAGAAGTTGCTCTAATTAATTGTAACGAATGGTAAGCTATTTTTTTCTTCATAATCAAACATTTTTAATTTTTATAAAATAATTTTGATAAAAGAAATGTTTTTGAATTAATTAAAATAATTTTAAAGATGAGTAATAATTTTTATAAAATGATAAATAGATTTATGAAGTATTATTTACCGATATTTTACTACAGTCGATGTCAAGAAGTTCAAGGTGAATTGCAATTGTTATGCAGTCAGCATGAATGTCTCATTGAANTTTTATGTAGTCAGCACGAATGTCTCATTGAAACAAATCTACTGGACACAATCAGATTTCAAAGTAATCGACTTGGATGGAGTGCTGGAAATTACACCGAGTTTTGGGGTCGAAAATATGAAGATGGATTAACTCTACGACTGGGTTTACTACATTCCACAAAAAAAGTTGGTATCCAGATATTTAAACAAATGTTTAAAAGTTTGAAATGAATTTTTATGAACATTTTTTTGTTTAATCATAGTTTATTATAAGGGCGTGGTGTGGCGCGGTGGTCACACNGAGCGTGGTGTGGCGCGGTGATCACACTAGTTGTTGACAAAACTCTAGTGTTAGGCCGCGCCTACCGCCGTAGGTGAACGGATGGGTGACCATACGTGCGCTTCTATGGTGACGAAAAAGCACCAGTGCAGAAGGCAACGGGAAACCACTGCACTTAAATTTCCCCAGGATATACCAATCCAATTGGTATTAACCAACCTAATGGTTTAAAAAAAAAAAAAAAAGTTTATTATAATCAAATTCATAGTTTTATATTTTTATTTATCACACCATTATTACCCTCACTGGTTCCCTCAACCATGATAATATTGCGCCAGATCGACATCTGGTGTAAAAATCCTGTCAAATTAATAATGTATAGCCGACCTTAAATATTAATAGAGAGGCTAAGGACATGATTATTTTTAATTTATCACACCCTATTAAAATATATATATTTTTTATAATGTTCTACAATATTACCGAATATCATTATCTATAATACTACTTAATTACTTACTTTGTATATTTTCAGATTTTACAAATGAAACCACTTAAGACGTATTTTAGACGAGAAACGTTGCCACGTGTTTTTGATAGTCGTACTAAATGGCAAAATTTTATTTCACGACCAATAGATCAAGGTTGGTGTGGTGCAGCTTGGGCGATATCTACAGTACAAGTAAGCACCGATCGATTTGCAATCATGACAAAAGGGGAAGTCAAACATGCTCTGTCTATACAACATTTACTGTCATGTAATAACCGCAGTCAACGAGGTTGTCAAGGAGGTCATTTGACAAGAGCTTGGAATTGGATAAGAAAGTTTGGGTAAGTAAAATTTTATCAGTATCAAAATTAACATCAGACTACAAAACTTATTACTTGATTTGATAGACTCGTTACCGAAGCTTGTTACCCTTGGGAAGGTCGAATGACTGATTGTGCGGTGCCCAAGAAAAAAAAAGAGTACACTGCAATATGTCCATCTACTCAGAGATATAATCCAAATGATAAATCCCAGCTATATCGAATGGGACCTGTGTACAAAATCGCTACGGAAGAAGGAATCATGAACGAAATCATGACTTCAGGACCTGTACAAGGTAATAAAAATCTAAAAAAATGATTTGTAATTTTATTCCTTTTAATTTTGAATACTTATCCTTAGGATATTGAAACGATGAAATTATTATTATGTAGATGTAAGTTATATTGTATTGTTTTATAACAATACTGCTTTTGTTCCATATTTTGGAACAATAGTTATTCAAAGATTTTACACATGACACACATAAAATATTTTAAAGTAATAAAAAATAGCTAGATGTCGCAACACCAAATGTGTTTTAAAAGATAATTTTTTTTAACACAAATAGTAACTTTTCATTCAACATTTTTTTTTCTTAACTGAATATTCAGTTAAGTATAACAAAAAAATATATGACAAAGATATATTTGTCAATATTTTTTTTTACCAGAATGGATAATTTTTTAAACGTTTATAACAAAGATTGAATAACTGTATTTTTTAATTATTTATTAAAATCAAAATTTTTATTCAATTCATGAAATTTAGAGTTATTGATATCTAATAATATTTCTACTCCTGTGATCGTTTGAAATGGTAGTTTTTAAATGAACGTTACAATTTTTTTATTTATCGTGTCAAATGGAAAAATGATACATTTTATTCTAATTTCGTATTATTTAATTGATATACAATGTATATCAATGTATATTATACATTATTCAGAATTTTTAATAGAAACTTACCTAGTCTGTATTATTATTTTCAATTGAAAATTATTTTTTTCAGCTATCATAAAAGTATCAAGAGACTTTTTCATTTATAAAACCGGTGTATATAAATGTTCATCAATAGCTTCTGGATCAAGAACTGGGTACCATGCTGTTAGAATTATCGGATGGGGAGAAGAATACCACAATGGTCAAATAGTTAAATATTGGGTACAATAATTGAACGAGTTTAATCAATTAAAACGACATAATTATTTTGACAATTATTTATTCACAGATTGTTTCAAACTCATGGGGACAATGGTGGGGTGAAAATGGATTTTTCCGTATTCTTAGAGGANGGTGAAAATGGATTTTTCCGTATTCTTAGAGGAACAAACGAATGTCAGATTGAAGAGTTAGTAATTGCTTCGTGGGCAGATATTGATGATCTTGAAATCAGTAACGCTCCTAAAGGATATGACCTTTTCCTATGGAATAGACCCAGAACCAACAAAATCTGATTTTTTTATTACTTAAATTAAGTATTACTAGTTTACTTAAATAAACAGACAGGCGATACGAATGAAAAAAACACTGACGATTTCATAATATGTATATTATATTTTATATACGAACGCAAACAATAACTTATATTAATACTCATATATTGCATCGCTTACCTTTACATATACTTACTGAAACCAAACACCACACTTATATTTTTTATTTAAATAGCTTTTGAATTTATTTCAAAGAGACAAACCTAATTTAATTGGAACATATTTAAATGAACAATTTGTACCTAATGTAAAGTTTGGTTGGGTTGGGTTTGGTTTGGTTGGGTTTAAATGTAAAGTTTAAATTTAGGAAGTAATCAATTCCATTCTTCGACATATAATTTTTCATCATTGTAGAATCTTGAGAGTTCAATATTCTCGGGTTAGATATTTTTTGTGTTCATTTTTTCTAATTATTCGTTCATTTAGTAGTTATATTAAGTTATTATTAATTGATTATTATTTCTTGTTTAAGTATAATACTTGCTAATTGTATTAATTGTATTTCGTTGACCTAACAAAATAATTACTTATTTTATAAGCTATTTGATTCTTAATGATTTTTAATTATTTTAATTATATATGTATATATATATATATATATATAAACTTCTTGTTACGTAACATTTTTTACTTAACAACTGTAATGTAAATTATTTAAATTTACATTTCTTATCAAAAGTAGTGCAAAAATTTGATTCTATACCAAAACTAATTTTTAATTACTCATACATAGTAAAAACTTATTCAAGTTTTAAATATTAAAGAATAATATTAAATTTAATTAAAATACACTAATTTTATATTTTTAATCTATGTCATATACTACACTATAATACAATTTAAATAAATTTTTTATACTTTTAAATAAATATCATTTTTTCTAGTTTCATTTACAAAAAGTTAATTAACACTATTAGTTTTGAGTCCATCATTTGTAGTCGGGCTAATTAAATCAAAAAAATTTAGTGGTAGTTGCAATAAAGGTGGATTTTT
>NW_026099576.1:13796675-13820987 GCF_025091365.1 Daktulosphaira vitifoliae | reverse complement strand
AAAAAAAAATCATCTAAAAATATTAACTGGATCAAAAGTTATTTAAGTTGTCAGTGAGTGGTGGGCCACTCTTTATATAAAGATATTACGCTCAAAAAACTATACAATAATGCTCAATAAAATATTCTTATTTTTCAAAAATAATTCATAAAAATTAATTAAAGTATAAATTTCTTAAACAAAATCTCTTCAAAAGTATGATAAAAAAAATTTAAATCAATATTGTTCTTATCGNAAATTTCTTAAACAAAATCTCTTCAAAAGTATGATAAAAAAAATTTAAATCAATATTGTTCTTATCGTGTTTTTCCCGATCTATCAATCGTTCAATTGTAACGATGTTACGACATGTTAAATTTAAGTGATTTCAGACCAAAATTCTATTGTTATATCACTGTTTTAATATGATAGTATTCATTTTTTCTCAAGTTATTACTTAAACCATTTTTTATTGACTAGAGATGATAAACAAGATAGCAATAAAAATTTACGATCCTTTAAATGAAAGTTATCAACAATATGTTGTAGTTTTTTAAAAAAATTATGCTGCTACCGGTATTATAAAACCAAATCAAAGATTTTTACTTGATATCCAATTCTTTGAACGATCCTAAAGTGCAAACGGTTCGGATAAAAATATTAAAAGTACAAAATTGTTATGTTTTTTTAAATTCTCAATATCTCCTGAGGTAACCAGTGTTTTACTAAATCACTCTGTATAAACCAAGTGATTCGATTATTATAACCTACTCAATTACTTCCAAAATAAATACAAAATTGAAATTTTTTTAGTTACGTTGAATGTTTTTTGACATATTCTTTATTTATATCAAAATCTTATTAATTTTGGAGAACTCCTTAGGAATAATATTAAAAATCTAACAATGGTACAGTGAAAATGATCTATAACTATACAAAGTGTTTTATTGATTATATAGGAAAATTGACTTTCTAACATTGTATCGATACACAAAATAAAATATTTCATTAAATAATTATATAATTAAATATAAATGTTAAAATTTTTATAAATGCATTTGTTTTTTATATTAAACACTTCATTGGTTTTATATAACAGAATTATAGTGAGTCTTAGAGTGTTCAGTGTGTAAGGAAACGAGTTTCTATTGTTTTCATTATTAGTAATAATTACCCTGTTTCCTAAACACTCTGCATACTATAACTTCAGTCATTTTTACCGTATTATTTATATTTCTTACCTAAATGAATAGTTTTTACAAGTTCGTTTGGCTGATTCCTGAAAATACTAAAAATACCATTCTCTTCATCGCCCAATATTTCCAATACATCATTTAATTTTCTTGGGATTTTGCATTTAGAAAGTTGCTGGTATCGACATTCTCTATTTATACTGCTCTCGTATGATCGTATATCCTTACTTTCAGGATACTTAAGATGAAGTAATCTAAAATATTTTTACATTTTGACTGTAAATAATAACCTATTATTATAACAATTTAATTGTTTAATAAAACAATATGTTTCATCTGATTTGTACAATTGTTTTGGATATGAAATGATTCACATTATAATAACACAAAGTCTATAGGTCTGACTTTACAAACCTGTTTGCGTGTAATGAATTATTTCCTGGTATAAACTCTACTGGATACACTTGTGACTTAAATTCACTGACGCTTGGAATAACTTCAATAGAGTAAAATACACGGGACTCTTTTGGTACATTAACAAAAGCTACATTTACATTGAAAGCATCAGCTGTACCTGCACCCTCATTAGTCAATATTTCAACGATTTGTGACATATCTGCTCTTGATGATAGTAAAGCGCGGGTAATAAACTCTCTTGCTATAATTAAAATAAAGTATATTTAAATAACTTTAAGAATGATTATCGATGTTTTTAGTTATAATAATAATGAAAATATATTCAACTAACGAATTCGACCTCTAAGAGGTTTAGTTACAAATATCGTATTTATAGAAAATACTACTCCATGAAAATTATGTCCACTAGCATATCCTGGTAAGTGACCAGCATATGCTAGAGCTTCAAATTTTTCTTCTCGAGCTTGAAACACGCCATTCAATTCATCCTCGCCAGGCATAACGTGAGCTGCTATAATGTAATAGTTGTCCTCGGTTTCAGCTAATGCATCCTCCGTGTGTCCTAAGTACTAAAAAAAAAGAAAACCCTTACTTTAAATTACATTTCTCAAATTGAAGTTAAAAATGTATTAGTATTCGTATTTACTTGTCCATCTGGTTGATTTATGATAAGCGATGTACATCCCACAGCTCCCTTGTCCACATAGTTCTTATTCATATTTAAAGGCAAAGTATCATCCAAAGCCATTAAAAAAAGCTTAAAATTAACAATATATTTAAAACAATATTTGTAAACTGATTAGTTTCAAGATGATAAACTTACTTCTTCAAATGATACTTGTGCTCCATCAGCAATTCCTTGTAATTCAATAATGTACTGCGGAAAATATTTTCTAGTTAGTTCCAGACTTTCTTCATAAATAATTTGACCTTCAGGTTCCATAAATAATTTCAAATTTTCTTCTTGTAATGGTGTGTAATCTTTAATAAACTCTTTAATCATTTGTCCAAATGTTCTACCCTATAAATAAAATAGTGAAAACTTTTTTAATAATGACCGTGCATTGAAGTCTGGAGTTATATAATATATATTATATATTAATATTTTATGAGTTTGGCTATTATAGTAGCCATATATTAAATTATATATACATTATATATTAAAAAAATATATAATACCTGAATTCTTAGATATTATTATTCTATATATATACAGGATAATTGATTTATTGTTAACCACTTAAAATTAATAAATCAATAATACTAAAAAAATCAGAAAATATTTTTTTTAATTATTATTATTATTTAAAAAAAAATCATATTATAAAAATTTCATCAAAAAATAAAAATAATTTTTTATTGGTTTCTTTTAGTTTAATGTTTATCTCAGTGTATCAGTCATAAAAAAATGTATGTTCATCTCTTATACCTTATAAAGTTGTTAACTTTAATTTCTCAAATGTCAACACAAATAATTAGATTATTTAATAAATAATGATCTAATTAAGAATATGACTGGTCGATAACATATATTGGACCAGTATTTCTATAGAACTATAATTCTAGGTTTTGAAATTTCCTCGCAACCCGATTGTTGTTCCATCTCAAAGTTACATATCTATTAATTTTATACTGTTATGTAATACATCCGACAATGACATAGTCATTTACAAACTTCCTGGTGACCTTGACATTAGTAATATCAAGTAGAACACCATTAGAATAAGTATAAATAAACGATTATTTTTCTGAATCTATCAATCTCATTGGTAGCTATTAAAATAACTATGTTACCTTATACCTTCCGCTTTTATTGACTATATTAATTTCAGTTAAATTAAAGTTATAATATTCATGGGATTGAATTAGAATTATACTGAAGAATTGAGTGTCGCTATAATTTGAATAACTGTATAAATAATAATTTTCATAAACACTTTATACGTAAATACATGCAGTTATTATCTTTCTTGAGGTATGTATATCCTTCATATAATTTCATTGATATTTTGATTTACTACGACATGTATAATAATTTTAATAATTAATCAAGTAATCACGTTTTAATAAAACATGAAGTTGTTATTATTTCTATTGTATATGAATACTATGTAAAAGAATAAAAAAAAATGTTATTTTATTTAAAATCTTAAAAAGTTTTAAATATTTTTAATAAAAATAAATATAACACACACACAGTATACATACATTTTTGCTTCAATGTGAATCTAAGAAAATATTTACCATGAAGGGTTATTTCTTTGTCTGCCGATGAAAACTCTCACTGGATGAATTTAATTGATCTATACATCAAAAAACCTGATTTAAATTTAATTGACATTATCAGTACTAAAAATTTGAAAAAACCCTCAATTTTAGAAATTTAAAAAATATTACAAAGTTACATTTTCAACATATAATTTCTAAATTTTAAAACTACCATAAATATTTTTAATAAATACTGAATCTAATGAAATTTAATAAATATACTAGAGACAATTGGCTTCCTTTAAAAGGAATTTTTAAATTAAAAATGTTTCTAAATTCAATTTTAAAAATGTTCAAGTCGTCTATATTCTTCAAATCTACACCAAATTAAAGTTTTTTAAAAGTCCTTAATGATAAAAAAAGATCATGATGAGGTGGGATTTCACATGTTGGAGTAATAGCCGGTTGTTGGAATGTCGAAGAATATAAATCTAAGGTGGTAAAGGTGTTTTCCGTTATAGAACATTATGTTTTATATGACCTCCTTAACACTATTTTATTTTAATAAAATACATCAATTAAAAACGAAGAAAAAAATAAATGAAAACTCTATAGTAAATTTATTTGTACATATTGCATTTAGAATGGGGTGAAATGTAATCAAATTATTTTTTTGAACTATGTGAAAAAATAAAATAAAAATAGTAATAGAAAAAAGCTTTCTAACCCCCATCCTTCTACTTCTATGCTATGAAATATACAATTTTTTAACTGATAAGTGCGCTCAGATCTCCATTTAAATTGAATAATATAACATTTTTTTAGGTAAAAAAAAATGTATTACCTTTGGCTGTTTATGTGTAAAACTAAATGTTTAATTTATTCATAAATACTACTCTTTGAAAATTATTACATTATTTGATGCCATTTGATGACATCTCACTTTTTTAAAAATATTTTAACATATTTATATCCGGTTTATTAAACTAAGGTTAATGTCAAGGCTTCAAATTAATAATTTTTAAAACAAGAATTTGTTTTAATAGGTGGTGGGTTTCCTGGAAAAACGAAACACTATAATTTAATTGACGATTATACGTATACGTAATTTTAGCTTAAAACTGTTTTTTTAAACAATTACGAAAATAAATTGTAGATTTATAATCATCTAGTCAAGGTTTATATAAGTCTTAACATGAAATAGCTTTAATTATAAGTGAATTTTTTTCTCTATCAATACTAATTTTAATATAAAATTACAATGTCAGAAATGATATTTTTTTTTTGGACCACTTATAATTTGACAATACTCATTACATATTGCTCACTTTAAAATAAAATATTTGTTTTTTTTTTTCAAGGTTTTATTAATACAGCGGTCATGTATCGCTAGATATAGACATTATTATAGCTGATAAAGTTTTGATAGTATTAAATTAAATGTAAGGGAGACTGAGGAAACTATGGTCAGTGGATAATACCGGTCACCTCATTATCTAATAAGCCCATGCATCTAAAATTATGTTGACCATATGTATAGATTAAGAATGATAAAAAAACTTCATTATTATTAGAATGATAGTATCAAATAAACGTTTTCACGTTTAATTGTGTGAAATTAGTTATCATCGTTTATTTATTTAAAAAAAATTGTTAAGAAATTTAATTTAAGGTAATCAAACTATTGTATATTTATAATTTATATGAACTATATTTTAGTGATTTTTTTGAAAATTATTTTATCCGTATATTTTTTGCATGTATTTATGTATGGCCGATATTCCCTCAGGGTAAGGGTAATACCGGTCATTTGCTTTAAAAAAATATATATATTTATAAATATATATATACAGAATGGAACGATTACAACTGACAATTCATATAACTTATGATCTACATAACATTTTATATATATTTTTTTTTTTAATCAATTTTTACAATATAGAACTATATTTAAAATATGTTTTATGTTATTTTTCGTAATTAAAAAAAATATTTTAAAAATTAATTTTTTTCATTAAACATTTTTTTAATATTTTAAGATAGCCATTCTATAGATAAGTTTTAAAGAAAAATTTTGATACCAAAAACTCTTATTTTAATTTAGTATTTAGCATTTTGAAATTTGTTAAATTTTGATTTTTTATACAATTTTTTTATGGTATCAAATGTTAGTCCATATTATGTAAAGTACAGAAGTAAACACTTATTACATTATTTACTGGTAACAGTACGTGATTTCTTTTCCATGGATAATAATAACGCTTAACGCGCTTTATACAGAAATTATTATCTCTAATCTTTATTACAAAAGTTAGAAACATTATCAAGTATGAACTACGAGTGTTCTATGATTGGCCAAGTTAAAAGTAATAACAATTATTAATTTGCGTGATTCTATCATTGTAATCATATTATTATAGGATATCCCTTGTTAGGATATTTGATAATAAATGCACTATTATTCACGTTTCAATTTATGATATATGAACTTATTTAATTAAAAATTCAACATGTTTTTGACAATGTTTCTATAATTTTTTTTAATAATCTGAATTATACTACTAATTGTATTTTCATGTCAATTACAAATGCTTATTCAAATGTTAATAATTTTCATGGAAAAGAAACCACGTACTGTTACCAGTAAATAATGTAATAAGTGTTTACTTCTGCACTTAACATAACGTGGACTAACATTTGATACCATAAGAAAATTGTATAAAAAATCAAAATTTAACAAATTTCAAAATGCTGTATAAACGTAACTACTAAATTAAAATAAGAGTTTTTGGTATCAAAATTTTTCTTTAAAACTTATCCTTAAAATGGCTATATTAAAATCTTTAAAAAAATTTTAATAAAAAAATTAATTTTTAAAATATTTTTTTTAATTATGAAAAATAACCTAAAACATATTTTAAATATAGTTCTATATTGTAAAGATTGATTTAAAAAAAAAAAGTATAAAATTTTATGTAGTTTACAAGTTATATGAGTTGTCAGTTAGATCCGTTCCATTCTGTATATATATATATAAGATTATGTTTTAAAAATATGAAACGTTGATGTAATGCAGTCAATATGTTTATGCACTCATTTGTTGTAATAGCATAACATTTAGAATCTTAGAACCGGAGATATAACAATTTTTATTAAGGTGACCGCAGTTACCCCTAATAATAATTATTGATAACTAATTATTATTAAAATTTAAAGGGATAATGTAATGTAGAACTAGTATATATGATGAATAGCAATATTTTTAAACTTCAGGGAATATGAAATATTCATAGAAATTAGGAAAACGAATTGAACGATATACATGGGCGCTCGCAGGAGGGGGGCAAGAAGGGGCGTTTGCCCCCCCCTGGATTTGGAAATACATTTAAAAAATTNCTTTGGAAATACATTTTTAAAAATTATAACCAATCTGATTTAAATTTGTATAATCTGAAAATTTTATTTATAAAACAAAAAAATCTAACCGGATTTCTAGATGTATTTATTTTTATTGACTTAATGGGTTTTATCGTCATATGCCGTTACATTATTGTCTATTCGTAATAGGTATCGGCTATTGTCTAGTATATTTGAGAGGTTTTTATCAATTTGTACGGAAATTCCATAATGGAACGACGAGTGACGATCGACTATTCTGGTTTTATTTGTCAGCACGCTTCCTTTAATGAAACACGCAAACAAAGCTGCCTAAATACAGTACGTTGTATACTATACATTTATAAGTATTTTTATAGTAAGTTTTATTTTTATAAATCATAATTATATCGACTATATAAATATTATTTATATAGTCGATTGTCTAATATTATACTATTATGGACATCAGAATTTTTTTCAAAAAATCTAAGTTATGTGATTTTGATAATCAACCCTCAACTTCATTAATTGAAATAAATAATACAGAATCGTGTGAAGTTGAAAGTATATCGATTGCTATAAATACAAAAAGTAAGGTTATTAGTGATGGGATAACGGATGAAAAAGATATTGGAAAATATTTAATTCAAGAAAATATTGACAATTCTTTGAAATTCGAACTTTTGCTTCATCCTTGGGTACCCAACACTAATTATAACTTTAAAAGTGATTTGAAACCAGGAAATACTCGTGCATTTAGGCACAATTGGTTGCACGAAAACAGTTCATGGTTAACTTATTCAGCAGTCGAGGGTGTGAAAAAAGCTTTTTGTAGAGTATGTGTGCTGTTTAAGCCATCTATTCACAGAGGTGTACAAGGTAAATTTATAATAAAACCGTTTACTAAGTACAAGGATTTTCATAACTTTTCTAAAATACATATATCTTCAAAGTGGCATTCTGAATCAATGTCTAGAGCTAAAGATTTTATGGAAATTATGACTGATAAAAAAATTAGTGTGATTGAACAAGTAAATATTAGACTACAAAAAGAAATAGAAACCAACAGAAAAAAATTAAAATCCATAGTATCAACCATTGTGTTTTGTTGAACTCGTGACATTGCTTTGCGAGGGAAAAATACAGATTCAGGTAATTTTCATGATCTTCTANAAAAAACAGATTCAGGTAATTTTCATGATCTTCTACATTTTCGTGTTGATTCAGGCGATGAGATGTTAAAAAATCATTTTTTAAGCTGTGCAGGAAATGCTAAATATTCATCTCATAGAACACAAAATGAACTAATAACATTGTGTTGTAAAATATTAAAAGAAAACATAGTGTGTGAAGCCAATGCCGCAAATGCGTTTTCTATCATTGCCGACGAAACAGCAGATATTTCTTGTGTTGAGCAATTGACAATTGTAATTAGATTTTTAGACAAACAGTCAAATCCTTTTAAAATACGAGAAGAATTTCTAGGCTTCTTACCCTTAAATAAATTAGATTCAGAATCGGTTGCTACTCAAATATTATCATTTATGGTGAATTGTGGTCTTGATTTAACTAAACTTTGTGGACAAGGTTATGATGGCTGTGCTACAATGGCTGGAAAAGAAAGTGGTGTTGCTAAACTAATTAGGGACCGATATGCCAAAGCTTTATTTTTTCATTGTGCTAGTCATCGATTAAATTTAGTTATTAATGACTTAAACAAAATTATGGTTATTCGTAATACTACAGGCACAATTAAAAAAATTATTAAATTTTATCGTGAAGNACAATTAAAGAAATTATTAAATTTTATCGTGAAAGTACACTTCGAAGAAAACTAATACCTAACATACCACTATTTTGTGAAACACGTTGGTCTTCAAAGTATAAAAGTATTAGAGTATTTTCTGAAAATTTTATTACAATAATTCAAAGTCTCCAATCTTTATCCATAAATGATATGACAAATGCTAATACAAGAGAAGGTGCTTTTTATTTATATTTCTCAGCCTCAAATTTTTTATTTATAATAACAATGACTATAATTGCAAAATACAGCGCTATCTTGGAACCTGTTACTAATATTTTACAAGGTGAATCAATAGAACTTTATAAAGTTCGGGAACATATGGAGACATTATTGGAAATGTTTGAAAGTGATAGAATAAATGCAATTGAAAGCTTTAATTTATTATTTATTAACGCTAAATCTATAGCAAATGATTTAGATCTTACTATTACTTGTCCCAGAATTACCGGAAAACAGTTACATAGAAACAACTATCCAAGTGAAACTCCCGAAGACTATTATAGAGTATCGGTTTTTGTACCATATCTCGAATCAATAATACAATCTATCAAGCAAAGATTTGAAAAAGGTAATAGTGTTGCTTTTTCATTACAATACCTTCATCCAGCATTATTTAAAAAAATGAAAAAAGAAGAGTACGTTGAAATTTTAACAAACATTCATAGTTTTTATAAAATTGAAAATTTTTTAGTTGAAAGTGAAAGTTGGTATGTTTATTGGCAAAAAAAAGATTTTCAAAGTATGGACATTATAGATTTACTAAAACATAGTGAAATATTTTTCCCCGGTATTACAATTGCATTAGAAATTTTCCTATCTTTACCAGCTACAAGCTGCACTGCAGAACGTACTTTTAGTACATTACGAAGAGTAAAAACTTGGCTTCGATCCACGACAAGTGAAGACCGATTAAATGGTTTATGTATGTTAAGTGTACATCGTGAAAAAGTTAAGGCAAGCAAAAATCAATTCATTGAACAGTTAATAACAAGATTTGCAATAGAACAACCGCGAAGACTTCAATTTTTATTTACTAATGACTAATGAATATATATATATTTATTTATTTATTAATAAACACTTTATTTAATTTTACTTTTTGGTATTAAATTTTTTTTGGCCCCGCCCTGATAAATTTCCTGCGAGCGCCCATGACGATATATAAATAATAATACATATTCCTAATATTTTCAGTACAATGTAGTTATATTTTAAGTGAACTACGATTATTAAAACATATTAATTACTTTATTTTAGTTACTATTCATTTTTTGTTCGTTTCAAAGTATTATGTATTATTTACACTTTTTAAAAATTTGTGTCTTAATAGATATATTAGTATAATAGTATTAATAGTAAAATTAATAATATTTTTAATATAGTTTTAATTTTACTTAATTAATTAGCCACAAGTGATCAATTTTTATTATTTTATTATATACAAATATTCCATTTCTTGTGTAATGGAAGTTTTTAACTTATTCATTTGAATAAATTGATACATTGTAAAAAACAATTGATATTTTACAATGTAAAGACCTGTTATTTTCAATATAAAATTAAGTTAATATGATATAAGTATGATAGTATTAGTTAATAATTAAAATAGTTTAAAAATTAATTAAATAATATATTAACATAAATAACATAATACTTAGTGTTTTGGTCACATTTACTTTTATAAAATTAAACTGCCTTATATTAATTATAAATTATATTTATCTTATAAATTTTAAATTTATTGTCATCGTTATTTTGTTGTCATAGTTCCTTACTCTATGTTTTACATATATGCATGTACATTTCTTTTTTTTTTCTCTCTTCTTTTTGTTATATTATGTTATCATAATATTATTCCTGCAAACTGCCGTTTGGCGTTAAATAATTAAATAAATAAATAAACATATCGGTAGCGTATTTAAAGAGATCTAAAAGGTTATAACAACTCACAAAATTTTTTCAGTTAATATTTTATAATTCTATTCTCTTTCCAAATTATAAAATAACAATTAAAAGAAGTTCATTAAATTTGTAAGCTTGATAAATAGATTAGAAAAATATATATGTATGTTGAAAGAGATTATAGTCATCTCCTAGTGTACATCTATATTTATTAAAAAGGTTAACTAATAATCATTACTTCACTACAGTGATTAAAATGTGAATTGTTCCGTATTAAGTTATTATTTCAGTTATCCAAGAGGACTTTCAGGTTTTTGAACATAGTTTGTTAGGGCAACAGTGTAACAGTAGGGTAAATAGTGAAATTACTATAGTTCGCCGATTTTGATGTTCAAAAACTTGAGTAAAAATTATTTAATAATACAAACTTTTTATTTTAACGAAACAAAATTTTAAATCTGTTAAATTATTTATATTATTATCACAAACTGTTGTTTTCAATTCGTTAATATACAAAAACTATAATATATAATATTATATACAGCTATGTTATGATTTTCTTAATTAAACATTAAAAAATTATAATTATTAACTTACCATGCTGTAACCAACTTCATAATGAGTGCCCCTTACATAATGGATAGGTATAGCATTTCGTTTTGGAATCGATCTACGGTGGTCTTCAAATTTTTGTAAATCTGGCATATTAAAAAAAAATATTTCTACAGTTTATCTATAAAAAAATTTATTGTTGAACTTAATACTATAAAAACTTGACGAGAGATCAAGTTATTATAAAAATGAAATAGAAATTGCAATCGCATTAGCAGAAGCCGTACTAATCGTAAAATCCAATAATATTTAACTATATTATTGTAAACGTTATCTCTTACTACCGGTTTGCTTGTTTTAACCACAGTCGCACAAAATAGTGGAGGTGGAATCATTTATAACCTATATACCTACATATTTTAAGTAAATACTAAATTTTTATGTATTGTTTAGAAGATTGCATTATAAAACTACAAAAATGTTTTACCTACTCAATCTTTAACACTTATCAAATATAAATTTAAATTACGAATTTTTTTTTTCAAAAAAAAATTTACTATTATTTAAAAAAAATCATTAAATTATATAACTTATTTATTAAAAAAAATTACTCAATCAATTATTATATAAATGATAACTTAACTAAAGTATAAGGCTTTCGCTGGAAAACATTTTTTCTTTTTGTAAATTCTCGTCATTTAAAATTAAAAGTATTGTGCAATACTTATGTTATACATGATAATTGGCCGAACCTAAGTAGTTGGGATTAAGACGAGGAAAAAAAAAAACTTATGTTACTCGTGAGTATTTATTAAATTGTTATGTAATTTCCACGTTTTTCTTTATTCGAAACCCTTCAATTTCAATTTGAATATTGTCTATGTTTTGTGTTTTTATTGGTAATAATTCAAAGTTATTTTATTTTAACAACTAACTGAATAGGTTTTGTTTAATGTAACAATGATTTTATTTTTCCTTGCCTTAATCCCAACTTCTTAGAGTCGGACAAAAACTGTTTAATTTAACAGCTATTATTTAATTATTTTATCATTATTATTATTATTCATTATAATATTAATTACAATGTTTGGCTTTTAATATTTTTAATAATATTTTTTTATATCTCATATACAACTAGTATTGAGATATTTGAAATATTATTTATTTAATGTTAATGAAAAAAATATATTTCCTAAATACATACTTGCGAATTTTTACTATGAATATTTTTATAAGTTAGTATTTATAATATTTTAACTCTTCAAAATATCATCCACAAGCTGATCGTAAATTAATTTTATCTCAAAAAAACTGAAATTGATTAGCTTTTTAATTTTTATACAGTTACCATTCCTACGTAAACTATTACACCTAATGAAAAATTAAAATGAATTGTTGATGTAACTCATACTTCATAGTGAGTAATCATTTCTAATATTCATACTAAGAAGATTGAAATGTCTATATAATTTCATCATTAAAATCAGAATAGAACTACATTACATGATATGTATAATGTTGTCAAACCCAACAATAAATGACTCATAGGTAAATATTTCATCATTAAAGGCATATTTGGAATCTAAAAAGGTTATTGTGGTATATAAGACAATACTATTTTTGTATTTTAACACTACAATAAAATAACTACTAAAAATTGCAACGGTGTACAATAAAATGCTATTATCTAATGATTAATTATAATAAAAAAAAAAGTTGCTTTATGTTATATATGTTTTATTTCAATAAATGGTGGCAACATATATATTTAAAAATGATATAAAATAGAAAATTGAAAGTTAATAATCGATAATAACTATTGAATAATTATTTCGGAAGATATTAATAATTTAATGTATTAGATGTGAGAAAAGGATATTGTTTTTTTTTTTTTGATAAATGTACTTTTTCTCCAACACGTGTAAAAATTTATAACTTCTGAAATACTTGATAAAAATTGCTATCGACCAGTCATTTTATAATTGAATAATTTTTTTTTTTTGATAGCTAGTTAAATATGCATAATTCCATTAAAAAAATTAAAATGACAAATTTATAAGGTATAAGCATGAATTAAAGAAATACTAAATAATTGATAAATCTAGTAGTATACGAAACTATAAAATACCAAAAAAGATTTACTTAACATAATTATTATTATAAATGATAACCAATAAATATTAAATGAATCACCCTGTGTTAGGTTAAATCTATATATCATAAGACATAACTAGCTAGAACATTTTATTTTTAAAGGGCATCCCCTTCTTTATAGTATACTTATTAGATTGACATTAAAATTTCTTTTTCAAAATTTGTATAACTTACACTTAAATAATTTTTACAATTTTATATGTAAAAGGAAGTAAAATAGGGTCTGAACCATTCCCTCATATAGAACTATATAAGCAAGTTAATTTAAAAAAAATTGATTTTTTTTAATTTTAAAGATTATTTATCTAAAGAAGACAAGGTGACGGGATTTAGTGTGTCATTTTTTGAACTTATAATAATCAATAGCAAATTTAATATTTATATATATTAATAAAGTCAAAAGAGTTTTCAAAATTTAAGTTGAATAGATTAACATTTTAAGGGAAGGTTGGTACTATCAGTTCCAGTGCGCCGATAGAAGATCATATTTTCCAAAAATTTGTACCGAATGAACAAGGAAGCACCTAAGGTAAAATATTTTTAATTCATTCTTTTTTAAAAAGTTATGGTAGTCTAAAAAAAAATTGTTTAGAAAAGACAACCGATTATAAAATATGGTACATTTTGGTGGATTTCTTCTATTTACAGTGAATGAAGGAATTTTTTTAAGTTATTAGAGGTAATGTCTTTTGTTAAATACGATTTTTGATATTTGGACGTGTTGTAACGAAGACACAAAAAAAAAATAAATAAACACGTCATGCTACAATTATTGTCTTCTCAACTTCTCATTAAGGTTAAAGTATTCAAAAGTTTTAACTTACGCATATGATCATAACCATTATTGAAGTATTTTCAATTATAAAAAATGCCAAAAAAAAAAGAAAACACTGGTGAATAAGTATCGCAAATATTATTCTCAACTCTAAAAAATAAAATTGTAATTAAAGTTAGAATTAGGCATGAAAAAATTATTAAAAACAATATTTAAACTATTATTACTTAAATCCTATTTTCGATAGATATTTTTTAAAAGTCCAATAATAAATGATTTACGAGTTAAAGTTATAGTAATACAATTATAAACAGAATAGTTTTTGATGGTCATAATACACCATGAAACTAGTGGTTTTTATATAATAGAATTTTAGAGAATAGTAAATCTATTTTTTGAAAAATGCTAAAAAAGTTTTGTTATTTCCCTACTCGTAACAATTGTATAATTATAAATTAGGCATAAAAATTTTCCACTTCGTTCCCATGTAATGAACCGACAGCTTCATACTGCAGTAGAGAGTAACAACCATTGCCCTTCGTATGTAGCTAATGATTCAACTTGGAGTCAAATGTTGAGGGGCAGTATTTAGTAAACTATTCTTGAACATGGTTGTGCTATGTATATCAATATATAGAATGTTCATTAAGTAAAAGAATTAATTACATAAATAGTACGTATCAATGTTTTACGAGAAATATAATATTAATGATTTATAGGTCTAATAGAATTTTTGTTATATATATATATATATATATATATTGGTATTTGATTATTTCGTTATAATATTATGTTACTTACTCAAACTATAAGTTTGTTATTCTTAATAATATAGTAAATTTTCTAACTTTTTGATATCTAAAGTTATTAATAATTCAATTCTAATGTGTCTTCTGTGTATTGACGTGTATTAATCCATAAATAAAATTTTTACATACTATCGAAAATTAAAATAAAAATAAACCTTTTCAGTCCCGGTTGTTATGATATACACATTATATCGTAATTGTAATAATGTACTATTTAAGATTTTAATTAATAACATGACACTTGTTAAAATATAACAATAAGCTACATATATACTTTTAAATTATTTAAAATGTACTAATGTAATTTTGTTTAAAAAGCATATACTAATAATATAAAAGAAACACAAAATAACAAACAAATGTAATAGTAATGGGTTAAACATAAGGTAATAAAATTTATGTTATTTATTTACATTATTAAATAATGTGTAAAATATTATGAAACAAAAGATAGAACATTATGAAATATAACAAAATTAAAAATAGAATATTAATTAAACAAAAAATTTTTATTCCCGTAAAATATGGAAAATAATTCTATAACTGAAGAAGTAGGTGAAATTGTTTTATTAGGTACAATTAAAGAACAAATAAAAGCTGTAGAGTGTATAAAAATACTCCGGATAGCGGAGTTACATATATATTTTTTAAAGTATTTAGAAACTAAATTAAAATTAAAACAAAAAGTTTAATAAAATGAATTTAGTGATTATTTTGAAAAAGGTTTATAGAAGGAAAATTTTTTAATTGTAAATAAATATATAACAAAGATGTATAAAAATTTATTCTATAATCCACTAATCTTTTCGGGTGGCAGAAATGAGAGAATAGATGTATTTTTGAAATCATCCAATAGGGCAGCAGAAAGTAATAGTTGGTCAGAAAAAAATTAATTGCTTTATTTAGTAGCTTTTTTTCAATATGCAACTCTTACTTTTTATGATAGTATTGATACTAAACTACGAGTGACTGTAGGGGACCTACAGTGGGAGTCCTTTTCCCATGGTTGCCCTAAATTCCTTAGTCAGCACATTCCTGTGTTCGACGATAGTCGGACAACCATGTATTCTATACTCTACGCAATCACAAAATAATATTCAGAACCCGAGGACCGGCTTGCGCTCCGATAGACCACCATGTTCCAGTGGCGGGCTCGCCTCTCGGAGGAGACTTTGAGAGGCGAATGGACCAGGTCCCTCATTGGACCCGACCGCCTGGAGAGGTGGGTGGACCGGACACACGGTGAGATGTCTTACCGTCTCACGCAAGTGATGTCCGGCCACAGCTGCTTCAACGAATATCTCCACGGTATTCGGAGAAGAGCCGCGCCTACGTGCGACCACTACCGGGATCATCCGGGAGAGGCAGACAACGCTCTGCACACCCTCTACCGGTGCGAGGTGTAGGCCCAGGAACGGGACTCTTTGGAGTTTCGTCTGGGGTCCACGCTCCGAGTCGGGTCCTTGGTGGACCTGATGTTGGGAAGCCGGGAGGCGTGTAGGCTCGTCCAGGCGTTTGTCGAGACCATCTTGGAAAAGAAGGAGGAAGCTGAACGCCTGAGACAGAGGCAGCCGCACCGCCCGGTACAGGAGGACCTAAGGCGCTGGTTTAGGCCGGTGCCTTAGGTAATTCGCGTTTATATGTTTTATGTGTTGTAAGTTATTTTTGCCCTTTCGCAAAATCCTGCCCCCACCTTCACGTGGTGCAACCCGGGCAACCAAGATACAGATTTGGTTTTTTCGCGGTTTGAGTGTACCCACCAGGTGTCGTCATCAAATGAATACATGGCAAATGCAGGAGTGTTGAGGCAGGCTCCTGCAGCCAACCACGAGGTTGATACTGCGACTGCAGGGAGTGGTGGTGACCAAGCCACTCCCACCGGTGAAATAGCCGGGAGGATATTGGCAATGGACAGCTTGGAACCTTTTTTTTTTTTTTAACCGACCGGCGCAACTGTGGACCGCCCTGGAACTACCGTGAGGTATTACTTCAGGGCGGCCCACGCCGTCTCTAAAACTCACACCACCACGTTGTGAATCAGCCCGAAATTAATCAAGAGCTGATTCACAACGTGGTGTGGCCTCCTCCGTTGAAAGCGAAGGGGCAAAAATAACTCACATAAACACGGTGTAATACGGTTGAATACGGTGTAAATACTCGTTAAAGCAGCCGTGGCCGGACATCACTTGGGTGAGACGATAAGTCATCTCACCGTGAGTCCGGTCCACCCACCTGTCCAGCCGATCGGGTCCTATGAGGGACCTGGTCCACTCGCCTCTCGTTTCCTCCGAGAGGCGAGTCCGCCACCGGAACATGGTCATCCGCCTGAGCGCTAGCCGGTCCTCGGGTTCGAGGGACCGGTTTCGCTCTCGGCGGAGCTCATGCCCGGCGGCGCGTTCCTCGGCGAGCAGGTCGGCGGGCGGCAGTGACGACAGGATACCCGCCGCCACTCCGGACACCGTTCGGTACGCCGAAACAGTCCGGATCGCCGCCCGCCTCTGCACCCTGAGCAGGGCTTCACGGTTTTTGGACGAATACTCAAGAGTATCCGCCCAAACCGGGGACCCGTACAGGAGGACCGAGTGTACGACGCTGACTAAAAGTCTGCGCCGCATCTCTCTCGGCCCTCCCAGATTGGGCATGATTCCCGCCAGGCAATTCATGACTTTCTGGGCCCGCTGGGCCGCACGAGTAATGTGCGGCCCGAACTTTAGACGTTTGTCTATGACGAGGCCCAGATAAGTCATGGAGTCCTTAAGCGGGATCTCCACCCCCAGCACGGCGAGCCGTGGAGGAGTGAACTTGTACCTGCCCGTGAACAAGACCGCTTCGGTCTTGTCCAGGGCGAGGCTAAGTCCACTCCCCTCCTTCTGGATCCAGGCGGAAACTGCGCGCAGTTTGCCCGGGATCCAGCCTCCTCGGACGAGGCGCCTTCCGCCACCATCAGGTCGGATTCTCGGGCCCGCGCCGCTCTCGTAAGAGATGACCCGATCACTAAAGTACGACCGGAACATCCGCCCGAGGTAAGGAGGCACCCGAAACGTGTCCAGCGCTCCGAGGATGTGTGACCATCGCACAGAGTTGAACGCGTTTCGGATGTCCAGGCTCACCGCCAACCCGAAGCCCTGCTCAGTTTTGGCCCTGAGGGCCAAGTCCCTGAAGAGGGAGGCCGCATCGTCCGTCGACCTCCCCCTCCTGAAACCATACTGGCCCTCGGCCAGTCCGCCGACGTCGGCCAGGTGGGCTTCGATCCGGGTGACGAGCAGCCGCTCGAGGATTTTCCCCAAGTCGTCCAACATGCAAAGCGGTCGGTACGACGAGGGGAGACCCTCGGGCTTGTCACCCTTTCTCAGAAGCACCAGCCTGGCCTTCTTCCACTTCGTGGGGAATTCACCCTCCGAGAGGCAGCGGTTCGCGACGGCGCGTATCCAGTCCGGGGCGAGGTCGTTTACCAACCCCCACACCCGGTTTGGAATCGCGTCAGGGCCGGGAGCTGTGTTCCGGCCCCGTACGCGCGCCACCGCGTCGGCCACCTCCTGGGTGGTGAATTCCTCCACCGACACGTCGTCCCCGAACGCAGGGGGAGGCAGAGGCGGGTGTGTCGGAAAGAGCGTGTCTACCGCCCTTTCCAGCACTTCCGCCTCCAGCTGACCGGAAGCCGGTGAACCGCGGAGCTTCCGCATAACGACCCGGTAGGGTTTCCCCCACGGGTCGTGGTCCACCGACTTCACGAGTTCGGCCCAGCACTTCGCTTTGGCCCGCCTGATGGCGAGCTTCAGCTCTTTGCGGGCCGACCTCAGCGCCTCCCTCGGGTCCGGGGATTCCGGGTCCCGCGGCCAACGGTTGGAGCGCGTCATAGTCCTCCTGACCCTGACGCACTCCTCACGCCTGACCGCCACCTCGGCGTTCCACCAGTGGACTGGCGGTCCGCGAGTCGACGGCGGTCGTTTGGCCGGGAGGGCGAAGTCGCAAGCTGCGACCACCCTCCGGTCCAATTCTTCCGCCGCTTCGTTCGCGGAGACGCGCCGGTCCGGTACCGCGGGCGCCGACCATTGAGCGAGCAGTAAGCCCGTCTCAAAAGCGTCGACGTCCGTGGCCGGTCCGACTCGCCAGCCCACTCGCCCACCGCGAGACGGCACGCGGGGCACGGCTCGAGGGGGACGGCCGCCATCGCCGCACTCGTACACGATGTACCGGTGGTCGCTGAGGTTTTCCCTGTACGGGAGAACCGACCAGCCGGTCACGTGCGGGTGCAGCGACGGAGACACCAGCGTGACGTCCACCACCGAGCTCGAGGAGTGACCCTCGAACGTCGGGGTGGATCCCCTGTTGGCCGATACCAGCCCGAGGGCCGACATCAGGTCCAACAGTTCTTCGCCACGCTGATTCGTGTCCGCCGACCCCCAGACCGGGGAGTGAGCGTTGAAATCCCCGGCCACGAGCTCCCCGCGGCCTTCGCGCGGCCGCCCGAGTCTCCTCGCCCGTAGGCAGGAGGACACGGACTCGAGGAGTCCGGCGATCGGCAAGCTGGGCGGCGCGTAGCAGCTCAAGACGTCCATGCCGTCTATCCTCGCCACTACGTAACCGTCGCCCGACTCGATGTCCGCGACCGTCAGGCCGCGGTCCATCACACCGATCGCCGCTCTGCCAGACCGGTCCAATAACCAGCCGGCAGAGTCCCGGACCGATCCGGCATGCGGGTCCGAGACGATGCACACGTCGGTGCCCATCTCGTACGCCGCCCGCCGAACCAGATCCTGAGCGGCCCGACAANCCGCCGGACCAGATCCTGAGCGGCCCGACAGTGGTTGAGATTCGTTTGAAGGAATCTCATCCACTAGCGGGCTGCGCTCCGGGAGATCCCTCGGCCTTTCCCCCTTTCTTCTTCACAGGGGGAGCCTTCTTTCCAGGCCCCCCCTTTGTCTTCGTGGCCTTTGAGGCCGGCCCCGCACCCGGACAGTCCTTGGCCTGGTGCCCCTCCTTTTTACAGGAGAAGCACCCCTTGGACCTGTCCGGTCCCTTGCAGGTCTGAGCCACGTGCCCGTGCTCCAGGCACCTGTAGCACCTCGGACCCTTGTCGCCAAGGATCCTCAGCCTACAGTTGACCCAGCCTTGCCGGATCCTCCACCCTGGCGTATCGCCCTTTGCCGCCGGAGTTCTCTCGGACCACGACGGGTCCGATTTCCGGCGGCGACTTGTCCTCCGGACGGCGGAGGGCGTCCAGCAGTGCTCTCTGCACATCGCCCTCCTCCGTCCATTCCTCCACGTCCAGGAGCATGACGGGCACTGTCATCACCGGACGGTGGACGCGAACGTCATGCTCCTTCAGGGCGCCCTTCAGGCTGTCAGCTAAGCTGTCAGCCTGGGCGCCCGATCCCCGGACCTCCAGCAGGACGGCTCCCGTACGGGTCCGCCTGGTGCCCGCTAATTGGACCCCAAGGGCGTTGAGATCAACGGCAGCCATCGCGGTCTTTATGACCGCGGCGTACCGTTGCCCCTCCTTGAGTGGTCCAATCACCACCGCATCCGTCCTCGGAACTTTTGCCCTAAGCTGGGCGGCAGTCGGGCCTCGGGACAGTGGTGGCGGCTTAGGCTTGGGCCCACCAGGGGCCTCCGCCTTGGGAGCCGCTGTTGCTCTGTCCACTCTCTTGGCACCCCTACGCTTTATCACCTCTGACCAAAAGGTGGCAGGAGCGGGGGCTGGAGAGCTGTCAGGAAGAGCTGGACAAGGAGGGGTGGGGCTGCACCACTTGATGGCAAGGGCGCTGTAATGTCCACAGGTGGACACACATCGTTCTTTGCCGTCCCCTCCTTCTTCTTCTTCCCTTTCTTCCGCCGCTTCTTGGCGGCAGGGACAGACGGGAGCGTGCCCGCTTCTACGTCGCTCCTACGGAGGGAAAGGGACGTGATCCCGACGGTNCTTTGCCGTCCCCTCCTTCTTCTTCTTCCCTTTCTTCCGTCGCTTCTTGGCGGCAGGGACAGGCGGGAGCGTGCCCGCTTCTACGTCGCTCCTACGGAGGGAAAGGGACGTGACCCCGACGGCCGTAGATGGCGGGCCATAAGTGTCCCACCAGCAGTCCGTCTGGGACGACACGTCGACTTTGGTCACCGGGGCACCAGGATCTGTTGTCGGTGACTCCCGCTCCGGCGTGCGAGTCAGGTGAAGATCAGCGAGGGCCCTAACACTGTCTATGAGGGCCCTTGCCATCTTGACCACACGGCGGTGCGGGGAGTACACCTCCAATACGTCCTCTAGTTGCCCCGCTTGTTCTCCGAGGAGGGTCAACCCAGCCGACAGCACCTCGTCGGACCGGCCAACCACCCTATTTGGTGACCCGTCGGCCCTAAACAAGTCCAGTGCTGTCAGGGTCACCAACCTGGGTTTTTTGGCCAGTACCGGCGCAGGCATCTCCGGCATGGGGATGGCCACGCTAGGAGGGGTATCCTCCAGCGTAATGGTGGTGGGTTCGAGGGACGGCGATATCCCCTTCCTCCCGTTTCGCTACGCTACAGTGTCGGCGTGATCGGGCTCTACGGGGCTACGAAACGTCGGCACGAGCGCAGTTTCCCTAGCTCGGGGAATCGGGCGCGTCCTCAGGTTGCGGATAGAGGAACGGCCTGCAGATATGCAGGCTAGCCGCGAAATAAGCAGTCCATTCATTTGGACTGACGAATAAGCGGTCGCGGACAGCGAGCCCCTCGTTCGCTCGTTAACCCTGCAGATATGCAGAGTAGCCGTGATATAAGCCACTCCTAGAGTGGACGAATAAGCGGTAGCGTTCGAGGGAAACGGGCAGGTGGGCCCGATAGCCTGGTAAGGCGACCACCTAGGTGAAGGTAACACCGAAAACAAATCCCCTGGCGGCAGGTAAAACGCAGGGAAGGACACCCGTAAAACCAAATATGGAAGGACACCATCACAAAAATACAGTTACCGTTCCAGGAGTTTCGGAGACTCCAGGGCCGGCTGGGAAGAGTGTAGTTGCAGGCTCGACCCGGTCGTTATCCAGCGACTGCATCGAAACCGTTGGACTGTTGAGGCAGAGTCCAGGGGGCGTTCGCGCCCAAGTTACTGCTGGATGATGTCGGGAGCAGACATCCTCCGGTGGCTCTAGAGCCACCGAGGTTACTGCTGGTGATAGTGTAGTAATTATTACCGAAGAAATGGTGGTGAGTTGGATAGGCATTAGGGATCGTTTTTGCAACGATATTCCTCTCACGATGTCCGAATTCACGCGCTGGAAGGAACTCCAAGGCAAACTGATGGGCCAAAATGCTGTTGAGCATTGCCTCCCGTACGGGAAGTTTCAGTCCCTGGAGAACTTCCAGAGTTCTGTTGCCACTATCCTAGGAATGATGGCGAATGACTTGGAGGATGGGGGAAAGTACGCCCCGGAGAAAAAAGAGGCGTATGATCCGTTTCAAGGGGTGGAGGATGAAGGGGAGAGGCTTTCCCTTATGGCAAGGTGCATCTCTTCCCTCCGAAGCGAGAGCACGACGGATCACGCCGTCAAAGTGTCGAAGCTCGTCGGCAGGGAATTGCTGACTCGCCACAAGGCGGTCCCCATGATGGAGATCATGGGGAAGGGTCTTCGGGATGCCGTCGATGCGTTCGAGCACGAACGCAGCGTCGCGGGAGCGGCAACCGAAGAGAAGGATGTGGACTTGGTATCTGACGAAGACGAAGTAATGAGGACCGGTGACCGGCGTCACACCGAACAAGCGGAGCCGTCAATAGTGGGCAACACTACAGTCTGCTCAGACGGATCCTCTCCAGTGCTTAGCCCCCTCCCAGAACCGACTACACCGGTTGGTGCCATTCGTGGTGCTAGCAAGAGGAGGGCTCCTTGCAGTGGGGACGAGAGCGATGATGAGAAGACAGTCGACGTGGGCTTAAGTCACGCTCTGTCTCTTTGCGGTCAGGCAGAGGCGGAAGGGAGTCTGGTGAAAGACGTTCCAGGCTCACATTTGGAACGAATCATCAAGGAGGTTTCCCTCTGCTTACATACAATTGTGGACCTGCGGTTTGTAAACAAGCCACGGCCCAAGAGACGGAACGACACCACTGGAAGTTCAGTCTTGCCCCTGACAGCGATTGACGACATCAGAAGGCAGGTCGGCGTTCTCCGTGGCCTTATAGATGAGAAGAGGGGCAAGGGTGTTCATAGACAGGTGCAGGAGGCCACTAAGGAGCTAGAGAGGATTCTAAGGGATGAAGGACGGAGGGGTGTTTACGCGCCACCGGTGGCTAGTGCTGGGGGGCGAGCGGTGACTGCCGCTGCTGCCGTGGCCTTCAAGGGAGCCAGAGAAGGTTGCGAGCAGACCCGAACTCCGGTGCCGTCCGTTGAAAGGGCTACGCAGACGGAGGCTATAGTTAGCGTCGGCGACCTGGGCACTGAGCCAGTCGCGCCGGCTACATCCAGGGTGACTGCGCCAAACATCGACCCGCCAACCATAGCGAAGGTTGTAAAGCGGACTCGAAAAAGGCGTAGGAAGAGAGGTAACGTGGGAGTGGAACCCGCTACAGTGAAGGCAGCGTCTATACCGGTACCGCCGTGTCAAACTGTGCCAGCGACCGTGGCGCCACAGCCGGTGACATGGTCTGAGGTGGTCAGGCGGAAGACGTCTAACACGACGGAGGACCCTCGCCCGAACCCCAGGCTTCCCGCTATTGCGCGGAGGCCCGTGATCAAAGCGAAGGCACCGAAGACCGAGGCTATTATCATTGGACCTCTCAAAGAGGGCCAACGTTATTCTGACTCGATCAAGAAGGTCATGTCCAACGTGGACCTCCAGAAGCTGGGCGTTGTGGTCTCTGGTACCCGGAGAACTAAGTCAGGAGCGGTACTCCTGGAGGTTCGGGGTACCGGGGCCCAGGCCGACTTGTTAGCCGCTAAGATTAAAGAGGCGTTGGACGGCATGGACGTCCGCGTACATCGCCCATCGATGTCCGTGGCGTTCATGCTGCTCGATGTGGAAGAGTGGATAGTGGAAGAGGACGTCGTAGGGGCGTTGACCACTATCCTCTCAAAAGATGGAGCGACGGCACCCGTCGGTTCGGTCTCAGTCCGACTTCACGGGAGCGGCAAGGGCCGCTTCGCGTGGTGCGAGGTTCCCATCAGGGCCTCGCACCCG
>NW_026099576.1:13778565-13796511 GCF_025091365.1 Daktulosphaira vitifoliae | reverse complement strand
AGGAGTGTTGAGGCAGGCTCCTGCAGCCAACCACGGGGTTGGTACTGCGACTGCAGGGAGTGGTGGTGACCAAGCCACTCCCACCGGTGAAATAGCCGGGAGGATATTGGCAATGGACAGCTTGGATATTGGAACGGAATTGACGTCGGCCACCTCCCTGGATGCAACTCCAAAACCCTCCATATTGGAGAGATTACGGAGCGCGTCTAGGGGTGGTTCTACAAGGATGGGTCCTTCGGGACAGACCAATGTGGTAGACAGTGTGGTAGAAGTGGCGGATCTGGGGGAGGACGATTCTCTCCGTCCCAAAAGGAAGGGGATATCCTTTTTTTTTTTTTCCACAAACCGGCATATTGTGAACCGCCCCGGAACTACCGCGAGGTATTGCTTCAGGGCGTCTAAACTTTCACACCACCANCGAGGTATTGCTTCAGGGCGGCCCACGCCGTCTAAAATTCACACCACCACGTTGTGAATCAGCCCGAAATTAATCAAGAGCTGATTCACAACGTGGTGTGGCCTCCCCCGTTAGCCGGATCCCAAAAGGCGGGATCCGTTGCCCGGGTTGCACCACGTGGAGGTGGGGGCAGGACTTCGCGAGGGTTGGCTTAATAAATCACAAACATACATAACATAAACACAAAACATAAAAACACATGCAATAAGCACCTACGGCGCCAGTCTAGCTGACGCCGCAGGTACTACCACCCTGGGCAGTCTCTGCCTCAGACGTTCGGCCTCCTCTTTTCGGCTCATCACCGATTCGGCGAACGCCTGAATCAGAGACCACCCCTCCCGGCTTCTCAGCATATGGTCCACCATGGCCCCCACACCGAACGCGGACCCCAAGCGGGATTCCAAGTCCTCCCGATCGTTAGCCCACGCTTCGCCCCGTAGAGCCCGATTACGCCGCTCCTGTCCCGAGGCCCGACTGCCGCTCAGCTTAGGGTCAAAGTTCCGATGACGTAGGCGGTAGTGATTGGACCCCACAAGGAGGGACAACAGTACGCCGCGGTCATAAGGACCGCGATGGCTGCTGTTGACCTCCTTGGGGTTCAATTAGCGGCACCAGGCGGACCCAAACGGGAGCCGTCCTTTTGGAGGTCCGGCTATCGGGTGCCCAGGTTCTAGACACGGAACACTCACCTGCTGCAGCACTCTTGCCGCAGGTGACGCCAAAGATGTCGCCGCAAGCAAAGAGGCGAAGAAAGTATGCCGATGAGGACATAGCCGCTCTCGAAAAAGTATTGGCCAAATNGAGGCGAAGAAAGTATGCCGATGAGGACATAGCCGCCCTCGAAAAAGTATTGGCCAAACAAGGACAGATCCTTGCGGATATGCGCACTTTTGTCGCCGCTAACCGCAATGTACACGTGGCCATGAAAAATTGGACCACGCAACTAGGAAGTGTTCACATTGAGATAGTAGGCCGTCTGAAACCACTACGAGAAGAAGTATGCGAGTCTTATGGAAGACTTCCTTGCCCGCCGACTTCTGAAAGCGAAGGGACATGTATTGAGTCTGAGGTGACGGCTACACAACCGAAGCCGCGTACTGCCAATGCATCCGTCCAAACAGGGCCGTGGGACTCACGACCGAAAAAGAAGAAGAAGCGGAGAAGACGAGGAGAGCAACGTGAGCTCGATAACCCCCCTCGTCGGTTGCGATACAACAGGGCATTGGGCCCCGTTCGATTGTTGCATCACGGAGGAAGACGCGGGAGCAACCGCTCGCAGCTCCCCCCCGACGGATGAAGAGGTTAAACCAACGGCTAAAGCCAAGCTCTTACCTACGCTTAGGCAAAGGGTGAGGCAAGCTATTGCTTCAAAACCGGAAGCCGTGTTCGTGAAGCTCAAGGGTGATCGTTCCTACGCAGAGGTCGCGAGAAAACTCGTGGCCGGCGTGGACATCCAGGCTCTTGGTCTGACGGTTACGGCCTTCAAGAAAACCAATCATAGTGACATTGAGTTACGGGTACAAAGAGGACAATTGGAACACGCTGAAGCCGCACGGAGCGCTTTGGGAGATGCTGCGGTGGTGACCACCATCGGGAAACCTGTGGAGGTTACCATATGGGACATCGCACCGGAGACCACGATGGAAGACATCGGCCAGGTGCTTCGGCAGGCGCCGCGGGCCGAGAACGTAGAGGTAGTCCGAGTGGTCCCTAGATTCGGCGGCAGCCTCACAGCTGTTGCTCGGGTCTCTAGGGCTCTCGGACTACATTTAGACCGAGTAGGACGGGTGCTCGTTGGCCTGGTGCGCTGCCGGGTGAGACTCCGGTTTCGTCTAGAGCGGTGCTTCCGGTGTCATGGATATGGCCACTTCGCTCGGGAATGCAATGGGCCTGACAGATCGTCCCTTTGCTTGTCATGCGGGGCGGCGGATCACCGCGTGAGCAATTGCACGGCTCCACCACACTGTGTGCTATGTGAGGGGCGGCCCGGGGGCTCTGCGCATTACCCGGGTAGCGCTCATTGTTCGGCTTACGCGAAAGCGTTATTGGAGCGGGGATATGTAAAAAATCCCAGAAAAACGGAATAGGCCTGACTTATCAGGTCGTTTCGTTTTTAGTGTTTATATCTGTTTGTTTATATGTGTGTCGTTTCCCAACCTTAGCAAAGTCCTACCCCCATCTCCACGTGGTGCGGCCTGGGCAACGGATCCCACTCTGGAGTACGGCTAACGGGGGAGGCCACGTCGTGTTGTGACTCAGCTCTTGATTAATTTTGGGCTGAGTCACAACACGGCGGTGTGAGGTCATAAACGGCGTGGGCCGCCCTGAAGCAATACCTAACGGTAGTTCCAGGGCGGTCCACATTATGCCGGCGGTAGAAAAAAAAAAAAAAAATGGCCTGTTGCACCTGATGTCGGTCCTCGGGCTAGTCTCGGCCAACAGGGGCTCTACCCCGACGTTACACTCGCACGTGTCCGGTTAGTCGGTTTTCCCACACAGGGAAAACCTCAATGACCACCGGTACATCGTGTATGAGTGTGGCGACGGCGGCCGTCCTCCCCGAATCGTGCCCCGCGAGCCGTCTCGCGGTGGGCGATTGAGCTGGCGGGTCGGACCGGCCACGGACGTCGACGCATTCGAGACGGGCTTACTGTTCGCTCAATGGTCGGCGCCAGGACACAGCTCCTGGCCTCGACGCGATTCCAAACCGGGTGTGGGGTTGGTCAACGACCTCACCCCGGATTGGATACGCGCCGTCGCGAACCGCTGCCTCTCGGAGGGTGAATTCCCCACGAAGTGGAAGAAGGCCAGTCTGGTTCTTCTGAGGAAGGGTGACTAGCCCGAGGGTCTCCCTCGTCGTACCGACCGCTTTGCATGTTGGACAACTTGGGGAAGATCCTCAAGCGGCTGCTCGTCACCCGATCGAAGGCCACCTGGCCGACGTTGTCGGACTGACTGAGGGCCACTATGGTTTTAGGAGGGGGGGTCGACGGACGATGCGGCCTCCCTATTCAGGGACTTGGCTCTCAGCGCCAAAACTGAGCAGGGCTTCGGGGTGGCGGTGAGCTTGGACATCCGAAACGCGTTCAACTCCGTGCGATAGTCACACATCCTAGGAGCGTTGGACGCGTTTCGGGTGCCTCCTTACCTCGGGCGGATGATCCGGTCGTACTTTAGTAATCGGGTCATCTCTTACGAAAGCGCCTCGGGCCTTTCGAAGGAGAATCAGACCTGTTACGGGAGGCGTCCCGCAAGGGTCAGTTCTCGGGCCTCTGCTGTGGAACATCGCGTACGACGCGGTGTTCCGCGTTCCGCTACCACCGCACGTGCGTGTCGTCTGTTACGTGGACGACACGCTGGTGGTGGCGGAAGGCGCCTCGTCCAAGGAGGCTGGATCCCGGACGAACTGCACGCTCAGGTGGACCTGATGTTGAGGAGCCGGGAGGCGTGGAGGCTCGTCCAGGCGTTCGCCGAATCCATCTTGAAAAAGAAGGAGGAAGCTGAACGCCTGAGACAGAGGTAGCCGCGCCGCCCGGTACAGGAGGACCTAAGGCGCCGGCCTAAACCAGCGCATTAGGTATTCGTGTTTATATGTTTCTTTATGTTTTGTGAGTTATTTTGCCCTCTTCGCAAAGTCCTCCCCCCACCTCCATGCGGTGCAAACCGTGCAACGGATCCCACTTTTCGGGATCCGGCTAACGGGGGAGGCCACACCACGTTGTGAATTAGCCTCGATTAATTTTGGGCTGATTCACAATGTGGTGGTGTAAGTTTTAGAGACGGCGTGGGTCGCCGTGAAGTAATACCTCACGGTAGTTCCAGGGCGGTCCGCAATAATCCCGGTCGTGGAAAAAAAAAAAAGGATAGGACATGGAAAAATTACACTCACAAATCTCTCTGGCTTCAGTGATGCCTTCGGATTCACTGTTGGCTGGAGGTAGTGTGACTTCCGGACAGACAAGAATGGAGGAACAAGAGGTCCTTTCACAGGAATCTTTGTCGATTATTGATAGATTGAGGAAAACTACAACGAACAAGGAGAGGATTAGGTCAGTCGACAGCTTTGATAGCGAGACTTTGAAGTACACTACAACGCTATTCAGTGACTTTGAAAAGTCGACTAAGGAGGAACTGGCGAGGCTTGGGAGAAAGATTGAACAGTTGGCTACGTTTTTGAGATCTCCGGTGGGTGGGAATGTTCACACCACAGTGAAGACAATAGAAGATGCCGACAGGATATTCAAGACGGTGAAGGATGTAAAAGACCTTGCAGAAAAAAACAAGAAGTAAATGGCAGCGGAATATAACTGAGGGTCTAGATAAGACTGTGATCCAGGACGGTAATGCGGAACTAATTAGTGTAGATGGCAAACTTGACAATATTCTTGAAGCTATTGGAGATGTAAAACAAGCTATATCAGGGCTTCAGTTACCCCAGGGTTTAGCCATGCCTATAGACTACAGTGCAGCGATTAAGAAGAATAAGATAGTTAAAGAGGAAGGTACTCTTGGAGACCCAATAATTAAAACGAAATCAGGAGAAATCGAAGCCGACGAAAAGTTTTGTTAAACCAAGGGCTGTAATACTTAAAGTGGGAGATGAGAATTACGCAGATATGCTCAAAAAACTTAGGAATAAAGTGAATCCGGCCAATATATACGGCGAGGTGGCAGCGGTGAAAAGGACAAGAAATGGCGATATATTGGTGGAGGTTACCAATAACGGAGATGTTGGCAAGGTCCTCAAAGAATTCACAGCGGCAGCAGACGAAGAGGTTAAGGTGATGCAGATGAGTCAGTTTGGACCTGATCGGAGCAGGAGCTGCAGGGCATGTGGAGGACAGGATCACTGCTGTGGACTGCAGAGTAGAATTGGAGAAGAAGAAAGCGTTTTCAGCTAAGTTGGTGGATGAAGTCATTCCAGTAAATAACTAAAATCAAGAGCACTGGTGGAGGAGATGTCTCTTTGGTAGGGTTAAATGTACTACAGTGAAATCTCAACCACTGCAGGGAAGCGATGGACCTATTGTCGCAGCAGATTCATAATGAGCAAATCGCCGTGGTATTTTCATCTGACCCACATGGACTGGTTGATAGTTGGCGGACATCGGAGCGTATTGCACTGGGTGTTTTCGATATAAGAATCTCGGTGGCCGACATTAAATAAGAGCGCAAATTCGTCTCAGCCAGAATCAATGGTATAAATAAGTTCAGCTGTTACGTATCCCTTCATTATACGGCAACGGAACACGACAGCTTCTTAGGACGATTAGAAAGCAGCATCAAGAGTCTGTCAAAAAACGCTTCAGTGGGCGATTTCAATGCTAGGTTCGTGGAGTGGGGTGACTGGCACACCAATCCGCGGGGTAATATACTGGGGGGTGTATTCACTAATCTAGGGCTATCTATTAATAACAAAAACAGTGAACCCACGTTCGTGGTAACAGGCAAAGGCTCTATCGTTGATGTGGTGGCAGTGTCGGACTTTTTACTACAGCGGATAGAGGGTTGGAGAGTGCTTTCGAAGCAGGAAAACTGCTCGGACCACCACTTCGTCGCTTTCACTATTGAAAGTAAAAAATTAAAGCCATACTATGCACATAGAGGATGCGAAATGGGTTGAAATACGACGAGAGTGATTGACATAGATACATTCAGAGCCGGATACGAGTGGTCGTTTGTGAGCAGCCAGGAAGTTGGGGAAAGCTTAGGAGGAACTTTTAAAAATGTTTGAGAACAAGTCCAGAGTTTCATGCAATCCTGCACTAACTCGTAGAAAAATGCCGCTTCACGGTAAACGCTCATCCCACTGGTTGAATACTGAAATAGCCGAAATGAAGCAAAAATGTGCTATGGCTAGAAAAGCGGTAGAAGACGACCCATGCGGACGTCCTTACAGACTTATTATGGGCAAACTCAAAGTTAGGGCAGAAAAAAGTATAGAGACTTGAGCGAATTGTTCCCAGACTATTCAAGCATAACAGTAGTAACATTGACACCAGCCCCTGGAGAAGATATCCACGAATTCTCAGCAAAAAAGGTGGATGAGATTGTTAAAGCAGTAGGCAGCAAGAAGAAGGCACCAGTCCCGGATGGCATCAACAGCACTATTCTAGCGGCAATCTACGTAGTGGATCCAACCATATTTAGGAGAATATTCAATTGTTGCCTAAGAGAAGGCCAATTTCCACTTAAATGGTAAGAAGCCCGCTTGGTACTAATGAGGAAGGGAAACAAATCCATCGTCCAACCGACTTCTTACAGGCCCTTATGTCTACTAAATGATGTCGGGAAAATGTTAGAACGATTATTAGTCAATAAATTGCAAAAATGTTTATTGGATAAGCGTGGTCCGTCATCACGCCAGTATGGATTTATGAAGGGGCGGTCTACATTGGTGGCACTACGGGTAGCCCATGAGCGGGCTTTGTGAGCTTTCAATCAATACCATTGATGTGAGCTAGACATCAAAAATGCATTTCACTCGATCGGTTGGGGACACATCCGACAGGCAATACAGAAGTGGCAAATTCCTGCAGAACTGCAGGTAATTTTGAGTTCGTACTTCTCGGACAGACATGCTTCCATTGTGTGCCAGTCTACCGGGGAGGAATTGCAGTTGGAGGTGACATATGGTGTTCCGCAAGGTTCCATTCTGTGCCTGGTGTTGTGTAACGTTGCTTAAAACTCGATTCTTGAGCAAACATTACCAGAAGGCGCATCGGTAATTGGCTTCGCTGATGACACACTAGTAGATCATCACTAGCTAAGACGCCGGAGAAGGCGGAAACGGTAGTTAATGGAGCGCTGAAGATCGCAAGTGCAGAAATAAGGCGGCTCGGGCTTCATTTAGCGGTGGAGAAAACTAAAGCAGTATGAATCTGTAGGAAGTACAAAAACAGGAAGCTAGTAGTTATGATTGACAACGTTGAGGTGATAGGGGGACATTTAATGATTCATTTAGTCGTGATCATCGATAGGGACCTCTCTCTCTCTATGGTTTCAATCCGTAGATTGGTTTGCAGCCATCTTCCAGTCTTCCCTCTTATCCGCCTTCCTTTTCATTTCCACATATGAGTCACATCCTTGGTCCTTTATTATCTGTTGAATGAATTCCAATCTTGGTCTACCCCTACGGTTCTTTCCTTCTACTGTTCCTTCTATTATCAATTTCAACAATCCTTCATGTCTCATTATATGACCTATCCATTCGTTGCGTCTTCTGACTATGTTATTCCATAGTAACTTTCCATCTGATATTCTTTCCAGTACTTCTACATTGGTTACTCTGTCCATCCAACTTATCCTTAGCATCCTTCTATAGCACCACATTTCAAACGCCTCAAGTCTTTTTTTTTCTTCCATTGCTATTGTCCAGGTTTCACACCCGTACAGAGCAATGCTCCATACATACGTCTTTAATAGGTTTTTTCTTATTTTTAGACTCATGCTTCTTGATGTAAACATAGTTTTCTTTTTGTTAAAGGCTATTTTAGCTTGACAGATACGTTTTATAATTTCACTTCTGTTTCTTCCATCATTGCTGATTGCGCTTCCAAGGTATGTAAATTCATCTACTTGTTCTATTGATTGGTTTCGTATTTTTATCTGTATTCTTGTATTATTTTCCCTTTCACATACCATTACTTTTGTTTTCTTCACATTTATTCTCATTTCCAACTCTTTTTCGAATGTTTTATCCATAGCTTTAATTAGTTGAGCCAGATCTTTCTCGCATTCAGCAATTAAAGCTATGTCATCGGCAAAGCGTAACATACTTATTTTTTGACCGTTAATCTTTATCCCTAGATCGGCATTTTCCTTTATCATATCTATTGCTTCTTGTATATATGCGTTGAATATAATTGGGGATAATGTACAACCTTGTCTAACTCCTCTGTTTATTTTTACTTCTTCTTCCTCATCTTGGATCCTTATAACTGCGGATTCATCCTTGTATAGGTTATACAGAAGTTTCCTATCTGTGTATTTTAACCCCAATCTTTTCATCATGTTAAACATTATCTTCCAATTTACGTTATCAAATGCTTTTTCGATATCCACAAAAGCTATAAATGTTTGTTTGTCTTTCCTAATCCTTTTTTGAATGATTATCCTTAACGCCAATATTGCTTCTCTCGTTCCCATATTCCTTCTAAACCCGAATTGGTCTTCTGTCAATGATTGTTCTATTTTACCTTCAATACGTTTAAATATAATCTTTGTTAGTATTTTAGAGGCATGGGATAGCAAACTAATGGTACGGTATTCTTCACATTTCTTTGCTGCTGTTTTCTTTGGGATGGGGATAATTAGGCTCTTTACGTAATCTTCAGGCAATTCACCGGTTTCGTATATAACTTTGATAATTTGAAATAATTCCCTTTTAACTTTTTCTCCCGCCTCCTTCCAAAGCTCCGCTTGTATTCCATCGATTCCTGCTGCTTTTTTATTTTTCAGATTCCGCAAAGCTTTGTCGAACTCTTCTCTCATAATTGGGTCTATTTCGTTATCTTCTTCAGATTTATCCTCTTCATTTGGTTCGTTGGTTTCATTTTCCTTAAGTGTTTCCCCCTTGTACAGGATTTCTAGATATTCTTTCTATCTTTTCACTATATCATTTTGTTCATATAGCATTCTTTCATATAGTTATCTTCTATTCCCCCTGCTCGGGGCTTATATTGACCAAAAAACATTTTCACCATTCTATATGCTTCATCACTACTTCCTGTCTTTATGATGGTATCTATTTCATTACACTTTTCTTCCAAATATTTTTCTTTTGCTTCCCTCGATTTCCTAATGATTAGATTCCTCAGTACTCTGTATTTTTCCTGTCCATCTATACTGTTCAAACTCTTGTATTTCCTTCTTTCCTCTATCATGTTGACTATTTCCGTTGTAATCCATTCCTTTCTTGCTGCATTGTTGCTATTTCCTAGAGTTTTCGTTGCAGCCAATGTAATTGTATCTTTCAAGTTCTGCCATCTTTCTTTAATATTTTGGGATTCTTCAATAATTATATCATTAGTGTCTTCACTATATTTTTTGCTTATTTTCTCATCTCTCAGATTTTTAATTTTCCATTGCACTATTTTCTTCTTTTTATCCATTATTCTTTTAAATTTAAGTTCGCATTTCATCATTACTAGATTGTGGTCGCTATCTATATCCGCTCCTGGGTAACTTCTACTTTCCTTTACTTGATTTTTAAATCTATTCTTAACCATGATGTAATCTATTTGGTATCTATTTATGTCTCCTGGCATTTTCCACGTGTATCTTCTTCTTCGATGGTGATCAAAGCAAGTGTTTGTGATTATTAAGTTATGTTTTGCACAAAATTCTAATAAGCGTTCTCCTCTTACATTTCGCGTTCCCAACCCAAAGGCACCTGTTACATTATTTACTTTTTCTTCCCCTACAACGGCATTCCAATCACCCATTACTACCAGATTCTCTTCCCCTTTAACATTTTCGATTATTTTATCTATATTTTCGTATACTTCTTCTACCTCTTCATCGTTACTATTTGATGTCGGCATATACACTTGAACTACTATTGTATCTTTTGGTTTCGTCTGGAGCTTGACTAGAATGATTCTATCGTCATATTGTATATAGCCTTTAACTTTTTTTCCTAGGGTTCTATTCATTATAATCCCTACTCCTCCTGTGCCAGGTTTCTTCTCTGATGCACCTGTATGTATTATTCTATGGTCTCCGCTCCAAAAGTCTCCTGACTTTGGCCATCTCATTTCTGATATTCCAAGAATATCGATTTTCATCTTGTCCATTTCTATTTTCAGATTCTCCAATTTCCCACATTGTAATAAAGTCCTTACATTCCAAGTTGCTATTTGTTTATATTCCTTCACATCCTTAACACTTCTTACCTCTCTTGTAGTCCCCACCCGGAGATCCGAACGGGGGACTATTTTACCTCCGGAATTTTTTACTTGAGAAGAAGACATGTTGATTGCTGTTACTTTGATTCATTTAGTCGTGATCATCGATAGGGACCTAATGTACACTAATGTCGGACCAGGGGACTATAAATATTTCAAGAATCTCACCAGAGATCGCTAAACCAGGTTTGCGAGCTATAAATAGGCCATTTTTTCCCAAAAAACTCTCTCTCGGTTACGACGATGCGCCTTCTACTGCGACGAGCGTTACGACTACGCGACTTTGCTCGTCTCTCTGGAGTTTTCGGTCAATACGCACATATTGAGTCTGCGTGAGTATATACTTTGCTCTGAGTTACAATTCTATATCAAATCTATATCGTTTTTTTTACATTCCATTTCTAATCGCTGAGACTTAGAAGAAATATTTTAACTCTTACTTTCGGTCGAACACTTTTGGTAGTATAAATATTTTAGATCATAAAATATTGGTATTTATTTAATTTATTTTTATATACATATACACTTAAAAAAATATATGATTAGATTACATAGTGTTCTATTACTTATTGAAGTACCATAACTTGGCTGGACAGAGTACTAGCATAATAATACCGTAGTCAAGGTCTTCACTAATTATAAGCGTTCTCTAAAGTGTCTCTCCACATTTCGACTAGCCAGTCTGATCTCAGCCGTTTTTCCGAAATAGAATAGCGCGGGCAATCGGAGTATAGGACACTAATAAAATCTATATATTGTGCAAAAAACTCAAATTGAGTTCGCATCTACCTAAGATCATTCTATGGATGACTTAAAAGACGTAAGCCACTTGGTAATAGTTTTTCTTGCACAAGAATGTAATGTTGTTTATTGGTTTTACAAATTGTTAAATCATAAATACGTTAGTATAAAACACCGTAAACAAGGTCAAAGAGTGTACCACTTAAATATAGAAAAGGCTTTTACATAAAATACTAAAAATATAATAAATTTAATTTTCACCTTGAGTAGATTTAATATAGAGTTGTACTTGAGAAATAGTTATACGTGAATTAATATAATAATAAAGTCATGCTATTTTAAGTACGTACACAGACGTATATACCGCTAACAGTAACATCAACTATATAATTTAGATCACCAGAATATCTGTCCTATCAGGATAATTAGAGTTCAGTGAAAATATCATTTATATAACAAATTTTTAATAGTACCTTTATAGAAGGATTTTAGTAATAAACAATTAGATAAAGGTATGTTATCGAACATAAACTAAAATACTTTTACAAAGAAATACGATATTTGTGACTCGCCAGAAATTCGTGTACGCGTTTCTGTGCAGGGGCTAAGTAGAGACCCTTCGATATTATTTCATCTTATTCATATATATCAGACGTGTTTACATAAGAATATATACCCAGAGATCCTCTAACCACTCTTTCTTTCTTCAAACAAAACTACCACAGCTCATACTTTCCATTATCTATCCTTACCATCCTTTCTCTTAATTTATTACAAAATTACGCATTACTCCTTTTTGTTTATCACATATGTCCTATGTCCTATTCTTTTTTGTTTATTGCATGCATTCCTTACTTTCCTCTTCTGTGCAAATAGCTGCCATGGTAAAAAACATGCTATTTTTGTGTTAAAATTTTTTCCTTTCTTCTATAGGAAAATAGCCGTCAAATTTAACAAAAATGTTATTTTTATGTAAAAATCACTGTTTAACGTGAAATATTTTAATATTTAATATCTTTTTTGTATTGAAACCTTAGATATTTTTCTTTCATTTGATATAATTTTTTTGAAAATCTGACTCTAAACACACAAGTTAAGCTTTTTCAATGTAATTTTTGAAAATGTATATTATATACTTTAATATAAAAAAAAAATTTAAATATAGATTTTATTCTTGGTGAAAATGGCTACCGTATTCAAAAATATGCTATTTTTGTGTTAAAATTCTGTGTTTTGTATTTTATTTTATTTAAAAATATCTTACCAGGGGACTACACTGACTTTCATGAACATTATATAATTTAATTAACATAGAATAAAGTTAATAAGACAATATGAAGTTAAACTTATTTAATTTTTTTTAGCTTCGATGCGAAGCTGAGAAGGTATTGGTTTTACTATGATGTGTTTTATTTTGTGTCTGTTACTACTTTATCTCATCTCTCACCGAACCGATTTCNGTTTTTTTTTTTTTGTGTCTGTTACCACTTTTTCTCAGCTCTCACCGAACGGATTTCTTTCAACGATACGTCAAAAGATCACAAATCGTATCTAGTCAAAGACATTACCCTTCAAAATTGAAAAAATTTCCCTCGTTCCCCGTAAATGAAGGACACCTCCAAAAAAATTACAAATTTAAAAATCGCTAATTTTCAATTTTTTTTACTAAAAACTGCCGTAACTTTTTCAAAAATGAACATATGAATATAATTTTTTTTTTTATAAATGCTTGATGTCTTTACCTATCATTTGGTATATTTTTTTTGTAAATTTGACCTTTTATCTGCCCACAGGGGGGGATTTAAAATGACAACTTTTTCACAAAAAATTTAATTTTTCAACTTAACTTTTGAAAATGTTCCGGAAGGTCTGACACTTTTATATATATCTTAAATTAAAGCTAATGTAATGTACTTTATTTTGAAAAAAAAAAATTTGACCTCTGGACTTGTCTTCATGGTGAAAACGGCTACCGAATGCTATTTTTGTGTGANAAAAAAAAATTTCGGACTTTATTTTATCTTCAAGGTGAAAATGGCTACCAAATGCTATTAATGTGTGAAAATTCTCAATTTTATTTTTTACATTTTTAACATTATAATGCTATAACTTATTGAAAAGTGTATGGATCAACACAATTTTTTTATGAGAAATAATATTTTTTAATAATCCTTTTTTCATTCGATATACTTTATCTTATTCAGGATATTAATAAGGAACTAGCAGATCATGTAGCTTTTGGAATAATCCACCAATTTTTTTAAATTAAACACTATCTAAAGATTTGCATCGAAGCGTTTTTTTTTATAGTGATTTTAATCACTGTCAGATATCATTATACTTGATCCAATTATGCCACGTCACCACTGGGCCGCGACCCCCCTGTGCTGGGCTTTTTACTTTTTTAAGTCGAAAAAGTAACTTTAAAATTTAAATTAGTTTAAATTGCCAATTTTATTAATCGACGAAAGCGACGACCAGTTATCAAATCGGTAACATTTGTTCTTTCACGGTTAGGATACAAAGAAAAAATGTTAAAATCATTTGATTTTATCTCATTTAGATTCTTTAACTTCAATAAATATCAAGGATCCCATCACTGTAGTCTCCCCTCATGAGAAGAAATTTCTTATTCGTGTTAATATTATATTAATATGTGTTTTTTTTTTTTTGTGGCTGCGATTTATTTTTCCAACCGTTACTTAACCTACTTTTTTCAATGATATGTCAAATGATTTCAATGCGTATTTAGTTGAAGGTATTACCCTCAAAAATTGAAAACAAATCCCTTAAATAAATAAATAGTAGCTTAACCAGCTTTATCCATAAAAACAATAATTGTTTAATTATTAAAATCATTCATTTCTAATATTTTTAAAGTATTTATTGTCGAATTAGAAAAGTAAATAATTTTACTTTGTAATTTTTTAACTCTATTTGCACTTGCTACTGTCATAAAAAAAATAATAAAAGTAGGTTGAATGTTTTTATATTTTGAGATGGTGAAACTCAAGAAATAATTTTTGTCGTAAATAGTGATGAGAGGATAACTAAATTTAATATGAATATAGAAATAGAATATAAATATTATGTTTAACGGAGTTTTTAAGTTCGTTTAGCTACAAAATGAACATAAAAGCATACGGTATATAATCATGATTTCTTTGTTACGATACAATGACCACTCATATTTTGTCGTAAAATGTAGATCGCAAGAAAATCACTTCCGTATGACGCACACCTGAGTCATATTAATTCTATAATGAAATGTGCAACGATTATGGAGAAGAATTTTACGACTCTTAATATTTATTGGTTGTGCTATAGAAATAAGAAACTATGTGTGTTTACGTAAATTGCAACTGTCCAGTTGTTGGGCGCTAAGCCTTGATGGCTAAATTGTTTTTTTTATATAGGTGTTAAATACAAATTAAACATTTACGCTGAACGCAAGCTATTACGATCTGAATGGTGAGTAAGTAGCCAAAAATAATATTTCCCTTTTTTTTATTATCTGTTATTTCCTCGACAAAAGTTATTCTTGATTTACCTTAGGTCTATTTACTAATTTTTATGACATGCTTAGAAACATAATTTCTTACCTTGAGTCCAGCTAGCTTGATTGTTTATTGCGTAAAAAGGTATATATATATAGAGAGCACTGACTTTTATCTAGTTATTTATTTTGTAAAATTATGCAAATTATTCAACTTGAAATATTACTTTACTGTAGTTCCTTTCTATACCTGGTGTCTGAATATATGTATTACTTTATATTTTAAAATGAAAATTTATATAACCAGATAGATTATGAGAACCCATCTCTAGTGACACGTCATAAACTATTATTTTACGAATAGTTTTTTACNGCAATTATCCATCAATTTTTTAAAATTAAACACTATCTACAGATTTGCATCAAAGCGTTTCTTATGATAGTGATTTTAATCACTGTCAGATTAAATCTATACTGGACTTAACTATGCCACGTCCCCACTATGCTGCAATCCCACTGTACTAGGTTTTTTTTATTTAAATTCATATATTTATAATTTTACAAAAAAAAACAAAAAAAAATACTGACGTGACTAATTATACCAAGGAAACGATACAGTAGAACCCCTGTAGTCCGCCCTCGGCTAGTCCGTCACTCCGACTAATCCGACCGTTGTCAGAATCGAAAAACATATCTCGTTTTGTTAATGATTTAATCGCGAACGCATGTTACCTCCCATAATTTTCAGTATTGAATTATCTCTCATTTTATTTTTGTACATTAGTGTGTACATAAATCGAGGCTAGATAAGGGCCGTAGGACATTGACTCGCATTTATGTCAAAGCTGACGGTCACCGATAAGTGATAAGATATCTCGGGTTTTAATAATTTGCACTTCCAGAAAGCACAACACGGAGTATAACCATCTGATCCGGGTAACATCCAAATCAGTATGATGGTAATATCCCGACGGCGTCAATTGTGTATACATAATTTAATTTCAACATGTCAAGAGTGAATGTAAGCATGTTACTCTTTCATTAAATAAAAAATTAACAGTGTTACAAAGACTGGACAAAGGGGAATCACTCCAAAATATTGCCAAGGAACTCAATGTAGGCGTTACGACTATAAAAGACTGGAGAAAAAATCGGAAAGACATTAAATCATACACAGTGACGATAGATAGTGAAAACATCCTTAAGTATCGGAAAACGTTGAGAAAACCTAAACTTGAATTGCTTGACAACGCGTTGTGGATGTGCTTCTGTCTAGAAAGACGAAAGGGAACCCTAATATCTGGGCCCATTATAAAAGAAAAGGCAATATCTTTGCACAAAAAATTAGAAGCTGAAAGTGAGTTCGCATCTAGTGAAGACTGGATTGATCGCTGGATAACCCGTGATGGCGTCCGGTTTGTTTCAAATTCTGGTGAAAAACTATCTGCTGATGCTAAGGAATTTTCTGTGAAGTTTCAAAAATTGTCGAAGAAAATGAGCTGTTACCTTGTCAAGTTTATAACATAGACGAGACTGGCCTAAACTATTAAATGCCCCCAAACAAAACGCTCGCTGCATCAAATGAAACAGTTGTAGGAACGAAACTTATGAATGATAGGCTAACCATTGCTCCTTGCAGCAACGGTGATGGTTCACACAAGCTTCCGCTTTTCGTTATTGGTAAATATAAGAAGCCTAGGGCATTCCAAAACATAAATATGTCTTCCTTGTCGGTTTATTACCGCAATCAAAAATCTGCTTGGATGGATTACAATCTTTTCAAATATTGATTCTTCGACGAGATTGTTCCATCTGTTGAAAAAAACTTGAAACAAAAAATGCTTCCCGTTCGTGCTCTATTGCTGTTGGATAACGCACCATCACATACATCAGAAGAAGATTTAGTGAAAGGGGACATTAAAGCTATCTTTCTTCACTAAATGTCACATCACTTATCCAACCAATGGATCAGGGAGTGATAGAATGGTTAAAGAGGCGCTATCGTAGAAAGTACATCAGTTCAATTTTAGAAAAGTTCGAAGAAGGTTGTAACATATTTGAAGCTATGAAATCCCTCAACATCAAAAATGCTATTTATACGATTGCAGAGTCATGAGAGGAACTTAGACCTGACACGCTGAGAAAATCTTGGCGTAAACTTTGACCGGAAATTATGGCCGAAAGTGACCAGAAAGAAAACGAGCAAAACAACGACACGCAGGAAATCATTAAAGATCTGCAAACTGTACAAGTGATTATCCCTGCCAATGAAGTTAAGGAATGTATGACCAAATGTGATGAAGATTACGAAAAAAGTGAAGACCTCAATGACGATGAGATTATTGCCGCCGTTTTGGAAAATAAAACTGAAGAAACTGTAAACGAGGACTCAGATGATGATGATGACGAACCTCCTGCCCGGATTTCACACACCGACGCCAAAAACGCTTTTTATATTGCAGTTCAGTACATTGAGCAGGACTCAAGCTCAAAACCTATGGACATTTTGTGGATAAATAAATGGAGGAATATTGCAGTTAAGTCAAGAATTTCATCTGTTAAACAAAAAGTATAATTGACTTTTTTTGTAAATAAATTTTTAATTAAATTTTTTTCTTTATTTTTTTAAAATTTTACTTTTTCGGATAATCCGACCTTTTTTGCGTTCCGACCATACCCGCGGTCCCGAAGTTGACTGTAATATAGAAAACATAGTACTTAATAAATATCTTTGAATCTTTGAAACAAAGATAACATATAAATAATTTTTAGTAATTCATATTTATTGTAAAATCTATCATCAAAATAAAAAAATTAATCAATATTACATATATGTCTATATTAGTTTTAAAAATAAATATTAGTCTACCATTCCTTTATTTACGATTTTTTTAGTTGCCAGTAGTACCGAGAGTGAAAATTTGAAAAACTAAAAAAGAGGAAAAAACTAGATTAATAGACTTCTTAATTTGTATATTATATACTTGAGTAAGACTAGGAATTATATGCATTCATAAATTTTGTTAAATCCATTTCAATACACTTTTAAGGGCCTAAGTTAATTAGACTATATCGTAGGATTATGTATAGTAGCATATAAATATTATTTGTTTGGTAGGAATAAACTACCTAATTCTTCGAAAAACTATGTAATAATATATATATTAATAAGAACAATTAATAAAAATATTTCTTGATAAATAAGATATTATAAGGTTCCATTTAAATTAAAAATTAACCATGACCTTAATTTTAAACACGTTAGTAGGGTAATTTGGGGGACTTTGCGGCCCCCCCGCCTCACCCACTCACCTTCCTTGTGGTGGAGGGAGTGTACGGGGGGA
>NW_026099576.1:13767945-13778465 GCF_025091365.1 Daktulosphaira vitifoliae | reverse complement strand
AAGTATTAATGTTACTAATTATTGTATCATTTTGAATCGCAATGTACTTTGGATAGTTTAATCTTTTAAGAAGAACCAAAAATTCGAGTTGACAAAGAGCTTGAAAATTATTTCATTAGAAAAAATAATAAATATTAATTAACTTGTGAATTGTGTACATAAAAGTAGTGCGTAACAATATAAATAATACGTATACATGTTGTATACGAACAGTAAAGACGGTTATTTTAAACGCTTAGTTTCAATATACACTGAGAAGTGAGCTTTTCTGCTCATTTTGTGTGTACATAACTACTGGCAGTTAGGCGCTTAAATGTATAACATTATAATAAAATAGCGCTCCTTTTGTACTCGTTTTAACCCGCTGTATATGTACTGCCACTGCACATAACCCGCACATACTCATACTGCCGTGAAATATGGCGGCCAAAAGTTGCGGTTGGATGTTCGCAGTGATTTAATAATATAAACGACGATGTAATAATGGCGGCGCTATAGCGTTACCGGGCGTTACACGGATGGGGGTAGAAGCATTTTGGGGGTAGTTTACCATCGTGGTCACCCCACCGTACTCGACCGCGGCGCGTCGCCCAGCGCTCTGGTCGCTCAAAGTGTGCAATAGGTGTATATACAGTACAATATTGTAAGCCAGCGGAATTATCAAAGAAAGAATAAAATAAAAATATCGCGTTCTTTCAAATATAAAAAACTACACGTATATCATAATAACAGCGGTCCCTTAACCCTCTTCTGCATCAGCGGTCGATAGCCACTTAAAAACTCAAACGTCTTTTTTATGCGACTGGTCGGCGGAGTTGAAGGCGGAGAATGTCTCCGGGGTTGGAAAAATTGCGTCTGTCATTTGTCTCTTACAAAGTACCTGCCTGATTTTCTGTACATTTGCATCCCTTACATCATTCCTCCCTACTTGTGCAATATTATCGTACCACAATCGTTACAACGATTATTCCGTTTTTTTCTCGTAATATTGTCGGTAAACTGAAATTGACTTTTTATTGCGACTGTTTTGTGCATAGTAATATAAATATTATTTTTAGTATACAGAAAGAAACTTTTTTGTCGGCTATTGTTGTACTATATTGTGTACGGGAAACAAATGAAAGCTGTTCCATCAGAAAAAGTTTATATTCTTATATAAAAGATCCAAAACTTACCTGAATCGTGTTGAAATTGTAAATCCTCTTATGGTTGGATCTACAATAAAAACATATACTAAAAAATATATCGTACTAATAAGTGCTTAAAAATAAGTTATAATAATTTTTAGCCGTTAAAAAAAATTGTAGGTTTTTCATTGACTACAAAAGTTTTTGGGCTATTTTATAGTATAAATGTAAAATTTTTTTTTTAAACTAACAGATTTAGCTTAATATAATTCAAGGTATTTTGGTGTAGCTTATTCTGGTGTTCCGCTAGACACTAAAATTTTACTCTTCTAAAGTTAAAAATAAGTACATATTTGAGAAATCCAATACCTTCAATGGCCTGCATCGAATTTAAAATGTAGACAAAACACTTAGTTTATTTAACACATAATATGTATATTTTTGTCTGTTTGTATTATATACAAAATAAATATATTATTTACATTTTTAGGAAAAGTAATACATAAATACATAAACATTAATAATAATCAAAGTGTTTGGTAATGATAATAATCACCAGATTCTTATTATCTAATTTTTACATAATTTTTAGACAATAATTCTACACAATTAAGCTTTTATTAAATAACTTTTAATAAAATAATTTAACTTTAACTTTCATCAAATAAATAGTATTTAATTAATTTAATACAATAGGTACAATAAAAGATGATAGAAGTGTTTAGGATCAAATAATACATTTTGGAGACAATTATACCGTGCACTTTACCTGAAATGTATTTCAAAAGGGGTGGTTGTTTTTGTTGTTACTTTCCAAGTTTGAAAGATTAATTCAAAATTTGTATGAAGGTATAAAACTATTTCTAGTATTTCTATTCAGTTGACAACCACAAATATGAATATACCAACTAATGAAATATTTCTTTTGGCGGCATAATTACCTTTTCAACCCATTCTTTTTAATAAATGTTTTCATGTGGACTTGCAACTTAATGATCACATATTATTTTTCATACTTTACACAGATGTAGATGAATTTACAATATAGTATAAGAAGAACGATTACCTCTATCTAACGATTAAGAGTAAAACGAACAATTGTTTGTATCTGTTTCTGAATCGTCATCATCTTCGCACTCCTGCACAATTTCGTGTGTATTTCTCTGATGTATATTAGCCAACCTTTGTTGTTGTATCTCTAAATGTTGTTTTCTCCACTTGATGCGACGATTTTGGAACCAAACTTTAACCTATTTTACAGAAAATTAAGCCATTTACTTATAGACTGATGAATTATTGTAACATAAATGAAATGATTATAGCGGTTCTTGTTTTTTGGGGAAATTAAGCGACATAATGCGCATAGTATTTTGTATTAGTGAATTACTTACTTGTGCTTCAGTCAGCTGTAAAGTATGTGCCAAATACAACCTTTCAGGACCCACCATATATTGTTGACGTTCAAACTCCATTTCAAGCCTTTCCAGCTGTTCAGGAGTGAAAATTGTTCTTACTCTTTTTGATTTTCCTGAACAACCATGTTTTTTCAGCGATCCATCAATTTTATCTATAACATAAATTGAACTTTAAGGCGAGTATTTATTTTATTTAATAGTACAGAAAAATTAAGATTATTTATATTTTTCTTTAGCTTTAACTATTAGAATATAAAGATAATACACCAAATTATTTTAATTATTACATGTTGTAATATTCTTTTATATTACTTAATGAAATCAATACATTTCACCTATGCTTAGCAGAGATGTACTGATGACGCTTAGACGTGATTAATTTTGTTTACATAATCCTTGCCGAATAAAGCCATAAATGACCTCATACATATCCTAAACAAACAATGATGGAATTCAAATCACCCCCTGTATCACTTGTAAAGCACACCTTTCTTTTAATATTATCACATAAAATTTTTATTGCTTTAATTAATTATTACAGACTTAAGAGCCCTCCGGGTTCTGGTCCGTCCTTTGATATCCGTCGGACACTCACTCTTATTTTTTCTCTTCTGGCGATCACACTTAATTAGTTAGCTTTGCTCCTTCTTTCATTTTGCAGTTTTTACTTATTTTCTAATACTCGTATTGTGACTTGGTGTCTTCTTTTTTAATATAACTCTATAGTATAATTTAAAATGGGTTCTTGTTAAATAACTATTTAATTGTTTATAATATACGATTATGTAATAATCTGTATTTCTTATTTAATATCTAATAAGCCTAAAGTACTTCTTCTCTTCTCTATACCGTGGAACTTGATTTGCAGCCAAGATATACCAGGTAAGAGTAGTTTCAACATACTAACTACACTAATCAAGTAATAACTAGAAACAAAGTACTTTTATTTATTATGTCTTTACGGATGTTGCTATTATCATTCTTCTTTGTTAATACCATCCCCACCTACTTTATTTTTAGTTACAATGTATGATTCGCAAAATACATTCAACTACTCGTACAAATAACAATGTTCAAATTTGTGTATATGTTTGTTTTATATAAATTTAAGGGTAAGAATAGTGTATTCAGTTGCCGTAGGTGGTAAAATTTATATTGAATACCATGAATTTTTTGTAGATCAGTGTTTTTCAACCTTTTTACCATGTTTACCTTTTATTCTATTAATCCCTACAATACCATACAGGTTATTCATCAAGGTAAGACATTTTCTTGGAAACTATTAAAAACTTTTAATTTTTGCGCAGGAAAATATTTTTTGATTATAAAAACTCTACAAAAATATGTATTTATATGTTTTATTTTCCTTCAAGGATATTAACTTAAACTTTAATTTTCTTTAGCGAGAACCCTTATTTTTAGTTTGATAATATGATAGAATAAAATTTTAAACAGTTTTGTTCTTATTATATTTTTTATCAGATAATACATTCTTATGATATTGCGTATAGCAATTTATAACCATTTTTCTATAGATAATTTGATAAAGTTTTTAGTAGTTTCTAAGTAAACGACTGTCTTATTCTTAATGAATCACTTTGTGTATTAATCATATCTTGGTAATTTTTAACAATTATTTCACCATTTTGGTTGATAATTACTGATACAAATGGCATACGCAGGGTTTTTTTAAAGAACTATAAAACAATATTTTCCGAAATGTAATTTATCTAAAAATGGGTTTACGCAACTGTAATAATTAGTGGTCATTATTTCTAACATTTACACATATATTATTTTATTGTCAAGTCCTAGGGATGCCTACGTAAGCTATAAATTTGTTTAAGAAACCAATAAGATAAATACAAAATTTTGTTACATATTATTGCAAATTCAGAAGCCTAAGTGCTATTTGCTTATCTTGTATTTTTAGTGCTAATTCAGTATCTTAATAGAGAAAAGTATCAGGAAGATCAATATACACGGTTTTTTCTTTTTTACATTTATTGTAATAAAAAACAAATTGCGAGTAAAAAACATATCTCTATTAACCTCATTGCTTCGGCGCACAATTATCTGAAATCAATTGATCTTAAATTACATCTTTTAATTTATAACAAACAAAATGTTGAAAGTTTCTATTAATTTCGTTTTGAAGGCTACTGATCTCAAATTTGATATCAGTTTTTAAATTTGTTCTAGAGTAAAAAGAGTAGCAATGATTTTTAAAGATAACTTTTTATGAAGCATATAAAAATATATGTTTTAAAGTTAATAATAAATTATTTCCGCTTTATTTTTGGGTAATTTCATTAAAAATGTATAAAGAATATGTAAAAAGGGGCAAAAATTTTTATCGAATATCAAAGACAAATAGAACTATTTTTGTCTTTCTAAATAATTATTTATTAAATTTTAATATTAAAAGTGTAGTTAATTAAAACTACAAACATTTTTATGAAATGATGTAAAATAGTCGAGAATTATTTTTAACGCATAATAATTCGCTAAGAACAACGGTGCTTAAGGTAGCATATTTTAAACACCTCTGGTGTTTATTTAAAAAAAGAATAACTATTTTAAGTTACTATAGTTTAAAAATATATAATGTTTAAACAAATTATTAAATCTATCTTGTTATATGAACGTGTAATTTTTGTTTTTCTTTACTTTGCCAATACTCCCAAGTTAAATATATTGTTACACATTGATATATTCTTTAAACTATTTTCAATAATATCAATTATTCATAAGAATGAATTTCTAAAAAAAATGTATATAGAAAGTTTAAAAAAGTGGCGTTTCAATTATGTCTAACCATAATATTAGACTCCGTTAACGACAATTGAATTTATCAATCTGTAACAATAGTTATGTACTCATTTCTATCATTGTACAAACTTAATGACGCAAAACTAACATGGTCGTGTCTGTTGCAATTACACATCAATCGTATTAGTTTGTCTTTCTCTCGCAATGGCTGTAACGCGTGTTAGCTGTCAATACACATTGTAAACTATTGTAGCGTTAATAATTGATATGCATATGATGGTAATAATTAGAATGTCCTGCCAACGCGCGGTGTATAAAATACTAACAACTCACACTTACTGGATGCAAAAAATAAAACCACAGCAATCCTTGAAAACAATATGTACATATTAATATTAAAATAACCGGTCTTTCGATGATTTATGGTGGTACATATTAGCAGCATATACAAGAAATCTGCAGTCAACCCTTTGGCATAGAAATGGGGTGAAACGCACACGCAAATAATTGTTATATTTTGTTGCGATGGGCAACTGTGTTCGACTGTGTTTGTTTAAATAAAAAAACAACCGACTCACCGTCCCCACCAAAGAAATCGAATAAAAATGCCAGGCAATTAATAAGCTTCATGAGTTATGTATATTTTAATTTTTTTTTTATTACTCGAGTGCGCTGCGTTCTGTGTGTTCATTGGTCTGGAAGTATTATTATTACATCATTGGCAATGAGTCGAAGCGCACACTTGAACAACGGGACCGCAGCTCGTCCCTTTTATCAACGGTGTTTGTGGAAGCTGTTCACCCCTATTAATTAACGGAATACTTAAACTCTGTTTGGCTGCTGCCCGAAAAAGACACGGAAAAGCGGCCACGGTCCGAAATTGATGACGGCCGTTTTATGCGCTTGTTACACTTAACTTCGCGGTTAGGCGTCGGGTTATTGTGTGTACAGGGAGAGAGAACCGAGGGGATTTATTATGAAATTATTATGACATCATTACTTCGCGACCGAGGCGAGCACAGCTCCATTATTGTTGTACGGTGCGCACGTTAATATGTCCGTATATAACGATGTCAAGAGTAATTAACAACTTTGTTGGCTAAAGACACTAATTTATATATGTATACATACTATTATTACATTGTATCCTCTAACTCTCTCTATAATGTCGTTTAACTTTGTCTTTTAAGTTTACGACCGCACTATGATGTAGTACAATAAACCGGAAAGTGATGCGACTGCGAGAGGAGGGCTAGTAACGAGCATAAAAAAGTCTTTAAAGGCAAAGAAGGCGTAGAGGGAGAACGCGGATTCCAGTCGCGTTTTTCTATCGTATAATACAAGTACATGACAGCCAAAAGTTGTTTACCACACCGCAATCACAATAACGGCAATATCCGCCAAAACTTTCAACTAGGGGAAAAATCTAAACATTCCCTTTCTACATAGGTCGAAAATATTCCAAAGTGGCCATATTGGATAATATCTTTTATGTGCATCATGTACTGTACAATATCATATCGAATTTTTATTTTATAAACTATAAAACGATAAATATTTCAATTTTAACCTGCTTTGAAACTTGTAGAAAAAATGTTACACAGTCTTCCCTTAAAAATATTAAACAAACCTTTGTGAATTGTTTTTATTTACATGTAACTTTGATGTCTTTAGCTACTTAATAGTGTGTTTATTTATATAATTACTTAATTTTCCATTATATATAACAACACGATAACCCTCCTGATAACTAAATCCTTAGAAACCTTTTAAGTTCATAGGTAGTGGTATAACGACCCACCGTAAAGTTTTATTTTAACATAAAATATAGTAAAATTATTTCGATTTTTAATGAATTGTTAATTAAAAACTTAGAAATTCCCAAATCTTTTGTAACAAATCCTTTTTTTTTATATATATAGGAAAAATATGAATTATAAATTCGCGACATTATAAGTTAATTTTCTCTGGCAATTATGGTAACTGAGGGTGGGGTTGCAGCTTCTAATAGTATAATAATATTACAAGTACTTTTCCCAACGATTGCATAAAATTTACATTCTAAATAAATGATAAACAAAAAATTTTTCAAAAAGTTTTATTGATATTTTATTGAACTACTTGCAAATCTTTTGTATACCGCATAACTATAGTAAAGTGGCGTACATAGTTGTAGTAAAGTGTATTGTACTGCAACAATTAATGATGTTTATTAATTTTACAACATTAAAAAATGTAATTAAATTTTACATACTATAATCGTTATTATATTATATTGTGTCATAATATAAAATATCTTAGTAACAAGAATACTGAGCAAATAAATTGATAAAAGTGGCAAAAAGTTTCATTAGATTTAAAGAATGTATAGATCTAAAGAACCTTACCCAACTGGAATATCTTCAAAAGTTGAAATGAAAAAATCAAATTGGTATGCATAGGTATATACTGAATCAAGATCTAGCTGTTTTTAAAAAAGTTATTGCAATTTAAAATACAAAAAAAGTATGGGATTTGTCATTTTTGAAGGCTGCCTAATTTTGAGACTTTCTTTTAAATAACTAAAACTTAGGGGATCTTTTGGATCTTTGAAAGAGATATCACAAACTAGACTAAACTTGGATTCTTTTTATGTATTGGTTAACACGATTGGCCTATTATGTGTTGAGAATTATTATGAACAAACATGTAAAAACACATCATAATAAAATTAATATCTTTTCAGCTTCATGAGATCCATAACTTAACTAATATTGTATAACACTGTTTCATAAAATCGCTCAATTTTGAAAAAATCTCAACACAGTGAGTTTATAATAATACACAAAGGATAAATAAAAAAAACAACGTGAGTGACTTTTTAAAAATGAACATTATTGTTATGGTGTAATTTATAAGTTATCGAATTAGTGATAAAAGTAGTTTAGTCAAGAGATAAAACCGTCGAAACTTTTGGCTTACCTGAAAATAACCAGTTAAATCAACTAAAATTTAGAAAAAATATAAATAAGTGTTATAAATTAAAAATATTTAAATGTTACGATAAAAATTATTGTTATTATAATTAAGTGGCAACCAGCTAATAGATAAAATTCAAAAATGCCCAAATTCAGGAATATTAAATGGTTTGTTCTTTTTATGTTTTTGATAATTTACTTGTTTATTCTCTGTGTTTAGGTGACTCATCTGATTTTTTCATTAAAATATAATAATAAAATCTTAAAAAAGGATGTTTTTTTTTATTATACTTTAGTGTGTCATTAAATATTACAAACATAATTTAATTTTGTTTGCTACATATCAAATTGCTAACTCTGTTTGAATTTTTTAGTTTACTTAAAATTTTAGTTTTTTTGGCGATTTCAAATTTAAAACATTATTTTCTCGATTAATAAAATAGTGTATCGTAGTTTTATTTTCGTGTACCCTTAACTATAAACTCACTCAGTTTTATTTTGAAACTAAAAACTGCAAAATTGTAAATTATGATCAGTAAATGAATACAGAATGATGTAACAGAACATGTTATATGTATCCTATAAAAAATGTACAAAAATACTGTAATAAACATGTTGGTTGAACCAAAAAAATAATAATTGGTTCAAAAGTCATAAATATTGTAAGTTAGGTCTGAGACACCCTTATGAATGAACGTAACTATTTTACATTTATTTACACAGAGAAAAACCTCGATCTATATAATAAGTTCATTGTTCAATTTGATAAATTTATCATTACTATTGAATCTATGACATATTTATCAATATGATCATTTTTTTTCTTGTCTTGAACAATAATTATTTATAAGAATAATTATTTTGTTCGTATTAATAAAACATTATCATAAACCCTTGATAAAATTTCTCTATCAAAATTCATTGAGGTTTTTCTTTGGGTGTAATGTGTGCATAAAGTCTTTAGTTTCTAAGAAATGTATGACTTTATTTTTAAATAAAAACTAGACAGACCCGGATAATGTTTAGTTAATTGTATTTTTACAATCGTCAAAAAATTACATTACCTACTTATTTAAAGAAAATATTTGTTAATCTAGGAAAATTTCTTAATAATGTACTCAAATCGATTACAGATTACACTTATTGATTAATTTAGCCTTGTGTAAGTATCATAAATAATGCAATAAGAGATTAATTTACCTTCTTTAGATTTTTTGGAATGCATAGCGATAGCAGCAGCTGATCCACTGGTCGAAAAATCTAAGGCAGTAGCTGCGGTAGGTGTACAGTTTTGACCAGGTGGTCCGTGTAACCCAAGTATAGCATCGATAGTAAAGGGTTTAGAAGGTCGAGGAGACGAAGAACTTAAGCCACCATCAGAGTCGGTACTGCCACGGCTAGCACTTCTAATACCGTCCACACACCCATACGTTTGGAAAGCACCCCTTTGTTGGTTCTGTCGCTGCTGATATAAATGCCTTTGTTGTTGATGCAATTCAAGAAGTTGTGATAAGGCTGTGTTGTACTCCTGAAATAGAGGATTCTGCAGCATCATCATAGCGCGTAAATTTTAAATCAAACTTGGCAGATCGTTAATAAAGAGCTTAGTTTCCGTTTCCTAACGTAAAAATATTTTATATTTAATATACTCGATGAAGTAACAGTTTTGAACTAGAGTACCGACCGAACATGTTGTGCGTGATGAACTACTACCACTGAAAGACCTGTCCGCGGTCGCTGATAACGGGCGTGTACGCACTCTACCGTACGGTCACGCCCCTTACTCGTTCTGTGGACTTGCGCCATTGGGTGTATGGACCCCTCCAGCATTTTGAGTACTATAAAATGATCCTCCTTTCCTCTACCTGCCACTCCCAACCGATTATGACACACAATAGTGTCATATTAATGCGTTCTAACCATGCAGCCCCTACCGAGCAGTGGTCTGTATATTAAATATGAACTTATAAACCCAATATCATTTGTCCTTTGCTGTAAAAGTTCTATTTTCATATAAAAACATTTTTGGTAATTCTTTGTTGTAAACTGTACTATGTTGCTATATCACATAAATCACTAGTGATATAACTTTAATTTGTTCATTATTATCGTTATTTGACTACAGAAATCAATCATTTTTAACTTTTTCACATATTTCATAACAAAATTTATTTAAAAAATTATTTTTTTATATTTCATTAGTATAAGTATAAATAATAAAATAGGATACACCCTTCATGACGCATTGT
>NW_026099576.1:13752238-13767845 GCF_025091365.1 Daktulosphaira vitifoliae | reverse complement strand
ATATATAAGATATCATTGAAATAAAAAAAAATCTAGTTCATTATAAAGTATTAAAAAAACAGCTAATAAACAATTTTTTTTTAGTAAAAAATAGTATCCATTTTATAATTCATACAAATGAGNAGTAAAAAATAGTATCCATTTTATAATTCATACAAATGAGTGGTACAAAGGAAAATCAAAGATTCATAAGTGAATTTTATGATATGTAAGCAGTAATAATCAAAAGTAAAAGTTTGTCAAATTAATATAATAATAAAAACTTTTCTTGAATAAAGTGAAAAGTCACAAAGTAGATGATTCAAAACTGACATATTTGTTAATAAACTTCTTACAGATTGTCAACCTAATATACTCTTGCTATGTACCTCTGTTGTTTCAATAATTTTTAATTCACAATAATACTCTATAATATATACGTACTTAACACACCAACTTTCTTAATAAATGTTACATTCATAACACATGTAAATATTGTACCTGAGAGTCATCAGAACAAAGTTGTATCTCTATTTCTGATGTTTCATACAAAATAAGAGTTCAATAATGAATTTTTACAACTACCTCTGCTGTTTGGTGAGTAATGGAGGAAAACTCAATAATATCGTTCAAAACTAAAATAAATGGGTAAATTTNTGTTTGGTGAGTAATGGAGGAAAACTCAATAATATCGTTCAAAACTAAAATAAATGGATAAATTTTAATTCATGATTTTGATGGTTAACAATGTCCTCGTGATATAGTATCCCAAATCCTAAACTAGGATTAAAGAAACTAGTTATATAATACCAAGATTACGAAAATTAGTTATTTTTGCGCATATTAATTGCAGTACTTTTTTTGATATATTCTACTTTTAAAGAAGTCAACACTCGAAATAAATATGATTCTCAACTAACAATACCATTTTTCCTTTATTTTCAAGTTTTTTTAGGTACATTTCATATTATGATTAAAATGGCTGATTTATATAATACTATACTTTTTATAATACTATAAACTAATGATTCCGACATATTTTATTAAACATAATACAAAAACTTAATTCTTTTATCTTCTTTGTCTTAAAATTAATAATTGTATTTTCTTGAATATGGCAATAAGAATAGTTTAAATTTCAGCGTAGTTCCTATTATTTTTTTATATTTTCTATCTCAACATAATATTTTATTATACTCAAACACGATTGAATTCTGATCAACAAAATTAAGTTTAAAATAAAAACACACATAGGTTTTTTTAATTAACTGACTATGGTAATGTAATTAGATTACACATAAGGTGAACATATGTTTATGATAAAAATATTCAATAGTTGTAGGTGATATTGTTTAAAACTAAATTTATTTACCTTTAAAATCTATAAAAATATATTTTTATTTAGCTATTTTACACTTAGTAAAAATTATCACAATTAGTCTTAAACACATTCTCGCAGTAACTTTTAAATTCAGGCATTTAATATATGTTAAAAAGTTTAAGTACCTTTGTTATTAACAAAATTATCTCAAGTGGTTATAAATGTCAAAATTTTAAGTGTGTCGCGCTGTTGCAAAAAAAGACTCATATTCAAAAAAAATATTTGTTGAAATTTCACTTTTTCAGAAAAACTTTTCTATCAAGAAAAAGAAAAATAACAAATCAATTTTTTTTCTTGTCTACGTAATTTTGCAACTGGATTACTCAATAATACAGACTTTATTATTGATTGGGTGGTATTGTATTACTAGATCAGTCTAGTTAATTAGTTTTTAGTATTTTTGTGATATTTTAAAAAGGACTAACAATAATTGTATTTTATAAATTATTAAAGTATCTTTCATTAATATTTAAATAGTGATAATTCATTGATAATTGACAAAAATACTATTATAAGGATAATCACTTTTTTCATCTTTTTAATGTAGAGCCGTTTGAGTGAAATATTTAATGTTAAAAAACGACATTCAGTTTAATTATTTTGGCCTTAATTCTAATGTTGATTTATGCATAGCTTAGAAAGCGTCAGAGACTTATTGTAGGAACTAAATTAAAATTCTATTAACTTATTATGAAATGTAGTCTATTGTGTTAATACAAAATGTGGTAACATAAAGAAACTTTTTGATTTGCAACTTTATCGTTCAGCAAGAGAAAATGTTCAAAACTAGAATGACAAATTATTTGAATGTATATTCAAAACTAAGAATAATAAAAAATATGCACGAAAAAAATACAACTTTTTCCTACGGTACTAACAATATTTTAATACAGAAAGTATTCTAACAAAATTTAAATATTACTTAAGAATTATGTGTCAGCTATCTAAAAAATAAGGTTATAAATTCCCTATAGCTGATTTTTTTTAAGTAGTGATAACCTTAAGTTGCTTACATAAGTCGTATTATATAAATAAATTTATGACATATATAATGATTATAACTTTACAATATTATTTGAAATTTTACTACTTTTTTTATATAAAATATATAGTTTTTATTTTATTTATTTCTTTTCTCTGTGACACTAGAGTGGCTCATGGAAAAGCAANGTGACACTAGAGTAGCTCATGGAAAAGCAAAAGTTACACTCCGAGTTGGCAACTAAAATTGTTTTTTATTATAAAAAGCTTTAATTAGTTGAAAAATGATTTTATATATACCTAATTAATTATTATTTTCAACAGAATTGTATTTATCGTTTAGGTAAAATATTATTTAACATAGACTAAGTAAACTATTAGTAACATAATACATGCTTTTTACATGATTAATTAAAAAACTTCAATTTTACTCGGTAGCAAAGACAGGATAATTTAACTTTCCTTTAATATTTCAGCAAATTCATTTTTATTAAAATAATATTGTCTTTTAACTAGCTGGTCAATATTTTTTCGTCAAATTTTCTGTAAATATATTTTTCATGGCTCACTGCACATTTGGGATGATTTTAAGTACAAGGCACTAATTATAACTTGAAGGGGAAAGAATAATTTGAATTCATACTAGTTTAAATAGGTTTTTTCGATTATCATCTCGTATTTCAACATTTCCTATTTCACCAAAACACGATTTTTATACTTTAACATTTGGGATAGATAATTTCACTTAATTTTTTACGAAATATCTAAATAAACGGTAAGTTGTTTATACGGAAAAATGATAACATAAAATCTGTACTTATCAAAAATTAGTGTAGTCAATAACATCTTAGCTGCCAAAAAAGTATAGCTTTTAAGCTATCTATGTTGGTTTTAAATAAATGACAAGACAAAATTTAATAACAACACATACCACGTCCTTAACTCCAATCAAATAAGCCTTTAATCGTAAAAAACGAATTTCCGAAAAAATTAGATTTTTCCGATTTTTATAAGAGAAGCTAAAAAGAGCATTAGTATTATTATGTTGTTCCTTTCAAAATTGTAATTGAATCGGATAAAATAATATTTTTTAACTTAGGCAAACAATAATTACTGTTATCAAAAAGAAAAATACATAATGTGACATTTGCTACATTAAATTTAATGGACCTATATTACCCTCATCATAAATATATAAATATAGATACGAAAAAAATATTCAGTTGTAATGTCTGATATCATTAAAAAAGGATGTGATAAATTTTATTTTATAGATTTATTTTTATAAGATATTTGGTGTATGGAAGAATACAAATTGAAATAAACAAATATTTTCCTTATGTAACATTTATTGTTTGAAAATAAATAGTAAACAATTTGAATATTATATTTATATATGCCAACGAAAATTAAGATGAATATATTTAAGTTAATTTGTATAAATGACTCAAAGGTGTTTGTATCGCAAACTTTAAAAATTGAAATACATAATTCATGGAAAAAATACACCATTTTATGTAGTCAATTCTAATTTATTTATGTATATAAACATAATGAATTATAATTATATTTGCATGAAAAAATATTTGTTTTTTGTTATTCGACATGGATAATAAAATTCTAAAGGCGGTAAAATAAAGATGATTAGTTTTTAAATTCAATTCACAAATCAATAGATATTCAGAATTTAAAGAAATACATATAATTTTAGAAATGTTTGAATTTATGTTGTTAAAAATTAGATTATTTTAACTACACGATAAAAGTTTGATTAAAAAAAAAAATGTTTACAACTCTGCAAAAGATATTTGATTTGACGTAAATCTAAGAAAGAAGTTATTAATTATTTTATGTTTTTATTTTTATTTTTTAACGTATTTTTACAATTTTTTGTCACAAAATTGGTGGCTATATACACATAATATCCCTTACGGTTTTTTTTCTAGTTTCTTACACACTTATAGTCCTCCAACCCTTATGGTGCAGCTAGATAAAATATGTTTTGGATGTTAAAATAATATTACACTATCATTTTTATATTACTCAAATACCCATTAATCCATCGTGGAACTTTAAGATTTGTATGGTTGCAGATTCCAACAATATGTGACATAAAGAATGAATTAAAATATAATAATATACGTCCTTTTATTTTTCTATTACTTTCACACGTTGACTACAAATTTCCGTAGCATACTAAATTACTTCAATAAATATTGTCAAATGTTTAAGTAATAGAAAAAGGTTCAAATGACAGAAAATAGAATTCGCTTTTCTCCAAAATAAGTTCTGTCACAGCATAAAACCGACTATACCTCCTCTCTCGACAACATTTTTATGAAACAGATTTATTATTTCACTAACATTAAGATGTTAAGTCAACGTTTTCAGAAGGTTAAAATATTTCAAAAGTTATACATGAAACAAAAATAGATGTACTGTAGGAATTTGTGGATGATATATTTGTACTGAGTATATATTACAATACGACTGTTATAAAACTGATAGAATAGATAAAAAAAGTTAACCTATTTTAGGTTAGTTTCATCTCACGATGTGCACATTCACATGGAAAAAGTTAAACAGTTACAAAGTAAGTCTCACTGGCTTATATTTACGTTTTTGCGCGATTTGTTTTTGCTCAGCCACCGAACGTTAGCTACTTTGGTATAACACGGCAGCCAACATGACCTCATTGAATTTAACTATATACAGTTATATCTAATTAAACTTTTTCTATATACAACGTTGCTAGTGTTTAAATATCTTGAACTTAAACTTAGATTCACAAATACTAATTTTTTACGCGCCGTTTTTTTTTATTAGCATACTTATATAAGACTTGTTTTAAAAATTTCTTAATATGTTTAAATTTATGGAACAATTCAATAAAATATATTTCATTCATAATAATTTATTGAAATTATATTTTTTTAATTACAATTAATCGAAACAAGTTTTACGAAAATATTTAATTTTTTTAGTAAATACTGTTTGATCAATATTTTTTATGGATTTTAATATTTTTGATGAAATTATTTATTAAAATAAAATTTAGGGATCACTTGCCTGGAATTTTAAATCCCATTAATGTTTTATTTGTATATATATATATATATATATTAATTAGTTTACATGTCTATTTATTAACTGTATATTTATAAAAAAAAAATTATTTTTATTAAGACTCATAATTGTTTCAATAAAAAGTACCTTTAAAAAAAAATTAATTAAATAGCTTGGAGAATTTTATTTTAAGATTAAACTTAAGATTTAATACAAATGAATGTAACACTTTTATGTTATTGTAATTAGTAAAGTTAATCAATCGTTTGACTCTTTGATAATTTTAGTAAAGAATTTTAGTCACCAAATATGTCATTTCTAATTACCCTTAGTAATAATCGATTTAATTTTACTGTCAAATGAGTTTTATAAACAAAAGTTTTGGTTTCCTTTATGGAATCTTAATGGAATAATATTAATGTGCGCTAATAGATATTGCGAATATTACACATTGGCTGAAAACTGGTATTAATTCTTATTAAATTTCTCTTCTACTTTATTTTAAATATAAAAATGATATAAAAAATTGTAACCTATTTTTTGTTAACTTTTTTTCTGAACCATAAACCATTCCATACTGCCGCTAAGCATTTGATAAATTGATAGTATTCACAAACATCGCACAGTCGTCTCGTTTATAAAAAAGAGTGAGTTTTTTTTATAACAGTTCTCCTTTTACATACTCTCAAAATCAAGTATATACCAACTTATTGTGGAAATACAAATAACGTAAGAGAATGTATGAAAAGATATATCATCAAAAAACATAAAAGATAGTTAGATACAATTATTAAGCAAGTAGATTTAACATTTTATTAATGGTGTACTCATTTCTTTTACCTACATAATTAATGAATGTATACTTTGCGTGTATAATACTATTTTAAAATGAAATTAAAATTTCTTTTTTTAAATATTTAACTTAAAAGAAATTTTAGAAACATGTATTATCAAAGTAATGCTATTTATTTTTGTAACATACAGTATACTGCAAGTATATATATATATATATATAGTACTTGAGAAAGATGTTTGTTTTTGAGACTGTTTAATAGTATGGTTTTATTGAATTAACAAAACATTTTTTTTGCTAAAGCGTAAATAATTTTTTGGTTATTTATTAAAAATTTTGTATTCAAAAGTCATAAAAATCTATTACTAAACATGTGTAAATTTAAATTTAATTTTTGCTTAAAAACTTTTTCAATTTATTTTTTTTAATAAAAATCATAACTATTTATCACTCTTGGCAATCATATCATGCTGACATTTACTTTACTAATAATAGTTTTTTTATTTTAATCATCACGTAGTGTAGAACAGGTAAACGTTAAAGTAAAATGTTTTCTACCTGTTCATTATGAAAAAAAAACACTACTAAAATACTTTTTATAGACAAATTATATCAAATAACATTAAAAAAAATATTTAATTTCAATTTTTATCATTCAATTTAAAAGAAGCGTAATTTTTTCAATTACACAATTTTAAATAATTCAAAAAAATAATGTTTCATAATAGTTATATTTTTAGCAATTACTCATTGGGTTAAATTAGACATTTGGTTGGTAAATTAAGTTTGTTACTTAATTAGTAAGGTTAACTTTTAAACCACTTTGTCCCTAAAGTTTCGTATTTACGGTATAATTTCATAATTTGTTCAATAATTACATTTAATGGTTTTTAATTTTCAAAGTTATTAATAGTTTTTTCAAATAAATTTAATTGCTGAATGAATATTTTAACTCTCGTTTTATTGTTTTCTTATAATATTTAAATTCCTATTTATATAACAAACGTTTATTTTGGAAACGTTATTCTTAATATTTATATCATTCGACTATAATGGCACCTCATTAAAATAATTTCGATTATGAAAACAACTTAATATATGACTATATTGAAAGTTAATTATTTTTTTTCAAGATAGAATTATCTGAATATTATTATTTGACACGAGTTACGTCGCAATAATGTAGTCGACACTGATTTTGGGGGTAGAGACCGTTTATTAATGAGCAACAACAGGTTAATTTAAAAAAAAAAGACAAACAAACTGAAAAGACGAGCGCAGTAATAATAATCTTCGCATAATATCGTGGCACTTTCGCTGGCGTCCACGACTCGGTGTCCAGCATGATCAGTGGCATACACAGAAATTAAATTTGGGAAGGGAGGTTTTGAAATTTAAAGAAAATTAGATGTGACACTGCCCATATTGTTCGCTTACAAAAATTCCTGTTTTCGATTACTTTATTGTGGAAATATTTATAGTATGATATGATATTTTTTATTGTTATAACTTATTATTTAAAATCGTCGCTTAGCTTATAAATTCGACCCCCTCCCCTTGCGTACGCCAGTGAGCATGATCCTCGGGCGTCAAAACGTTAGCAGCGTTGTTGGCGACGGTGCGCGGGTGCGGATCGGTTCGTCGAGTCCGGTCGTGCGGCAGGTCCGGAGCCGATGGCGTACATCCTCGACGTTGTAACGTTGACAACGGGAAGAAGACTCCTGTATTGTTTGCGGCGGGTCGTCGTCGGCCGTGCGGCACTTTGCACACGGACTTTGCACCGTGGCGTATGGCACGCGGTGTTGGTCAGTCAAATACTCATAGTAGGGCGACGACTGATAAAGGTGGCACGAGTCGCGGGGCATCGTGTATAACGAAGCGACACGGGACCGTGTCATATTTTAAACAGACTTATTAAGTTGTAAATTTTGAAAATTAAATCATGTACTTTGTTGTATATGGTCAATTGCTGGACATATACATATGTCACGTCATTCCCTAATCTATGTACCGTATTAATAATAAAAATAAAATAATTTCGCAGTCTCAATGATCACACTGTTCAATACCTTAGTTTAATCACAGTACTATGATATTATAATAATATTGTAATGTTTCATGTTGAAAAATAAATTAAGATCCACTAAAAGCGCTACATCAATACTCCCTGACGGGGGACACTAAGAAAAAGTTCAAAAAGGGTTTCTTTTTCTCATAAGAGTTCAGAGCCCTGAGTTGATCATCGAACTGAAACTCGGAGCTATTTACTGCACTATTATTTTCTTCAAAATTGTGCGTTTTTGTTAGCGCTTAAGTGTATTTTATTGATATAAAATTTATTGCGTTTTGTTTCTATTGTTTGAAAATATTCATTTTTACGGTTCTTCCGAAATCGTGTGAAATTATTTCCGCCGACGATTAAGCGTCCACATTTAGAGTAGCTGCTGACTTAGCTTCAAGAAAAAAGAAAAAAAACGTGAGTTCATTTGTGTTATCCAAATTATATAGAATCGATGAGTTTGAGTAAAGGATGACAAAGCAATAGACCATTTATTAAATTAATGTCTTAAAGTGTTAATTTTGACTGGTTGGTTAAAATATTATACATTGTTATATGATATTCGTGGACTGGCTCTGTCGTCTCGTTGCCTTTTAGATAGGACATTAGAAACTAACCAGACAAAATTTATTACACCTCAATTAGAGGTACTGCTTCTATTATTTTTATATATACTTTTAATTGTCATTCTAAACCATACGACGCCGACAGAACCACAACAGCAGGTTCTCACCATATACAACCCAATCCGACTTTCATCATTATAATATTTTTATTTTGTTATTTCAAATTATAACAACTTGTAATTCGTAACATAGTTTCAGTTATTTCGTTGGTGTCAATAAATTATCTGAAGTATATTTTTCTTATTAATCATATTCATTTTGCTAAAATATTTTTTAAATGACCTTTAATGTAGCATATTGCGTCCTTCTATTAAGTAAAAATAACTTAACATTTATAAATCTTTCCACTAAGCTGGTCTTAAGAAAAAAAAATATTCAAGAATAAATTATGTCGCATATAAATACAATTTAGACTTATTAATATCTTTAATTAAATATTAATTCTTCATAAATAAAGTATTATAGCAAGTCATTATAATTTTATTATATTGTATTCACTTAAAAATTTGTTTTATAAAATTGTATTAAATTTGTTAAATTTAAAGAGTTCTAAAATAAAATATATTCTCATAAATAAAAAAATGTGTTCAATTGTAATTATTAGGATTTGTCTTTAGTTATGTCAAATAATGGTCGATTGATAATGATGATTAATTTTTAAATTCTAGATTTAAAATGTTGTTTTCTTTTGATTTATTTATAAGTATCCAAGTTAAATCTAAATAACAGTAAAACTTTTACCTTAGAATGAGGGGGCTGTTTATTTTTTTTTATTTTTTACATAGATTATAAATATTCATCAAGTCCAATAAACAAAATGTTCGTTAATTTGTGTTATAAAGCTAAACACAGTTGTACATTTTAATGATCGTACTATAAATTGGAAATATATTTATCTCTGAAATTTTCCGCACTGGAAGAATGTTAAAACTTCATGAACTCGATACCCTTCTTTACGTTCACAGAGTTCTTAATTGTTAAAGTTCCTTTGAGATGCAAATAAGTATATTAGTATTCCAACTTATAACTATGATACGCGTGTACCAAAAATAATACATATCATTATAAATTTTGATAACTTCACAATATATTTTACGTGTTAAGTTAAAAATAAAATTATAAATGTTTAAAATAATAACAAAAAAATTAATTGGGCAAGATATAACTTGAAAACTATCTCTGTTTGAGTTATTTTAAATATGTACGTTGGTAAAATATTTAACGTTTAATGGGTTCTAAGAATTTCTTGATTTCAATATCACATTTTTCAGGTGTTTATACCAGTCAAATCCTTTTTATTCGATATATATTAATATTACACTTGTTGTGTACCACCATGTACACATCTTTGTGAATGTATGTTCACATAAAAACGTCACAACTTGTAAACTTTGAACTATAATATATCATGGTAAACACATTATTCATGTATTCTTCTTAGATTTATATTTTATATGTTCGACAACAGCTTGAATGTTTTCTTTCACATATAACTTTTTATTTATTATAAGGTACTGTTAAGATTATACTCAATAAAGTTTCATTGTCAAGTTCTCTTCTTTTAAATTAATTTTATATAAAAACGTTATTACTAATATTTATAGCAAAAAGTTTTTCGGATGTTATTTTACTTTTAATTTATAGTTTTTATGGACAATTTTTAAACGTATAATTCAAGATGTATTTTATTAATAAATTTTAACCACTAAAATAATTTTATTATAAAAATATTAATTGGAAATTTTAAAAATCCATTTTAGTGATATTATTTTTGTTTTTCAGAAAAAAATGTATTTAATCAGTTGATATGAAGAACTCAACATGTCTAAAAGTACTGCTTTTACTTTTAGACATTTTTCATACATAATATTTCGCTGCAAGTTTATTTGTTTTTAGTCTTCCATTCTATTATAACCAAAGAGAAATTTATTTTTATTATCATCTAAACTAATGTCATTAACAATTTAATGTAAAATAATCTAATATACGGTACAGCTGTCAAAACTATAATAACCACGTGTTGTTGCATATATACATTATTTGTATAACTAAAAAGATACTCTTCATCTACATAAGTTTATTGTACTTCACACGTCATAGTCATAAGATTTTCACTGTACATTTAAACTGAAAGTTTATTGATCATCAGATTATGCCTGTATATTTATATCAGTTGTCGGTTGCTCTAAGAATAATGATAGTAAACGTGCTTTGAAAATTGATTCTTTCATAGAAAACAAAAACAATTCGATAAATTGGTGACTTGCCAACTAAAAGGAATACCTTATAAGTTGAATTTAATAGTCACATACATTACATCAATAATAAATGTGTTTAAGCAACAAAAAAAATCCTTAAATTTTAAAATTCAATAACTCATGAAATGTTCAAACTAAATATTAGCCAACACATACAAAAATAAAAATACTATTGATATTTATTGAAGATCAAACGTATAAATAAGTAATATTTTTTTGTAAACAATTGGTTAAGGTTAAAAGCAATGATAGAAATAAGAGTGTGTTTTTATACTTAAATAATAATTATTTAAGTACAAAATGTTTAAACAATAAATTTATATTTATAAATATGGATTACAACAATGAGGTGTGTATATATAGTTTGTATACAATAAATAGAAAGTAACTCATGAGAAAGTACAGTCCAGTGAGGTGGCTCTTGAACTTCATTAATAATCAATGTTGAACTTACTGGACAACCCTTCAAATGTACACCGTAAGTTCAAATTGTTTTAATAATTACCATGTAAAGTATACGTTTGATGAAAGTTTGGAATGTTTTCCTAACAATTAGTAGATTTTTTAATTCAAATTTCATCAGCTGATTTTTCTGACGAACGCGTTTGTCAAAAAATTCATTATGTCCAGACGTGTTTTTTTTTTAATTATGACGTCAGTTTAGGTATTTAGCTAAATCATGTTGTGGGAAGATATATTATCTTAATCAACATATATATATATTGATTAATATTTACAGGAATGTAATTAGTTTTTCGTAGAGCATAATTGACATGAACTGATTTATCACTATTTATTTTTAATTTTCCATCACCTTTTCCACGAAAATGTGTTATTTATTGACTTCTGTAAGTTGTCAATTTCAGTCTTCTGATCCTTACAGGTTGCTAGTAATATCATATTGTTTGCAAACTTTGCAGTGGTTGTGTCTGTGGTAGTTGGAATATTTACAATATTCAGTATGCTGACGAAGAAAGTCCATTCAAGTGAGTTTTAAAGGTTTCATTTTTTATTTCTTTTTCTTTGTATTATATTATCCAACTGATGTGGTTCCATTACGTTTTATTCATCTAGTAACATTTCGAATTAACAAACACGTTTGAAGAGCCAATAGTTACCCTCACTTTAATGTGAAATTTTCATTATTTATTAGAAACCCAGTTGTTTTTTTATGTATGGAGGTATTTTTACTCTAGTATGTTGCATGTATATAGTATTAGTATTATTATTATTATTAATTAGTATTATATGCCTTAAAAAAAATTTGAATTTTCATGAGCAGAAAAAAACTCTGATATAAACTTATAAATAAAGTGTTATTCAATAAAGATATTCATATACATATATATTTAATGGACTTATCAAGAATGGATGTTACGACTATCACATATACATCAAATAGTGTAACAACAAAAGTTTTATTTTGTTCCAAAAAAAAAAAAAAAATATCTTCTACGCACATAAAACATATTTTTGCTGGGTTGTTATTTTTCCACTTACTTTCGTCGAAGAAACATATTTTTTCACCAATTGAATAAAAAAGTTTAAAACTATCATTTTACATCATAACAAAATTCTCGAAAAAAATGTACGTGATAATTACTTTTTCTAATACAATAAGGTAACTAGCTTTTGACAAAAAAATAATTGATATTTCATCGTTAAGTTACTTGAAAAATGTTGTGTGGTACAAAGTTTTGTAATTATATAGTTTAATCTAAAAATATCATTAAATAATTCTTACACTTAAAATTTTAAAAACTTAAAAAATAATTAAATAAAATTATTAAAACATTTATAACTACAGCTTTTAATTTTTTCAAAGAATATTGATATAGACACCATTTCTTATAAATATAAAATCCTATTATATCCTATTTGAAACATCATTCCTTTAAACAAATTTCTTTAATTATGGATAATCCATGCCAGATCATCCAGAAGTGTTTGCATAACTACCTCATTTTTTTATTTTACTAAAGCTATTNGTTTGCATAACTACCTAATTTTTTTATTTGACTAAAGCTATTATCTGAAAAATAGACTACAGTCCTTTTCTATCTATTCATTCAATTTGCACAATGATAGAAGTCATCAGCGATTGAGATTCAGATGTGTAAAAATAAGATTTAGATACTATTGTCTCATCAATTTACCGACATCAAAGCTTTGTATTCAGGGTAATTTCTTACGAAAAATACAAAAATATCATAAAAAATATTAGAGATGAACATTATTTTATTTTTTTAATAATAATGGTTCTTTTTTGAGCTGCTTTACCATCCCTTATACCTTAAACTCCTATCAACTTTTGATTTTAAAATGACAATCCCATTTTTTTTTTTATATCATCAGATTTATTCAATTGAAAAAAATGTTTTCATATCATTTGATTTTCAACGAGTTACAGTTATTTAAAGTGTAGGGACGATTAGAAAAAAACCTACTTACTTAAGTTAAGAGACGGAATCTTTATTGGATAATAAATTGACAAATATTACCGATTCATAACATTAAGATAGTGTATACAGTTCATCGCATTTTTACGAACCGGTAGCGTTTATCGATATATAATGTGATAATACTGTGGTTTTTAAAAAAAATACGTTTTTGCCTGATCACCTTTAAATATTAAACAGCTATAAACCGTTGAAAATCGAATGAAATATTTTATTCAATAAATATGATGGTATAAATAAAATGGGATTGTTATTTTAAATTCGAAAGTTGATAAGAGTTTAATGTATAAGGAATGGTAAAGCAGCTCAACAAAGAACCATTATTGTTAAAAAAAATTAAATAATGATTAGTTCAAATATTTATTATAATTTTTGTGAAAAGTAGTTATTTGATTGTTGTTAAATAATGAAAAATCTACTATATATGATTCAATTTTAATAAAAATTTTCCATTAATAGATTTTAAAAGTAAATTTTTCCGTGAATTAGGAACTTTTATTTGATTTTGGTTTTATTCGAAATTGTAGTTAGAAAAATGTTGAATTATTCAGTAAAACTTTTTTGAGTATTCTATATATAAGGTTAGCTTAAACTAGAACTTTAAGAAATTTGATAGATATTTTAACCCAACATCATTCGTTTGGTTTCTATTCAGTTTTGATTATAAAGAAAATTACTATTGCTCACTTCTAAAAAAACTGTAGTATTAATTTTTTAAGTAAAAAAAAATCATAATTTTTTTGTAGGAAATTTAACTAAAAAAAAATGTATGTTGCTTTTAAAATATCTTTTTTATAGGATGGTTCTTTTGTTATGAACCACTTAATTTATAGCAAAATAAAAAATACTTTGATAATTTTTCTTAGTTTATTTTAGATACATGTATTTATCAATGATGAAGTAATTTTTATGTGTACACATTAACTTTTGTATCTTGTAAGGACGTCAACTTTTTTTTTCGAATAATAACATATATAATTGGCTGGCTTATTTAATAGAAAATGATCTAATAAAAAAATGACTGGTCGACAAAAACTTATAAACCAATATTTTAGAAGCTTTTAACATTTTTATTCTTAAGCGAGAGAAAGAGTAAGGTCGAGAAATGTATAATGACAAAAATAACAGTAACCACACCTCACTTCTAGTAATTTCTTTAAAGTGTTAATAATTCCTGAAATCCTCATTGTTAAATTGAGAAGAACTTGTACCTAAAAGCAGCGCCAAAAAAAAAAATACACAATATAATGGACTGCGGCATAGTTGAAACAAATGATATCTGTAAATTATATCTGGTTATTATAGTCATATGATAGTTATTAAAACCACTATCATAAAAAACGCTTTTATGTGAATCTGTTAAATTTCACAATAATCTGTATATTAGTAGTTGTTCAAACAATCATGGAATGATTTTTTTTTATATTCTTGTATACTTCAAAACTTGATGAGCAATTTGATGGAAGTTAAAATAGATTAAAAATATTTTACTTGATTTAATTATTTCTTTAAAACCCTTCCTGTACTTTTTTACTTCCTAGTTTTTCATTAGATTTTCATACAGAACATACAAAAAAAGCTTATTATCTCTAGTTTACTTTGTTATCATTTCATTAGAATCAAAATTTAAAAAGTTAAAATGCAGGAAAAAAAATATGAAAACGCCACTTTTTTTGGTATTATTATCTTGAGATATTTTTCTAAATTTCTAAAATTGAGTTCTNACTTTTTTTGGTATTATTATCTTGAGATATTTTTCTAAATTTCTAAAATTGAGTTCTGTTGACTCAACAGATGTTAGATATAGATCTTAAATTCAGTTCAATGAGAGCTAATAATTTTCAAGAACAGACATAAATATTATACACACCATCACAAAATCAGTATCTTCTCAGATTTGCATCGACGCTAATATTTTAATATATTTCAATATTATTTTTATATTTAGATATTTTAAATGGTTTTTGATAAAAAAATCACTTTATACGTCATAAATATAAAGTAT
>NW_026099576.1:13749500-13752138 GCF_025091365.1 Daktulosphaira vitifoliae | reverse complement strand
AATTAAAAGTTAAGACAATATATAGTGATTGATACCAATGTTATATACAAGTTGTCTATAGACAGTCCGGCATTCAAATAGACGGTGTTCTTTATAAAGTATCATAATTCATGACTAATAAAGTATGAACATAATGATCTTTCTTTTTTTTTTTATCAAGTCAGTGTTCCTGATAAGAACTAGTCACCAGCTATAAAACTATATTAACTGGAATAGATTACTTGCTGGATTATATTAAATTTCAAATGTCATAACTACAATATAATATAACAGAACAAAAAGGAAAAACATGAGCATGACAGATCCAACGCATGCGTCAGGGTACAGTGGACATATCACCAACGTCAACGAGTATCCTCTACATAAATGTAGAGGACTCATTGAGATGTTCACCATGTCCATCCTGACGACACCCGAGGAAACTGTCAGCTCATGAAATAAAGAAAAGAGAGAAAGAAAAAAAAATAGACGGATTGACCATTGNTAAAAAGAATAGACGGATTGACCATTGCTTATAATATAAAATTATAGTTTATCTATATAGTCAGTAACTAACGTTTGTGACCACATAGTCAGATCACTCATAAACAAATTACTTAAATAACATGTAAAAACATATAACAGATAAATAGAGAAAAGAACAGAAAAATATACCACATTACAATTAGTTGATGTTGTCCAAGTCCATGTTATTAATTTGAGGTGTTGCCATAACAATGGCCAAGCCAAATTGAAATTTTACTCCTCCATCGTGGATTTGTAAAGACACGCCAAAATTTGATGAGTCGACGATGAAGAAGAGAGTGATCATGATTAGGAGATTCTTTTCGAACATAACCGTTCTTTCCAAAGCCGGCTCGATAGCACATGAGAAAGGGTAGGTGCCAGTGTGACCATTATAATGTAGTATAATATGGTATCGACAAAGATCACAGGTGGTAGGGAATATATCAATTTAATCAATAATTATGTGTGTATGTGCAACACTGAACCTACGGATGTACGACGCGCACTGTTTGAATACAGTTACCCGTGACCTGATACTCATGATAATTTTATTACGTTACAAACTACTAATTAGGATATAATCAAAGAAATAAGAGTGGATGTTGCTTTTGGAATAATCCACCAATTTCTCTAAATGAAACACTATCTACAGATTTGCATCAAAGCGTTTCTTATGATAGTGATTTTAATCACTGTCAAATATCATCTATACTTGTCCCATTTATGCCTTGTCTACACTGTGCCTCGACCCCACTGTGCTACCGTTTTTTTAATACCTTATAAGGGTTAGCCATAGTAATGAGTCTAACAATTAATAATAAATTTATTCTTATTTTAATTATTTTACCTACACAAAATTCAGAAAAGCTGCTTTGAATTTATGAACTAGCTTAAATTGTCCTTTCTAACTATCATTTCATGTAATGTACAATGATTGTGTCAAAATTATACAGTTTTATACACTTATGGTACAAAGTTTAAATCCCGCCCATCAAAAAAACTTGTTTTTGCTTTTTTTTTTAATTCCTTATTGAGAAGAAAAAAAAATCAAAGTTTGTTTGATTTTTATCTTATTTAGTTTGAATAATTTCAATAAATATCAAGGATTGCATCTCTTGTGAGAAAAAATTTCTTATTCATATTAAACTATTTTACTATATAGTTTTATATATATATAATATATAATTACTATTAACTGTAAATTTTACAGTTTTTGGAACAATTTGGAAAACTTAAAATTTCATTAAAATCACTATTATTTTTTTGTAATTTTATTGTAATAAATCATTTAAATTGAATTCTTAGTAATCATTTCTATGCAACTACTCTTGATGTTTTAATAATTATTTATATTGATATATTGCAAATAATACATTTTGCTATATTTTTAATTAAAATTTATTTATTGATTATTCATACTTAACCTAATAATCAAACATAAATTTTTTATTGCCTTAAGTTACACCTGAAAACAATTTTTCTTCTTTTCAAAAATAAAATTTAAACTTTTACAAAATAAAACATCAATCAATATCATCTTCATCACTATCAACTAATAAAATTACTAATAAAACTTATAAAAATTTTGTATCAATAAATATCATTTTTCGTTTTATCACAATTCTATATTTCATAATATATTTTAATACAAAAAATATTTACAAGATTATCACAAACTGTTTTTAATATAATATCAAATAATATATATATTTGTAATAAAGTAACCAAAATTTAAATAGTTTTTTTTATAAAAAATGTTTTTTGATTATTGCGATATTTTAAAAATAATTGATATTGTAGAAAAAATGAAAAAAGTCGGTGATATTGATATCGTTGACAATCCCTATTAATAAGTATTAATAAATATATAGTTGATTTTAGTAATATTTAATTATAATTATTACATCTTTATCATTAAGTCATACCTAAGTATCATTTTACTTTAATCCTTAAAGTTACTTCAATATATATTATTTGTAAAGTATGTGAAGTTAATTTCATAATAAAAGCATAATGAAAAATTATTGCCAATAAAATGAATAAAAAATTTAATTTTCACTTTGTGGTATAACTTTTTATCATAATTATTCATGAAATGTATTATTCAACAATAACTTTGTAACAGTATAAA
>NW_026099576.1:13616538-13749400 GCF_025091365.1 Daktulosphaira vitifoliae | reverse complement strand
AAATTTTACCACTAGGCCTTACCTCTCAATAGACATAACATCGAATGATTTTCACTCTTAAATTTTATACCATTTTTAAAGTATCTCCGCGATCGATATCATGCGATAATTATGTTTATCGAACGTCATATAATTTTATAATTGTTTCAAGAACGGCACCCTGAAAGCATAATTCGTGACAGTCAATCGACGCGACCGGCTGAGACCGCCCGAGACTTGATGGACTTTGCACTCATTGAATCGACCGATGCATATTCAAACCACCGGTTGTATTAATAGCTAGACGGTTGATCGGAAGCAACGTGGTGTAGCGTCAATGACAAGGTCGGTAGTGGGTCACTATGAAATCTAAAAATAGACTCAAGTAAAATAATTAAATTTGAAATGCAATAAATTATAATCCAGTANAAATTAAATTTGAAATGCAATAAATTATAATCCAGTATGAAGTTACTTATGTTTTATAAAATATTAAATAGTATTACTATTCTTTTGCTATACAAAACGGTAATTATACGTGTATGTAATTGGAGAAGACAGTGCTCGGTCTCATTTACAGAAGCTAAATGAACAAAACTAAATAAACCTATATATTGCCGTACAACACTAGCTTAGAATAATTCTAACTCATTTACAATACAATTCCGCAGTATCTTTGATTGCTATGCATTTGTGAATTACGATGCCCCAGATTTTATATTAGTCTGTTATACAATTTAATAAAACCAAAAATCATATAAGGTGGCCATAGAATAAAAGTAAATCATGTTTATATGAACGTGACGTGTTGTAATTGTTATTTAAGAACAATATGAGTTTTTAAATATAAATTTCAGCGATAAATTTGCTCTTGAACTAGTTAATTAACATCCATTTAGTTTTTTTTTTTTAAAGCTGAAAATATATCTAGCACTACTCGTAATTGTAAGGTAATTACATCTGAAAATTCTGCATTTTAATATTTTATCTATTATATGATGAATTTAATGAACATAAATCAACTAATGAACAATGCGAAAAAACTGTAAAGTATGTATAAAAGTGTCAGTCTTTTAAAAACATTTTTAAAAGTTAAGTTGAAAAAGTTGCCATTTTGGAATTTTGGTAAACGTGGGCATGTAAAGGGTCAAATTTTCACAAACATATATCAAATGATAGGCAAATATCTAAGGTACCAATAAAAAAAAATTATGTTAATTTGTTCATTTTTTAAAAAGATATGGCAGTTTTAAGAAAAAAATTTAAATAAATGACAAAAATTACCGATTTTTAAAATTGTAATTTTTGGGGGATTTTCAACATTTACGGGGAATGAGAAAATTTTATTCAATTTTTGAGGATAATGCCTTCGAATAGATATAATCTCAANAAAATTGTCAGTCTTTTAAAAACATTTTTAAAAGTTAAGTTGATTATGATATTGAATTATTTTTCGACTCTTTTACAATTTAAAACTGATTTACTTTTCATGTCAACATGAAAATTTAAAAAAAATCGCCATCTAATGAAGGGAAATTACAGAGCCTTTGAAGTTTTGACATATTTAATAACTCTTGACCAGTAAATATTTCGCATTTTTTTATTTTGAATAATTTTTACAGTTCTGGACTACATTAAAATCATATTTTATTATTTATCTTCAATGAGAAAAAAATTGAATTTAAATTTAGTTTAAACTAATTAAAAATTAATTTATTATACAAAGCATTGAGCTTAACACTATTCTAAATTCTGGACTGGAGCCATATTTAGTACTAACACGGTTTTATCTTTCAGATGTTATTGTGTTTATTTATTACTTTTATTTTTAAACATCATAGATAACTAGTGTTGCATTAACTACATTAAGTTAAGAATAAAGTAAAATGCATGATACCATTATGCACAATGCAAAGAGATATAAAGTTTCTTTGCATTGTTTCTAGTTAAATTGTCTCAAGTTTTACATTGTAGTTGATACATGATGCAATAAACTACTGTTAAAACCATATAGCTTACCTTAAAAAACTTCTGTGGTACATTCGAGAGTTTATTCTTCAATATCCATATAAGGATCATAAAAAAATATTGCTTTTTGATGCAGTAAAAATATATTTTCCTTAACTATGTATTGGTACACACTACCCTAACAAACTATAAATACAAAACAATCAACACAATAATACAAATCATGATTACGACCTTTAGATCAGGGAGAGTATTCAGCTGTATGGACTGTTATGGTTATTACAAACAACAGTCAAGTGGTTTTGATAAGTTGCTATCAAAATATTGGTTTTCCGAAATTAAGTACACGATGTAGATGATTGACGAAAAATATTGACAAAAACAACTTTACTACAATTTGTATAGTCTTTTTTAACTTAACAAAACTTACGGGTCAGCTGTATTGTTTATCATAACATACACACACACACTATACTACTAACTTATACTTACTACACACTATTATTGTACCTAACAAATGTTTAGTGAAATATAAGAGATGATATTAAGTGGAGCAATTTTAGTTATATTCAAGTGGATTTGTAAACTATCACATTTTATGTATATAAATTATCAAAAGTTAAAAATAAACAACTTTCATATAATAATACGAAAGAATTTGTTTGTAATAAATCATAAAATATATGATTTAAATTTATAGATGTTACTAATTCTTACTTCTATTCATTTTATTAGTATTAAAAGAAATAATTCTATAAAAATGAAAAATACCACCATAATAAATAATAAAGTACCATTTCAACTTTAAAAAATTTCCACATTATTTACTAACGTATATTTATTTATATAATAATCAATATGTTTGTCAATTAATTACAATACTTCACAATAAAATAGTTGTAGTGTTGTTTTTACTTGTTATCATTTTTAAAGTTTAGGTTTCTTATCATTATTTTTTATTATTATTTATTATTTTTTAAAATTTTTGTTGGGCGATTAAAGAAAGTTGAGCATTTATTCAAAATAATTTTAAAACATTCCACTTATGCCATTTTATGATTATGTATCTTTAATTACTTATAAGTACTAGTATTGTTTGTTAAAAATAAACAACATATTTAATGTAAATAAACACGTATATACATAGTTTATACAAATTTAAAACATTGATACACTTTTAATTTTCATTTTACACAATGAAAAGTCTAATATTTAACACTAAAAAATAATTAAAAAACAAAAACAAGACACTATACAAAAAATTATCTAAAACAATTTTTTTAAATAATTGCTGAATAAATTATTAACAATATACTATTTTCTTTACATTGTATTACAAAAAATGAATAAATAATAATATTTAAATTATACTATAATAAAAATCTTTCGAGAAGAATAGAGTATCATTTCAAACGTCAGAAATGTGAGTATAGTGGATTTCTGATTAGGATGGCATTCGTTAATAAGTAAAAGTTTTTAATCAGTTCCCTATTCTTTCACTATAGCCAAAAAAATGCTTATTTAAATAACAATAAATAAGATAAATCTTTATTTATAACGAAAATTTAACTTAACTAGTAATACTAGATACAAAAGTAAGGAATTATTTTAGCTCTTTTTAAGATATGAAGCATTATTATGATCAATACAGATAGGCATACCAATTAATTATACATTTATATACAATATATTTTTATCTGAACAAATAAATAACGTTGAGCGTATAAATTATAAACATTGAAACAAAATAAAATATTTAACAAAAATTTGTCAATATTTTAACAGGTATATTTAAAAAAAAATGTGGTTGACTTGTATCAAATTTTTACAAAAGTAAAATTGGTTATTATTTATGACACAAATTATTTGGAATAATAAACTATTGCTATATTTAACACATTTAACTGAACGTATACATACGTAATTATACGAGATTGCATTAATTTGACAATTAACTAACAAACGTTTATGAATAATGTATTTTTAATAGTTAAGCATACACCAAGAGAGGTTTTACAGTGGGCATTAATGAAAAAAAAAGTCCCGAAAAGGTACACTAATATAATAGAAGATAAGTATGATGGTACTTGTATCAGGGTAAAAAGCGTAGAAGGAGTAACAGTAGTTTTTGTGTAAGAGTAGGAGTGCACCAAGGTTCTGTTTTAAGCCCTTACTTATTCTCTATAGTGATAGATGAAATGATGTTGTTTTCTGACGATGTAGTGTTAATAGGAGAAAATAGGAAGGAAATTAATAGAGGTGTCGAGATCAGCTCTTGAAGAAAAGGGTTTAAGAATAAGTAAAAGCAAGACAGAGTATATAGAGTACAAGTTTGACAAAGGAGAACATATGGTAAGTGAAATGAGGAGATCAGTGACAATAGGAGAGGACGTGAATGGAGAGGTAGAAAGTTTTAAGTATTTAGGGTCAGCTGTGCAAAAGATCGATGGTATTAAAGACGATGTAATACACAAGATTAAGTGTGGGTTGTTGAAGTGGAGAGAAGCTTCTGGAGTCTTATGCGATAAAAGAATTCCAATGAGGCTGAAAGGTAAATTCTACAAGACTTTAGTGAGAATAGCTATANTTAGTCATTTATCTAGAATTAAACCTAAGTATTTTGTTTATTTTTGAATAAATGTAATGAAGTTGTTAAAATTTACAAGCAGGCATATAAATATAGTTTAGTAGTAAACCATCAATGATTTTTTATTCGTACTATAAATAACAACAAGGTGTATGATAAAATTATATAAATGTATACTCCATTTTTCATAAAAATTTTTAGGATTTTACGTTCTGTTTAATTTTAGTAATATTGATTTCTATAAAGTTGATCAACTTAAAACCTAATTTATATTAGGTTATTATATCCAGTTTTATTTTAATATACAATTAAGGTCCTTAGATTATTTGAAAGTTGTACATAATGTTTACTAATTAAAGTAAGAAAAAGTCATACAAAAACATAAATTTTATTTTTGACAGTGTTTCAAATGATATGATTCCCTTAAAAACATGGTTAGAATTGACTTTAGGTTCTGCGATAACTTAGATAAGATGAGAAAATCCAGATGATCAGTAAGCCCAAACTAACGATCACATACTTCAACGAAAATGTATCAAATGTTACGTAATATATTTTTAAGGATTTTATATTCAATTTTATTTGTTTACTTTTGAATATAGTAAGCCGTTCTAGTGTAAATTTTACTATTAATCGAAATTGCTTTTCAACACTTGTGGTACTTGTGACATTAAGTTGTAAGTATTTTTGATTGGTAAATGATTTTGTTTTATCGACACATGACAGAAAAGACAATGCAACGTCAAAAAAACGTGATAACTATAATATTTCAATAGGATAAATAGCATACATATTTTTTTATATTAATATACAGGGTGTTCAGTAAGTCAGGAAACGGGTTTCTATTGTTCTCATTGTTTGTAACAATGAGAACAATAGAAACCCGTTTCCTGACTTACTGAACACCCTGTATATAAATATAAAAAAATATGTATGCTATTTATCCTATTGAAATATTATAGTTATCACGTTTTTTTGACGTTGCATTGTCTTTTCTGTCATGTGTCGATAAAACAAAATCATTTACCAATCAAAAATACTTACAACTTAATGTCACAAGTACCACAAGTGTTGAAAAGCAATTTCGATTAATAGTAAAATTTACACTAGAACGGCTTACTATATTCAAAAGTAAACAAATAAAATTGAATATAAAATCCTTAAAAATATATTACGTAACATTTGATACATTTTCGTTGAAGTATGTGATCGTTAGTTTGGGCTTACTGATCATCTGGATTTTCTCATCTTATCTAAGTTATCGCAGAACCTAAAGTCAATTCTAACCATGTTTTTAAGGGAATCATATCATTTGAAACACTGTCAAAAATAAAATTTATGTTTTTGTATGACTTTTTCTTACTTTAATTAGTAAACATTATGTACAACTTTCAAATAATCTAAGGACCTTAATTGTATATTAAAATAAAACTGGATATAATAACCTAATATAAATTAGGTTTTAAGTTGATCAACTTTATAGAAATCAATATTACTAAAATTAAACAGAACGTAAAATCCTAAAAATTTTTATGAAAAATGGAGTATACATTTATATAATTTTATCATACACCTTGTTGTTATTTATAGTACGAATAAAAAATCATTGATGGTTTACTACTAAACTATATTTATATGCCTGCTTGTAAATTTTAACAACTTCATTACATTTATTCAAAAATAAACAAAATACTTAGGTTTAATTCTAGATAAATGACTAACCAGGTGCCTAACCAACCACAAGGAAAAAAAGAAAAAGGTAAATATTAGATAATGTCCTTTTCTTCCTCTGCTCAAGTATAACCTGCTACTCAGGACTAAACTACTCATATAAGTGAATAATTCGAATGTGGGCTTATGAGGATTAGTTAAATCTTCAACAATAAGATCTGCATAGCCGTTTTAAAATTTATCACTTCGAATGCTCGCAAATACTCCTTGGTACATTATTAATAATAATTTATATAAAGATTTATAAATAGACAATGTTAACAAACTTGCAAAATTACACTACTTTAGATTTCACACCAAACTTAACTTAAATTTAAATCTTTCAATATAACATATGTACAGGACTATTATTTCAAACAACCTTTTAAAACGTAACTGGAATAGAAACCTATTAATATATCTCAACTTTACTTATGAAGGTGTTACCAAAGAGTGGCTTCCTTAATTGTCTTTTAAGATACATTAGAAAAAAAACTTATTGTATATGTGCTTGTATAAATTGTTTTTCTAAAATAAAAAAAATATTTATATCTACATATTTATTAAATATGTAAAAGAAAGGTATTTTTCTGATAAATTGTTGTATTCTATTGGAACTTAATAAATAATAATTGTCAACCAATCTTATAACACATTCTTGTAATATCCAATCTCGATTCATAATACAACTTAAACGCCTACCCAAAACTCTGCATTTGATATTAACATAATTTTACTTGATAACAATAGATCCTATATCTTCAAAGTAAAAATTTTAATTTATATTAACTAGAATTTTTACATCTCCATTTATTACTTATGATTTTATTCGTTATTTTCGTTATTATTAACGATAATCCATGTGTAAAATTTTTTTAAATGATCTCCGGAAGTCCATATTACATCTGGTATAGATTATTGGATTGACTGTAGAATTTAGATACCCCAGCCACGTAACTACATTGACGAGAACTTTAGATGGAGGGCAGCATATTTTACAAAACGGGAAGTAAAGGTAGATGATAAAGAACGGTAACCAACTAACGACGAACACACCCATAATGACTCCAAGAGTTTTGGCAGCTTTTCGCTCTTTAGATAACGATATGCGCTTCTTATGTTCTAACAGCTGGTTGACATGTTTACCACTCTTTGGTAGTTGAGCGGTTTTAACGGAAATAGCTGTTGCAACATCCACTTCATCACTACTACTAGCTGAATCACCAGTAGCTATTTCAGTACGTTTGGTCTTTTCTTTGTGATGTTTTACTGATCCACTACCACAATCAGCCTGGATTTTTTGTTGGTTATTTTGAGGTAATGCTACGCGAGCTCTTCTCCGCAGTCTACGTCGCGTAGCTATATAAATTCTTAGATATGTTATGCTCATCACAACTAGTGGAATGTAGAAAGAACCCATAGAAGAGTATACTACATATCCAGGATGAGTGGTTAACGCACATGGCGTTTGTTCATCGAATGCTTCTGGCCAGTCGTTCCAACCAATTAACGGCGGTGAACTTATAACAGCACTTGCTAGCCATACAATGGCCACTGTCCATAATACGCGAGACACTGTTCGCTTTTGAGCGTATGCAATAGGCTGAGTTATAGCTCGGTAACGATCCAAAGCAATTGCGCACAAATTGAGAATAGATGCTGTGCAGCATAGTACGTCACACGTTAGCCATAGTTTACAAACAACACCACCAAAATGCCATACTCCAGTAATGTTATACACTACGTTTAGCGGTAGCACGCCAATAGCTACCATTAAATCAGCTACAGCTAATGATACAATAAATATATTGGGAACGGATCGCAAGGGTGGATATTGAACAACGCTCATTATCACTAAAATGTTACCAAAGATTGTGACTATGATTGCTGCGCCAGCAGCCGTGATTATAGTCAACATGACTGGTCTGGACAATGATTCGTGGTCAGATATACAACCTACTGCTGTACTATTCACCATTTTGAATCTGAAAAACAAATAAAAAGCATTTGTAAAATAAATAATTTTAGGTGCAAAAATATTAAGATAAAAACATTTTTTTTATGCAAAGTTAAGTATACCATAAAAGTGGGTAAGTTGATACAAATGGGCCAATAAAAACAATATTCAGAAATAAATGTTTTTGAATAATACAATAAAAGCTCAATTATAATCATACATTTTTATTGTAATCAATTGGTTGTATATTAAGAACCAATTTTGACTGATTTTTCCTTGTTTTTTTGATAAAACGGCTGATAAATTCTTCAATAATTCTACCACCATAAATTTTACTCGACTTTGTTATCGCGTATATCATAGACGGAGTATAATCATTTCAAAAATAAAAAATTTTACGACTTCTCGAGTATATGGGTGACTAATTTGTGGCATACCTATCTCAATCCGTAACGCATTATGGCTAGGTGCGAAGGCATCGGGGTTTGGTTCTGTTATGCTTAGATTTGTAAGTTTTCTTTTCCTCTCTGACACTTACATTAACATTTAAACAGGATGGTAAACATAAACATAAAAAATAATAAAAATATTAATAATACCTAACCCAGATACACGCGGCAAGCGTTATAAAAGAAACAAATTAAAATTATTGAACTAATACTGTTTATCTTGTTAAACGAAAAGAGATCTCTCACGGATAATCTGAATTACTTTATGGTATCAATTACTCAGTTATGTAGAGACATGTTAAAAATCAGTACATCAAAATACAAGTAGACCAAATTTCACTACATTAAAGGAAGAAGAAAAATTGATTTTTTTAGGTATTTTGCTATGCATAGAGTAGGGTTATTCATTTGACAGATATGATTACTTGTTATAACAAGTAATCTAATATCATATATGTCAAATGATATCCTTTATAAAGGATATCTTGAATACCATGATAAAAAAATTAAAAGATTTAAAAACGAGACCATGCTAAAACGTGACTGAGAAGATAGTTCTTGTAGTGAACTGTATTTACTTTTTATTTTGCTGGTCGAATGGATTTTATAGGTTTCTTAAATTATTAATAAATATAACACAATCATAATTAAATTTTTTACTTTAATTGAAATGCTGTCATATTAACGGTGCTATTGCTCGTCACCAACTAACTATTGATGGTCAAAGTGTTGTTCAAAAATCGTCTACATATATATAATAGGCCTTAACAATTCTCTTAAGAGGCACTAACATATTTTAACCGTACAAATATGACAAAATATTAAACGTTCGTGAGTAAGTACCTAAAGAATACACTTAATACATACTTGATTAGTCCTCCAGTTACACTTAATGGTGTACCACTGTCAAATATTTTAAACTATGATGAAATTAATTTGAGAGATAATCCTAGCGATCTCAAAATTATTACTATATGCGGTATTAAATATCCAGAATAGTTGTAAAACACCCAATTCAATTTTGTTTGCAAGTACCAGCAAATTACTGTACTGCCTTACTACTGATGGTAAATTGCTCCTACCATATATTGTTTTCAAAGTAAAAACAATATCTAACTTCTGACACACAGAAAATCCAAGAGCATCCAGGTATGCATTTAGCAAGTCTAGATGGTTTAGCACTAAGTTAGTTGATGAATAGATTAAATACATTGTAATTCTATATTTGAGGAAATAGTTCGGAAAATATTTTAAAAAATCATTAACTCAAGGGATCATTTTGATTTAATATTTGACAATAATAATTTTACATTCATACATGATAACTTGAATAACCCTAAATCATGCAAAAAACAAAAAAAAAAGTGGTATATATAAATATCAAATAAACTACAAATCATTCTAATTATTTATTAAATGGATAGATAGAATTAAGCATTATTATATAATATTTTTAAATATAACTATGTAGTATTTTACAGTCCATTNTTTCTTTTAGTGTTTATACGTCTATTTTAGTGTTATAATTTTGTTTAATAAAAGTCTACCGCCATTTAAATAATTGTGTGTTGTAAGATATACACCCACAATATTATTTATTAAACTCTTAATAATTATATTGTGATAAATTTAATTAATTTTTTTATAAATTTATTTAATTCATTATATTAAGTTATTAAAATACAGAGAATTAATATTTTTTTTCTAAAAATAACATATATATTGATATAAAGTTCAAATGTTGTTATTTATATTAAAGAGATCACATAAAAGGCTAACTTTTTTCAAAATGTACAATAAAAATATCCTTTATATGTTTTTAGTTTAAGCAAGAAAAACTTCTTTTATATTCTTTTAGAATTACTTCTGCATTTTCAACCGCTAATCTTATTCTCGGATTGATATAATCTCATTTGCTAACTAAACAAACAAAATAAGCTAGTGGAAAAATGGTCTTTAATCTCATACTAGCACTTGATTCTTAAAATAATTTAAACTTAATATATAACGTATNAATGGTCTTTAATCTCATACTAGCACTTGACTCTTAAACTTAATATATAACGTATCCCACTGTGATTCACTAATTTTAATATTACATTATAAAGTCAAAATAGTAAATCACGATGGGACACCATTTACATTTTTATTAATTGTTTAAATATTCTAACTGAATTTATTAAGGAATTAATATTTAATCTGATTTTTAACATGTATTTCAAAACTACAGTCTTGAATTAATATAATTTCTTAAATGTTTGTTGAAATTGAAGTCTATTATAGATGTTTTATCGATATTTAAAATCGAGTATCCAACAAAACAATCATATTTAATACAGTTCAATGAATACTTTATTGAATGTTTTAGAAATTAAAACAATGTTGAAGCCTAGATGCTAAAAGTAATTTTGTTGGAAACTTTACGAGTAACCCAGTCTTCTATTTCCTTTAATAAACTTTGGAATTATTTCCAAGTTATACGTTTATATAATAAAGTTACTCTTACTTTTATAGTATAATACACTATACATCAACTGTATATTATACAGATTTATGGTCTATTTTTAACATAACCGTATAAAAAAATAAAATAAAAATATTTTTTTTATTTTAAAAAATAAATAATAAAAAATATGTTTCTTACGTAGTCTAATACAAACAGTATTTTAAAAAAAATTAAAGGAAAATTTTAATTGTACAAAAATTATAAGAGTTGTCAGTTAGATAGATATGTTCTATCCATATATTTATAGGGTAATTTTAATATCATTATTAATATATAAATTAAATTGTAGTTTAATATTTTTAATTACTTTGTAATTGGTTTATTAGACTTCACTAATATTAAGTGAGAGTTTGTTATTACGCTTTTAGGAATAAATAAAGTCGAACTAAGTTTCAAACAATGATATTTATATTTACAAATATAATCTCAGTGTTTATTAAAGACATTAAATTAAACCTCTTGTGAATAATTTTACTAAACTAAAGATATCTTTTGATAGGTGATGTTTTTAAAGGATATGGAGTGGAAAAGATGGATTTCAAACTACACAATCATCTAATTTCAGCACTTGAGTTTACGCTTTATGATTCGAATACGCTTACGTTTGCTTTTTGGGAAATTTTGCTTTTGATTCTAAGCTGATCTTTGATGCGAAGTTATGATTTGTAGAGAAGAACTGAGTAAAGTATTTTCTTGATGAAATATTAGAATTGAAATATTTAAAAAAGGTGAAAACAAGATAATGTTTAGAGACAAATAAGAATGTTTCACGTTGCACATCCCTCTATCCTATAACTAAAAATTATAGAAATTCAAAATGTAATAATACAAAATTAGTTATTAATAAGTCAAAAATGTCTATTTCCTATTTAATATTAAAATAATAATAATAGGTTCTCATTTAACTTTAGAAAATATCCCTTAAATTTACTTTTAAAAATAAATGTTTTTCTTGTAGTAAACTAGAAATTTACTATAATTCATAAAAATAAATAAAATTTTAATCTGTACATTTTTATGATAAAAATAACTCCTATTGAACAAATAATTTTCGAGATAATTTTTGAATTAAAAACAAATTCTAAAACTGTCAAATTTCTTTATGTAAAATTAATTATGACTTTTAATTGAGAATCTATACAAAAATTATAAAATAATAATCCTAAATAAAATAATCCTAAAGTAAATCAAAATTAAGGCTATGTTAAAAATATTATTAATTTAAAACAAAAGAATATTTTTTACTTAAGAGTAATTAGCCACAAGTGATCAATATTTATTATATCCTTTAGTAAGTGCAGAAAAAATATTTTATACCCAAAAACCCTTTAAATACAGTGATACAATCACATTTTGTGCACATATCTTTGTTAGGCTAATTAAACACAACTAGAAATTCGCCTAAAACGTAAATATTCTTACAGAATGTCGTTAGGTAAGATACGTACGACAAGCAGTCGATACTTACCGTACGAACGCGTAACATCTAATTAAAATTATTTTAACTTATTATTTTTAGATACGTTCTATTTAAACAATTATAATTCTTATGATATTATATGGCACGCCGTCAGCTTCAGAATTAACCCTCTCAACATCTCTCTTATCACAAGTCATGTACTATTTAATTTTATTATTAATAAACCTTATTATTTGATTTTGTTATACTTTAATTAGTAAAATAGGTTGTTTATCTAAGGGAATATAAAGGGAATATCTAAGGGAAACCTTCATTACTCAAGATAGATATAGTCTAACCAACTATCCTATTATGGATCCCTTAGATTACTGATACGGAGCTTGTACTCAAATAGTGTCGTATCAGTAGTTTTATTTTAAATCAAGATACTTTACATCTTATTTTAAGTATTATTGAAAAAAGCAAAATTTACACACTATATTAAATATTTTGACTTAACTTTCAAAATCGTCTTCTTCTTCTTCCTCTCCTTAATCCCAACTACTTGGGGTCGGCCATGTAAGTAAGTTAAGAAAATAAGTAAATAAGTTAGGTCAACTAATTACAACGTATATTTAGTCTAAAATAAAATGTAAAATGAAAATTTTAAACTGCCATAAAATCATGACAGGAATTTCTGTTAAAAATAGAAATGTGTATCAAAAATTGACTGAACTGACATAATGAACACCCTGTATGATAAATTTAATCCATTTACAATACTAGGTTAAATGCTAGGTAAATTTAAACAAATAGGGTGATTGTAAATTCATTTTTTTTTAATTAGAGGATTTTACTATAGATTGAATATTTCTGTATTACTATCATATTAAATGTGGGTTTGAAATAAAAACTTGTCCATTGAATTAAAAAAAAACAATGAATATGTTTCAATTTTGTTTCAATTAATTGCTCGTGTATATTAATGTTCGACTATGACTATTATTTATTATTACACGTTTTTCAGTCGAATTCTTCTACCCTCCTAGGTATCAAAATTCTCATAAATTACAAAACACTAGTCCAAAAGTTGTTATCAAGCAGCTACTTTTTATATAATTATCATATAATTTTCTATGTATAAACTAACTGGTTTATCTACCTATATCATTAAAAAGTAAGGATAATTTTTGTAAGACCTTGCATGTATTAGTAATCTAATAAACACATCAATGGAAGGCTTTAGGATTCTCCTAACAAATTTTAACTTCAATTCTTTTTCAAATTATAGTCAAATAACAAAAGACAGAATAATCAAACTTTTGGAAGAAACCTCGATGAGGTCATAATTTAATCGCATAAAGAATTTTATAATACTTTATTATCATTATAAGATTTCAATCTATAACCGTCTCCTTTATGCTAGTTGCTCATACTGTATTGATTTTCAACTACACTGTTTTATTTTATTTACGTTATTCCAATAGTAAAAAAGTGTTAACAAGCTTAATATTAACACGTGTTAACAAGTGTTTTTTGGCTGTGGTACGAGAATAAAATGTATTTTGTTCCACATATACTCTTAAAAATGATCCAATTATCTTTTTTTTTATTTCAAGTACAAAAATATTTTTACCATTTTACAGAAAACATAATACAATGAACAATATTTTTGTGGTCGTTTGGTTAAGTTATTTTTTGGTTTAAATAGTATTTAATACGCTTAGGTATCTAATATTATATTAATTAAACTTTTTATGCTTTATCTTAAATAAATTTATCTTAATTATAAATTAAATACCGACATATTTATTGTTAAATACCAATTTCATCAAAACGAAAATCTTTTTTTTAAATTTAAAATTGTAACTACATGGTTTGATAAAATTATTTTAGTTTGCAAAACATAATCACGACAAAAATAAACCCATCAAAACAAAATGACAAGTTCATTTAATTTACTATCAAACAAAAAACTTTGTTTACTACAAAGTTTTACTTAAAAATAATTGATTTTTTAAAGTTTAATTTAGATTAATTATGATTATTTTTATAATTTAAATGTTATTTTAATGCAGCCTTTTTATTTAATTTAAGTACTCTCGGATACATAAAAAATACTGATTATATACTTAATATATTATATTTTAAAATCAATTGGAGGTGTAGGTATTTTTTCCAAGAGTATACTACAGGAAGGGTAAATATGTCGGAGAAGACAAATTTTACTATAGAAATTGTACGATAATAAATGATTAATAAAAATAGAAACAAAACATATTACTTATTCAAGAATTATTCACAATACGCAAAAGGTTAAAAGTCAGCTCATTAGTGACTTCATAAATTTGCTAATCACCAACTTGTAGTCTCATAGGGTTTTAATATTAATTCTACTTTAATGACCGAATGAATTCTGTTAGTCATAATATTTATTATTACTACATTTTATCAAAAAGAAAAACAATTTTCTTCATCAGTCATAAAACAACCACATAAGAAAATGTGACTTAAAAATGAATAAGATTGCTCCTACAAACCAAATTTATTTTTTCCTTGAATCATTGCCAATTCGTCTTTCTCTTCGGTCCATTAGTAGATCGATTTTCTGATAACAGTGGGAGAAATGTGCACTATCATTGTCGTTGTCATTAACAGGCCACCGTCAACCCGTTGAACTGCCAAACTTCCTATTACATTCTGAAATATTGATCGATTCATAAAATATGCACCTGTTGTGGTTTTCTTTGGCAATCATTGTGTAATGGTTAAGTAATAAGGCGTATTCAAACATCAAACTACTTTTTGTTCATCTTATTTTTTAGCTTAAATATCAATAAAATAATACTATCGACATCTAAACATTATACATGTACGTATAAAAATAATATTCATATGGAATTCCGCATAAGATAATGTAAATTATAATTGACTATAATAATTATTATCATAGTCTAAAAGTTTTTAGCCTTTAAAAGATCCTGACAAATTTTAATTAAAAATAGTGCCAGTTATATTAAAATGCTAATGGAATTGTTTTTGAAATAAAAATCATTACTTCGAGTTGTTAAGAAAATCTCTAACTATTTTATTAGAGTTCAAAAATATATTTCCCGTTAAGAAAAACATTCCTCTAACACAACCTTATCCAAGCAACGGCAGAGATACATCAATCGAAAATAACATTAGTATTCCTGTGTGCAATACGTTAACGTTTACATCTATACGATTACGATTAATAATTAAAATCAGATATCCTATTAAAACATTTACGGATGTCCAAAACACAAATTGACATCTCAAAAAAGTATCTAAAGTTACTTCTCAACAATGAAACTTTGTTACTCCACATAAAAGTTTAAAAGTATTACACCTCAATTAGTGTATCTTTGTGAGGTGTGATTGTTATATAAAAAATAGAAACTAAACGACATTCTGTATGATGTAAATGCGAAATTATAGAGACATGTGTGAGATTTGCCGGCGCCAGGTCGTATAAATTTGCTGTCATATCTTTTTAGCCTGCTGATTACGCGTCTGTTTAAATATGATGCTCTAGAAGATGTCATTTTCCTTCACTTATGATTAAATTAGAATTTGTTTTAAATAAGAGTGTTGAGTGTTTTAGTTTGTATGAAATTACATTTAATTAGTAATAAATGTTAAACGCTATATTATTAGATATTATTTATTGTTTACATATTACACTGAATAATATAACGTATTTATTTTAGTCAAGTATTAATAAAAGAATACAGGAGGGTGAGGAAAGTTTAAGCCCTTAGTCTTTAATTAAATCTCTTTAAGAAAGCATTCAACATAAAAGCTTGAAAGTTTATATTAATTTTAACTTAAAAATTATAAAGTTATTAACATGTTATAGTGAACGCGGATATTGTTATTTTTATCACTAGTCATTTCTCGTCCGCACTCTTCTTCTCGCCTAAAACTATTTCTTATTTCGGGTAGATTAACTTAGATATGATTAAAATATCAAACAACATAACTTCAAATATTCATATTTACATTATTTCTAAAAGATAGTTTAATTTTATATTTGTTTCTAAAATTGTGTAGGCTTCGCCTAGTTTGGTAGTTGCCCTAGTTTTTAATTTCTTCATGCTACCATTTAAGTTACGAAAATGTATTATCTGTTGTGGCCAAAATATAATCGTCTACAGTTTTGTAGCCTTACAGACTAATAAAATATTATTCAATAACATTTTAATGAGGGAGGATTTAAAAAGGGCACTTCGAATGGCATTTTTGAGGATATAATTTAGAGGCAAATAAATGTAATTAATTATTTAAAAATTAAAAAAAAAAAAAAGGATAAGTAGTTATTGAATCAACTAGTACTAGAAAATATTTTTATCTGGTTAAATATAAAATTATTAAATTGAATTTCTAAGTAAGAAGAACATAAATGGTTTGACTATAGTTTCTTTAAAAACACATTGCTAATGTTTATATTGTAAAAATACTTATTACTATGTTCTTACTACTTATATTATACACGTTTTATTTCCATTTACTTAATTCATAATACATATTAATTGGCATAGAGGGAAATGCTGATGTGACAATTCCACTCGTTTGCTGCCCGGGGCTACTGACGTCGAACTAACACAAAAGGCAGTTGTATTTGAGTGGCCGTTACAGACATAATTTTCAATGCTTTTACTTTCGTCTTATTTATATTATTAATAACATAACTTGTTTTATTCAACGACTCGTCTATCGCCAATTGTCACCACAGCTAACCAACTCAGTCTCACTTTGATATACCTACTAACCAATTGTACTATAATTCAGGTCAGACGTATTTTACATTACATATAACGTATATTTACTGAACATCTAAAACATATCTTTACTTTGTCGTTGACATAAAACAATAGTCTAACTTAATTATACAGGGTGATTTTTTTATCATAACCCACTCAATTACTTGCAGAATAATAATAATTTAAACATTTTTTTTTATTATTATTTTTAGTTACACATTATTCTTGAATTTTTAACTATGTAATACTTTTTAAGTTAATCCCTTATGCCTTGGAGGGGGGTCAACTTTGTTTTTTTAAATGGTAACACATATTTTTAATTTAATAAAATGTTTGAGTTTTTAATTTAATAGTAAATGGCATTTGAATTTTTAATATAACTTTATTAGCTTATTAGATATAAACATTTAAAGTTTCAAAATTTTGAGTTAATATACATGTATAATACACATGGGATTGTAAATACAGGTAGCTAATTGGATTTTTATGACATTGCTGTCTCAGTCACGGATTGTTTATTATCAATTATGATTATCAATAGATATACTTTCTGTATTGTCAGTTAGTGTATTTATAAACTCATAATAATGTGCCTTACTACAATTGATAATAACAATGCTGTGTACCTGCTAATATCGATGTTATAAAAAACCAATTAGCTACCTGTATTTGTAATCCCTTGTGTATTATACCTGTATATTAATTCAAAAATTTGAAACTTTAAATGATTATATCTAATAAACGAATTAAGTTATATTAAAAATTCAAATGCCATTTACTATTAAATTAAAAACTCAAACATTTTATTAAATTAAAAATATGTGTTACCATTTAAAAAAACAAAGTTGACCCCCCTCCAAGGCATAAGGGATTAACTTAAAAAGTATTACATAGTTAAAAATTCAAGAATAATGTGTAACTAAAAATAATAAAAAAAAAAAATGTTTAAATTATTATTATTCTGCAAGTAATTGAGTGGGTTATGATAAAAAAATCACCCTGTATTAAGTTTTATTGTATAACTTTATTATATAATTAAAACTCATTTAAGGAGATAGTGACAATATTTGGACAGACGTCGGCTAGCCTCCCATTCTTGGTTTTGATCAAGATCCTCAAGTATTAAACAAGCCCCTAACAATATTTATTCAGTAAATAACTGACTATTTAATATTCATCGTTATGTTATGAAAAATATAATTGTTATTTTATTTTTGAGTTTTATTCATGTAGTCATTTTAATATTTATAAAAGGTTTTACTTTTTACATTTCCAAATAATTAGATAGTATTAATTTCATAAATATTTTTTAAAGCAAAACAATAGTATACTTCAAATGGTTCTAAAATAGTCAAGTAAAAAAAAATATTAAAATCGAACTAACCAAGTGTGAAATTTCAGTAGTCTCGTATTGTAGAGCCAGCTGATTCTTGCCAGTGGAACTGGCGCATTTTTAGTAAGTTTTTTCGGCTTGTTTAAGCGGAAAATCTTTAATTATATAAATATTTAAAGACGTATGTACTCGGATCTTAAGTGTTCGCCACCATTTACTAAGTAATTGTGACAGATGTCATTCTCAAATACTATTATGAGAGTGGACCAATAGTAGTTTAGATCAACGAAGCCTGATGACCAACAATCCCGAAGAGTATTTATTCGATACATAACAATAGACTTTTAACTTCAAACAGCGCTCCAAGAGGCTAATGGCTAGTTATATTTTTTTTTTTTTTTTGTTAATGTGTTAATAAATTCAATTACTTAATTTATATGCAAGAGAGTCATCTCATAAATCAAAATTTAGTAAATTGTCTGTTTATTTCTTTATTTAAATACTATGCAAAAACACCCGACCCATTCTTTATATTTTGATTTTAATTTAAAAAAGTGTTATTAAACCAAATCGGGTTTAAAGTTGGTGTAAAGTACTGAAGATCACTTCGGGACTTGAGAATTCAGAATATTCTATATTTCATTTTTATTTAAGTATTTTTTTTTACTTTAATAAATATACTATTTTCAATTTAAATTAATTAATCTATAAATTCCTATAGTTCAAATGTCTTATATTATTTTCATCTAAAAATACCATTGCGATTGTTTTGAAGTAACAACAAATTTAATTTCATTTATTCAGTGTGTAAATTAATTGGGAAGTTAAATAAAAATAATTAGTCTGAGAATAAAATATTCTTCAGTCAAAATGAATAACAGGTACAACGGTGCACCAATACTTGCAGTACTGAACCATTACTGACATATGTCTCATACGTCAACGTTTTTTTTCATTGGCAGATCAGTACTGGAGCTTTTGTAAAATTAGTATTACTCTGCCAGCAATGACAGCCAAGTACTTGACTACCGATGCTGAGAAAAAACGCCGGCCAGTAATACGCTAATACGGTTTGGCCAATGGTCAGTTGTCAATACTTCAACCGTATACTTGAAAAGTATTTCTGCTTGGGAGAGGATATACTTTTATTATTCGCGACGAAAGCGATACATATTGAACTTGTCAACGAAACTATATACAAATGAACAAATTATTTAATCGTGAAAAATGTTCAATAATTTACAATATTAATGACAGAAATTTTGTGGGCATGCGGTGGCATTTAAAGGAGGTTTACACACTTTTCCAATCCAAAGAAAATTATTTTTATATACGTATCTCACCAAATATATATTTTTTTTTGATGCCACTAATTCAATGTTGATACATTTCCTCTATTAATTTTTATTTACAACGGTAATGTTTTACGATTCCCATTTCTTTAGCGACATTTTAAATATTGAAAAATAATAATGAAATTTGTTTCGTACTATACAATTTAATGCAATTAATGTAATGATAGCTTTCTCGTTCATTAGATAAAAGCAAATAATCAAAAATCATATATATATATATATATACATTTATGCAAGTGTAATATCAAGTGTATTTTAATTTGTGACTATTTTTAGGAAATCGGTATTACCCTACAAAATTCTATTGGAAATAGCTAATGTGGATAACGCGCACAAGCATCTCACACATAACAGCCACAGTTTGAAACCCATTAGTCTGGACATACAAAACTACCCGTTTTTGTTCCATCATTACGATGAAAACTACTGATGCGATAACAATTCTGAAAACAGATCTGAATTTAGCAACATGTTACTTAAGTATCGGTCAGGCTACATTTTTCAGTGCATAAATAAATCATAATTACAAAAAAGTGGCTTGATCGATACTTAAATAACATGATACTGAATTCAAATCTATTTACAGAATTCTTATTGCATTAGTAGTTTCGTCGTACTGATTGAACGAAAACGGATGGTTTTTGACTAAAAAACGGTCGGTATATAGACGCCTTAATATATTTTAGGAATAAAAAATATTACGCCCGAAGAGCATTATTAATGAAAATGATGATAATTTATTAGACAGACAAACATTCCTAAAAGTAAAGGCAATGGTATATAAAAACATAATGTTGGATACCATTGCCCACACTTACCTACTTTTAAACTATAAAGCTTAATACGAATCCTCAGAATGTTTAATAAACTATATTAAAAAGTTAAAGTATTTATACTAAAAGGTATCAAAAAACTTAGTTATAATATTGTAATAAATGTAAATAGTAGAGATATTAATGAAGTATAAACGTTTTCATTTCTACTAACTCCAGTACTCATATAATTTGATAAATTATATAATTATGTCAACAATTATTTCATACCCACATAAAAAATAAATCTATATTTTTCAAATCATGACATTAGTCTACTCATAGATACTACAAGATTAATTTAATATTATGTATGTATATAAAATGAACTCTTTTTTCCTACGTTTTTTACGAGAACATTAAGGTCAAATTTTTTATCCACAACTTTCTGAAGATGTAAATGTTTCAGCATAATTGGATGAACAAACGTAAGAACTTATGACAGATAGACAGATAAACATTTATATTAATCTTACAGATGGTTTTATTCTTTTGTAAAATAATATACAATAATCAAATATAATTCAATTAAATATTAGTTTAACATAAACTATTTTAAAATATTTTATGCGTTAATAATTATTCCATTTCCTTAGTAATTATATTTAATTATAACTACAAAATGCCAAGCTTGAAATTTAAAATTACCTATTGTTAAAGGAAACGAAACAGCGTTTTATGTTTTATAAACATTTTTTTGTTCATTTTTATGAATTACAAGGATTATTAACATGACAAGAAGTTACAATAATAAAATATGATAGAAAAAAATTAAGCTTTTTTTATAGGAAGCCTAAAACTAAATGGTTATATTTATTTGCGTATAAAATAGTACGATCGATAAAACAGGAAAAGTAAAGAGCGTAACAGAAGATTATGAAAGTATCATTTAATTGAACAAAGTTGATTTTCTTAGAAAAATATTTAGTTTATTTCAACCATTGATAAATACTACACTATGGATTTTCAAACGAATGTAGTATTGTATTGTGAAATATGTTTGTAAAAAATCGTTATTTCGCCTTTCAGTATTTTTGATATCATATTGTAGAAAAACTCTGTCCAACATTATAACACTGAATTGTTAAAAGGAAACTTGTTTTTTCTTTTGCTTTGAACGTTGTCTAACATTAATTCATTATTGAAAAGCTACATTTTAAATTATTTAATTATATTTTTTTCTTCAATATTTGAAACACTGACGGTAGAACCCGAGGGCCGTTTTTTATTCTTGAAAAACAACAGATTATTTAAAAAAAAAACCTAACACAATTAATGATAATCTTCGCGGTACTTCTATGCCGTGGCGACGCGGTGTCCGGCACGTCAAACGTCAAAAAGTTAGCAGCGACGGGTGCGGTTCGTAGAGTCCGGCCGTGCAACACGTTCGGAGCCGGTGGCGTATGTCCTCGACGTTATCAGTTTGACGACGGGACGGAGACTTATCATTTGCGACGGGTCATAGAAGACCGTGCTGAACTTTGCACCATGGCGTATGGCGCGCGGTATTGGTCAGTTAAACTATCAAAAACCCGTTAGTAGCATTACCTGATGGTAACGGCTGATAAAGTTGGCGCGGGACGCGGGGCACCGTGTCAATAAAAAACTAAAAAGGTAGAAATCTTCTTAAAAAAAAATAGTGTCTTAAAAAAACTCAAACAAAATAAAATTTTTATTTACTATATTAAAGCAAAACAAACACAATAAATTTATCTCAAATCATTTATTGTTTATATTATCTGCTGCATTTTTTTCTCCTCAGTGTTTTCCGTACGAACGATCAACTGGTTCTTTACTTCGCAACCATCGGCGCTTGCGTCTTCACGTCAGTCGGCTGTTGTTCCTTACTCCATTTGTTATTTTTATTTTATTGTTCATATTTACATTAGTCAGCACTGAGATTTTGTAACAATAACCTTAAAACTACTAAATTACTTATTTTTAATTTTTTAACGTACACAGAAAAGTAAAAACAATAAAAAAATGTATTTTAAAATTGAAAATTTGTAGATTGAGAATTTTAATTAGTTTACATTAGTGTATATGTAATTCTAACGGTGCCTACAATGCATATTTATTAATGTGTTTCATTTACACAAAGATTAGTTTTACCAAATACATTTGGCGGTGCTTATAATATAAATAATTATAATTATTATCAACCATAATTAAAGTAAACTTATAAACTAGTTTCAATGATGTTTATGATAATCATTAACCGTGATTTAAATAAAGATAACATAGATTTTGTTTCGATAAAATTATTATTATGAAAACTTAAATTTACTTTCAACGGTGATTATAATTTTATAATTACTAACAGTGATAAAAGTAAACAAAAAATAATCCTTATAAATTATTTTATGTGGTGTTTATGAAATTAATAATTAACCATTATTAAAATATATTATAATATTTAAAAACAAAGTAAACAAATTAATCCTTTTTAATCATTAATATTATCTATAATAAATATTATTAATAAAAAAATATAGACTTCATTCCATTATTAATTTTCTTTATGTTTTAATATTAAAATATATCAATATTAAAAATAAAAAAAGTTAATTTAAATATTAGCCAATAGGACTTATAGTGTTCTTATGCAGAATATTCAACTATCTTCATAACAGATGGGCAATATGAAACAGTACACACGTGAGTGACTGTTCTGGAATTTTAAGTACATCGGGAGCATAAACTAGGCAATCCTAGAAACATTAGCGTTTGTGTATAAACAAACTAAATCCCTCGGTCCACAACAAACAATAATAATCATCAAGAATAACCTTAAGACTAATAAGTCTTTCAGTCGTTTGTACAAAAAGTGTAATTATGTGACATTAGTGTAAATATTCAGTGTTTTAATTTTTGGACATTTATTGTAAATAAACTAAAATACATTTCATTTTTATTTATTAATTAAACAATGTTTTTCAAGAAGTCAGGATCATTATCGACTATATTTTATTAATGATAGATATTTTATTTTGTCCTCTATTATTGTTTTAATTTTAGTTGTTGTATAAGTTAGCAAGAACTGCCTATGCACTCAGACCTATAAGTCCACTATGCGTACCTCCTACTGAATTAAATAAATTCACATAAGTGTTTCTACCGAAGTGTTGTTGCTATTGTTGAAAATTTAAGACTATAGGACGTCCTACTAGGCCGCATGTATATATATCCAAAGAGTCCTTTCTCTCTAGCGAAATTAAGTATCTCTTTGTTTTTGTCTTTCAATTCAAAAATAAATAAATAATAGTTAGAAAAACAACTCAGTTATAATCCTAAGTAACTTATAAGCAAGTGACAATGACTAATGAAAGAACATAATTGGTTTAGGTGAAGTGACAGTAGATCCGTTTCTATGTCGAAGATGTACACATGTGCGACTGATAAGACTTCTAACAGTGTGATACTATAAGATTTCAGGATTCACAACTGAAACGTTCAGAGGTATTGTAGATATTTTTTGCGACTTTTTATTACTTAAGTAAACAATCTACTAAATATGTAAAAATCATGAAAAATTAACAATAGTTCATATCAATATATTCCCAATGTATCAATCATGGAGTATTTTTTATGTTCATCCCTTATATCTTATAAGGATTCCAACTAATTTTTTATATGACAACAAATATGATTAAATAGCTTATTTATTAGATAATGACCTGATTAAGAAAATTACTGGTAATACTCAGTTATGTAAAATTAAATGTAGAGATGATAAACAAAATAAAATAGTAAAATAAAACTCTTCAATAAAAATTTCCAACTTTTCCAAAATTTCTCAAAAATGTCTTCAATATTATATTTTTATAACACTAATTGTACACACTACGCGTAAACGATAATATTGTTTTTTACCTAAGTTCTTGAAAAATATGTGAGCGGCAGTGTATATTGTTATGTTAATTTTAAAGGATCAACTTAATTTTATAGTTTGACTTAATTGAAAAATTATTAAAAAATTTTTAAGAACAAATAATATTTATTTATTTATGCTAATATATCCATTTTAGTTCAGCAATAAATGCGATTATTTTAGAACAAAACCGTTGCTAGGGGTGTGCGTAAAGTCCCCATATCAGGCCCTTTGACTTTTAGCGCCGGCCTTGTTTAGAGTGCTCATTGTGATTGTTCTGAGTAGTTTTTAAGTGGTTCACATATCACAATATTTAATTTATAGTAATTCATACAGTAAGTTTACATTATATCTGATTATATAACATCACAAAAAGCGTCATTTTGTTAAAGTATAAAATATTATATTAGTTTTTGTCGTGTTATAATGTACATTATATTTTTATATCAGATTTAAAGATAATGAACAATATATTTTGAAAAGAATCAAATTAAATTATCGATTGAGCAATAATAATATAAGCTCTCCGGTTCCTCGAAAATTTTTATAATTTCACTTTGTCTTTAACTTCATATTTTTTGATAAAGATTTTCAATGTTAAATTTTAAATCAAAGAGTTCTTGACTCCATAAATTAAAAATTTATTTTAAAAGATTTAGAACAAATGCATTCTCAAAGTAAAATGTAACAAGTAGTTATTAAGAGTAGTATTTCGTATTGAGTAGTATTTGTTAAAATTTTAACTATATTTTTACTCATTTTTTAATTATATATGAATTCCATTTCAGAATTTAATGTTCAGGTGGATTTCATTCTATCTTGGATTAATAAGACTTTAAATGATATGTTTTAAGTCTACCACTGCGTGTACTGTTTTTAATAAATTGATATCGTACGTTACAATCTATTGATCAGGCTTATAAAGTTGTATTCCAATTTTGACATTATAATTGATGACTCTAATTCGTGTGGGTACTTATACTAAAGTACCAGTAAAGAAGAAACAGCAAATTCATTTGTAGGTTGTAGACTGTACTGTGACAAATTATACCGTTACAGCTCAGCAAAGGATTTTTCTAATTACCTACTGAATTCTATACAGTCTTGATAGTTATCGGGTACATTATGCCGGTTTATGAGGTCACAGGATAAAAGTTAATGTATTGCTGATGGCATCAATCATATCATATCCATTATTTTACTGTTGATTTAATAAAATACATGCTTATTTATAAATCATAGAAAAAAATAATTAAACTTTTCAAATCATTGTTTATATAAATATAGTACAGATATAATTTAAAGTTGTCTTAATATTACTATTTAAAAGTAAATTTTTCATGAACTCAATAAAAATTAATTCTTCAATAATTATAATGCAAAAATGTACATAAATTTCACGTGAGCGCTATTGTATTGATTATTGTAAGTACCAATGAAATTGAATAAGTTGTATTTTAAATACTCTTGACAAAGTAATAAATAATTTATTTTTTTAAAACAAGTAACGTTTACTTTTACTTTAATAACTTTTGTACATAAAAATATTTTACTATATTTATATATACAATTGTAATCACAATGATTTAAAATAAAATGTTTATATTATAGTATTCTAGTCTATAATTGAAATGTTTTTTTAAACTTGAGAAATTCCAAGTAACAAAATAAACATTTATATTCAAGTCTTATAAAAACACTACCAGAAAAATAATTTTGAAAGAGAACCTTTTAAAAGTAGGCTCAAAACAAAATGCATAATGTGTTTTAGAATAATTTTTGGAGAGGTAGGGAAAAATATAATTTTACCTTCTAATAGTTTAACTTACCTTAAAAGGTAAAGAAAATTTGTTAAAACTAATATTAAACAATGTTTGTTAATAACAATTCTCCAACAATGTTGTGACCAAACTTTTATTTTTAACCCTCTTCACACACTTTTCATTGCTTGAATTTATTATATACTTGATATTTTTACATTACTTTATATTACCTCATTTTTATCTGATGGCGAGAATTTTTTTTTTACTTTTTATTTTATGGCAGTCAATATTTTATCGATACTTGAACAAATAAGTGTTATTAGTTGAATTCATAGAGAACTTTATCATTTTCTCTACCTTTTATTATTATATTTAAGTACTTCTGCATTATTGATAAACAAAATAAGTCAGAATTTATGAGTTATCGCAAGGTATGACTATTTATTCAGTAACGTAAGTGTGTATAAAATGTGTATTTGTTGCAGAAAATATATTGTTTTTGTGCTAACTATATCTGCGCACTATTTAATAGTTTATATTAGCACAATGTAATAATGCAAAGTGTTATTTTACAAAAACCCCACTTTGATGTGGAGGTACTAGGATTCCATTCCGTTGTGTTGTGTAGGATTTTCCATACTTTCTACGGAAAGCAGTAATTTTCATACAATATCGTTACATATAATTCTAAAAAAAATATTATAGAGTTAATTTATTTTATTTTTAAAAGTGAGAAAAATAGAATTATCATAACTGAACCTTAAAAGAAAAATGAGGTAGTAATTAAACTTTCTTCTTTACGTTCACCTGTGAAATTGTTTCATTTAAAATATTGATTTATTTTCAGAATTCATTAAAATTCCCAGAAGCTATTTAATTTTTAATTTTTATTAAGACAGATCAACAGTTATGTATTATAAAAGTTAATGGTAAAACTTTACATCAATGTATTATTAATAATTTAAATATCGGTCGAAACACGTTATAAAGTCGTTAATTTTGTAGTTTCTTTAAATTAAAAACAGTCGTAAATTCAGTACCACAATATCAGTTGATATGATATACAAGAATAACTTTCTGAGATTACAGAAATTGTTTTTTTTAGTATATTAGTTATTTAAAAATTATAACATGAAGATATTGAAATTTTTTTTAATATTTGCAATTTGTTGTTGTATTTTTTTTATTGTTGATAATATCTTTGTAATAAGTAATCTGAAAGTCTGGGGAAATCTGTGGACCTTAATTAATCTGTTCTTTTAATTACTGTATTTAGATCAAAATTTAAAATATTATCGCTAAAAGAGAATTAATACTTGACATGTGGTTCTTGTGTATTAAGTATAAGTATAAGATACCACTCACTGTTCACTGTGTTATCGGGTTTGCCGGTCCATTCGTTTTAAATAGAAACAGCAGTGCCATCACTTCCTGAAACATCATTTATCTCTTGTAAATAATAAAGCAGTTTTTATAGTTTTAGATAAATTTCACCAGTTATAAATAGGATTTTTTTCTTGATTATTATTATTATATAACAAAAATCTATTTTAATAAACATTTTTAGTAAAATTTTCCCACTCAACCAACTTTAACAGTTCTTTTATTACAAACATAAAATAGTTTTGAGATCTTGAGAAAAATTAATATGTAGTGAATTATGCCTTATGGTATTATATAATAATGTAGGTATTGATTTTTTAACAATGATTGCTGTATTTGTTAAAATTGAGTGCCGTAAATTTCTTTTAATCAAAGGGATTTTTAATACTTTTGAGTCGATATAGACACTTGGATAAAATATGTCTTTAATTTATCCTTATCTGATTATTTATTAAACTTGAGACAATAATTTACCTTTTAATATGTAAATACTTTATAGTTAATATATATGTGAAAATGTTATCATAAATATTGCGATACAAAAATCTACGATGTTATCATTGACATTAAAAGGATGCTTTAAACGTATGTAATATGCACTTTCATTTATAGATAATGTTGTTAAAATTAATGATGTCATTAAATTGTGTAAGAATGATAACCACATTTTATTACAAAACTAAAAGCTTTGGCAATTCCAAATAATGGACGGCTATTTTTATAATTTTACCTATAAAGTTATTTGGGTATATCGATATAAAATGGCTTTTATAAATTAAAATAAAAAAGTATGGTGTACCTTCAAAAATAACTAAATTAATTCGTATTTAATTATTTTATTGTTTATCCTAAACAAATGTACACTCATTCACTCAGTTTTTACGATTATTTAACATGTAGTATCATTTGCTCTAAAATGGCTATATAAACTTATAAAAGACAATAAGGTTTCATGATTGAGTAGAAAATCAACAACAATTGTAAAAGAAATCAACATTTCATTATAAAATTTTAAGGGAAAACTTTTAAAGTTTGAAAATACACACTTCTTCATTGAAATTAAAAGCAACAATAGGGCAAACCTGTATAGTTATAAGTTGGAAAGGTTAAATTTAACAATCAAATTAAAACCATAGAATTCAGTAAAAAAGTCCTACGAAATTGTACATTTTGTGTGCCCGAGAAATATTTTTTCCTAAAAAGTATTGTTTTATGTTATTTTCAAAAAATTACAATGAATTATTATTTCTTTGTACACTCATTTATTTAGTCCAATAGAATTTTCTAAAAAGCTCGTCAAACTAAACCAGTAAAACAGTTTAGTTTTTATTTAACAAGAAAAATAAAATCGATAAAAGTAATGAAACAATAATTTTTACTTAATTATTACTACACATTACTTATAAAAAAAATGATTTACCTGAAGTGTAAAATTAACTAATTTTTCATCATTACATTGTATACATAAAAAAATTGTTAATAAATTGTAAAAAAAATTGTTTTGACATATTCTTTTTAAAGAACAACAAGTTATTCTTTAAAAAAACTTGTTCTTTATCCATATTAAACTTGAATCTTGGTTCAAGACTACATGGACCACACAGCTGCCTTGTACTTCATGTAGATGTTCTCTGTTATAAATTTCAGAGCCAGGAAAGTGTTTGTTCAACAAATGTGTTAATGTTCATTATCATTGTTTGTGAATGTATTGTTTGGCAATAATATTGCGTCGGCTCACAAGTTTAAAACTCAATTCTGGTTGGACAAAATTCTAATTTTGATATATGCAAAAAAATAAAACCAATGTGAAATATTGATTTTGATATGTTCCTTAGAAATAATTTTAAGTTTCAAGGACACACGTGTACCCGTTTGTATTTATGGCTATTCAAATTTTAAAGGTTTGATTTTAGCTACTATTTTAGGCAAAATAAAATGGCTTTACATTTTTTTTCCTATAAAATAAAAACATATAAAAAAATTATTATTATTTTTACTTAGTTATGGCTACTAATTATGGAAAATTCAAGTTTTTAACTTTTTTAATTTAGTGCTACACATGTAATTGAATGTAGACCTACTACATTATAAATGTACCTGATTTTATTATACTGTCTTTTTTTTTATAATTATTTTATTAATCATTTTAATCTTTTAAAAATATTAGTCTTAAACTTTATTTTTCAATTATGAAATTTCTAAATACATTATATAGCGTTGATAATGGTAACATTGTTTCTGAAATACGTATCCGCAACTTTTCATTAATTTTTTGTGGCTTTTGAGTTTAATATTTTTTTAATTTTTATTAAATTAATAATATTTTTTATACAGTTTTAATTTTACTTCTAAATACATTGTTTATTAAAAAAAGTAACGAAAAATATTTGCTGTATCTAAAGCTATTAAGGAACTAATAAGCTATTAATAGCTATTATTATGCCAAAACCTGTTAAGACGCTCTATACATAAGGTGAATCAGATCTAACTGATAAATCTTACAACTTTTGAACCAATAATAATTTTTTTGGACATTTTTAAAAAAAAATTATTGCCTATTTAGACTATCTTTAAAGCATATTTTTTATTATTTATCACCAATAAAAAAAGTAATAATAATATATGTATTTCTTTTTTTAAAATTACAAAATAATAATTCTTTAGCCCTTTTCTTAAAAATGAAATTTAATTTGTTAATAACAAGGTCAAGTACACATTGTTACTGAGTTAGAAGCATATGCATAGTATTGGTATGTTATGTGGGTTGATGAAGTTCATATTGTTTTATATTTCTAACGCATACTCTATCTGTGCTATATACTCACTCTATGTATTCATATGCATAGGTCGAGGCATAAAAATGTCATTTTATTAATTAAAACATTATCAAATGAGTAANTATGCATAGTATTGGTATGTTATGTGAATTGATGCAGTTCATATTTTATATTTCTAACGCATACTCTATATGTGCTATATACTCACTCTATGTATTAATATGCATAGGTCGAGGCATAAAAATGTCATTTTATTAATTAAAACATTATCAAATGAGTAAGCCAGTTAACTATACATGTTGCCATTAATAAATTAAGTTGGTATCCGTATAAGGTATAGAAACGAACATAAAGAATGCTTCATGATTGATAAAATGAGAAAATCACTCAAAACTAAAGGAAAAAAAAGAATTATCAATATTATTTTTATTTTTTGATTAATTATATAATTCAAATAAATTAATCACTGTGTGTATAAATATATGTGTGCATGTTATATTTGTAAACTAATAAGCTTAACATATTTTTGATTGGCTCAAATATGTGTGTATAAACTACTAATTAATTTATAAACATTTCAGCGATTGAATGAACATTAAAGAGCGTTTGTGAAGAAATTAGCCAATTCGTAATTTTTCTGATTAGCAATGAATCAATATATAATTAATTAATGATTCTTAAAAACAAATTTAAACTAAGAATGTTCTTAAATGAATAAAAACGTTGTGCAATAACAACATTTTGTTGTTATAAATTATTCTATAATGTCACCGCTCATTTTTATGATTAACTTTATTATTTAATAATGTAATAGATTACACAGGACTTTTTTTAAATGATTTCATGTTGTAGAATATAAAGGAAAAAAAATGGAGTTTGTTATGCATCTATAATTTTATTTAATGTAGTAAATATTATGTGAATTTATTATTTATTATTAAATTGATTATTATTATATTAAATTATTATTTAGTTTTATTAATAAATTGTGTTGGTAGTATATTTATTTAATTTATAAAACATATTTCATTATCAAAGTTTTTACGTCAGTGAAAAATTATTGAATTATTTATGATGTTGTTGAAAATGTCATTAATTACATTTTTAGTAATTTTCTTTATATAAATTAAATAAATTGCAATTTAACATTGACGGTTCTCTATTCAATTAACTACAAAATGAGATGTAAGAAATGTTTCTGATGGTAATAATTACATTTTTAAATTGTGTGATAACCTTAACTCTTGAACATTTAACATTAAATACAATCTTATGTTAAATGTAATTACATTAAATTACTATGGTTTACATCTTCTTAATTTTACACTTATACATTATTAATTTATATTTTCTTTATATTTTTTATTTTGCAATATATAAATAAGTTAATTTCACAAATATTTTGGTTAAACATTTGGGATTGTACTCACTCCATATTTTAGGATATTCAGTATGTAGTCTGGAAATTTTATGCAAAATACTTATATTTTATAAATTTTATTTTACATACAACATTTATTTCTCTCGGCAAATTGTATCTTCAATTTATTAAATTACTTTGAATCATTTATAATACTTTCGGGTAATTTTTACAAAATTTAAATACTTACAAAAGAAAAGACAAGAATGTTTTGTAATGGGCTATGGTTTATTATTTAAATTAGATTTTGATTTCGAACTTCAATATATTCATAGTTTAACCTTCTTAGGTCTGTTTTAATTGGAAGTATAATATAGATACATTAACTTAAATGTAAGAAAGGTGTGAATAGTTAATTTCAACATAAATTGAAAAATTTAATAGGCAATAATTTTTATTCAATACATATAATTATATAAACTTGATTTGTACTTGAATAATTTGTATAAACTATGAGCTATTCTGTAAACAATATAAATAAGGATATTAGAACACCAAAAACTATTTATACTTATTCGAATTTTTATTCAAAAATATTGATTAACACTTAATATTTCAACTTAAAATATCACAAAAATCAAATTAGTTTATATATAATATATATTTATATTTAAACGTGACTTCATGCTTTATGTCTTTAATGAATAATATTTTATCAAAATAAACTTAAATGCCTCTGTGTTTTAAACATAATTATTTATATTCTAATGTTTATATGATAATATTATAATATTAATCATAATGTTCAATATAATTTTTGATGATTTCTCTTAGGTATTTTATATTATTTTAAAGATCTTAACAGAGGTGAGGAACCAAGGGTATCCTCAAACACTATATCTGACTAAAGTATCTAATAATTATATAAGATTCAAAAGGTCTTATATCATTTTAAACAGTATAACAATTTAAATGCTTTCCCTAAGTTATACTCTCATTACAGTATTGAATTTAAATTAAGTCTAAGTAACTTATTCAAGGATAATGTATATTTAATATTCATAATTTAGAGGTATAGATAACTTTATTTTCACGCTAGTTTACTTGTTTGCAATTGTATATGGTTTTACAATTTAAAATTTCTATAATAAAACATTTAGAGTTCCTTTGAAATCGTTATTTTATGAAATATAAAATTTTTTTTTTGTAGCATATTTTTATGGTTATATGTAAATTGATTTCACCAGTGAACGAACAGTTGAGAGTTTTTCATATTTTAAAATTCGTTATTAATTTATATTTTGATGTCACACTTATGAAGTTAATAAATATCTGTTGTCTGGAAAAATCTGTGTAGTAATAATAAAAAAATATTTATAATAAACTAATACAAAAATTTAAATTTATTATTTTATGTTGAAAAATGTTTTCTTGCAAATGAACAGTTAATGATATCCAGTCAAAAGTTGTAATATACCAGAAGGACTCGATGTAGATATTTTCTTTGTTATAAAGACTACTAAAAACAACTTTTATTTAACAAGTTTTTGTTTAAAATCTGAGTGGTGTTCGTTTACTGGTAGTGTCATATATTCACTGGTAATGTTACCCTAATGGGTTTCCAATTTTAGTAAATTTTTCTTTAGTCTTTGGAGTTTTTAGTTGTTGGTTTTATTTTGTTTGAAACGTATTCGTGTGCTTAGGTTAATGTAATTGTGAGAAGAAAAATTTTATTTTTTTAATATTGATGCTTATGAAAAAGAAAAAAACAATTATTAGATTTAAATTGCTTTGGTTTTTAGTTTGAAGAAAAATCAAAGTTTTACGGTACATTTTTTTGACATATTCTCGTTTTACTCTCTTTTTTGTTTTTCAAGTGGTTATTTTTGTTAGTTGGATCTTTTATCCAATATGCATACATCATTTTCAGATTATTACAAACATTTTTATACATTAACACATGTGAAATAACATTAAAAAAAAGAGTATTAACCATATTTTTTTTCCATAAAACGCTTAATAAAAAATAAATAATTTACATAAAAATGATATTTATACATATATAAGATATCATTGAAATAAAAAAAAATCTAGTTCATTATAAAGTATTAAAAAAACAGCTAATAAACAATTTTTTTTAGTAAAAAATGGTATTCATTTTATATTTCATACAAATGAGTAGGTATGGTACAAAGGAAAATCAAAGATTCATAAGTGAATTTTATGATATGTAAGCAGTAATAATCAAAAGTAAAAGTTTGTCAAATTAATATAATAATAAAAACTTTTCTTGAATAAAGTGAAAAGTCACAAAGTAGATGATTCAAAACTGACATATTTGTTAATAAGCTACTTACAGATTGTCAACCTAATATACTCTTGCTATGTATCTCTGTTGTTTCAATAATTTTTAATTCACAATAATACACTATAATATATACGTACTTAACACACCAACTTTCTTAATAAATGTTACATTCATAACACATGTAAATATTGTACCCGAGAGTCATCAGAACAAAGTTGTATCTCTATTTCTGATATTTCATACAAAGTAAGAGTTCAATAATGAATTTTTACAACTACCTCTGCTGTTTGGTGAGTAATGGAGGAAAACTCAACAATATCGTTCAAAACTAAAATAAATGGATAAATTTTAATTCATGATTTTGATGGTTAACAATGTCCTCGTGATATAGTATCCCAAATCCTAAACTAGGATTAAAGAAACTAGTTATATAATACCAAGATTACGAAAATTAGTTATTTTTGCGCATATTAATTGCAGTACTTTTTTTGATATATTCTACTTTTAAAGAAGTCAACACTCGAAATAAATATGATTCTCAACTAACAATACCATTTTTCCTTTATTTTCAAGTTTTTTTAGGTACATTTCATATTATGATTAAAATGGCTGATTTATATAATACTATACTTTTTATAATACTATAAACTAATGATTCCGACATATTTTATTAAACATAATACAAAAACTTAATTCTTTTATCTTCTTTGTCTTAAAATTAATAATTGTATTTTCTTGAATATGGCAATAAGAATAGTTTAAATTTCAGCGTAGTTCCTATTATTTTTTTATATTTTCTATCTCAACATAATATTTTATTATACTCAAACACGATTGAATTCTGATCAACAAAATTAAGTTTAAAATAAAAACACACATAGGTTTTTTTTTAATTAACTGATTATGGTAATGTAATTAGATTACACATAAGGTGAACATATGTTTATGATAAAAATATTCAATAGTTGTAGGTGATATTGTTTAAAACTAAATTTATTTACCTTTAAAATCTATAAAAATATATTTTTATTTAGTTATTTTACACTTAGTAAAAATTATCACAATTAGTCTTAAACACATTCTCGCAGTAACTTTTAAATTCAGGCATTTAATATATGTTAAAAAGTTTAAGTACCTTTGTTATTAACAAAATTATCTCAAGTGGTTATCAATGTCAAAATTTTAAGTGTGTCGCGCTGTTGCAAAAAAAGACTCATATTCAAAAAAAATATTTGTTGAAATTTCACTTTTTCAGAAAAACTTTTCTATCAAGAAAAAGAAAAATAACAAATCAATTTTTTTTCTTGTCTACGTAATTTTGCAACTGGATTACTCAATAATACAGACTTTATTATTGATTGGGTGGTATTGTATTACTAGATCAGTCTAGTTAATTAGTTTTTAGTATTTTTGTGATATTTTAAAAAGGACTAACAATAATTGTATTTTATAAATTATTAAAGTATCTTTCATTAATATTTAAATAGTGATAATTCATTGATAATTGACAAAAATACTATTATAAGGATAATCACTTTTTTCATCTATTTAATGTAGAGCCGTTTGAGTGAAATATTTAATGTTAAAAAACGACATTCAGTTTAATTATTTTGGCCTTAATTCTAATGTTGATTTATGCATAGCTTAGAAAGCGTCAGAGACTTATTGTAGGAACTAAATTAAAATTCTATTAACTTATTATGAAATGTAGTCTATTGTGTTAATACAAAATGTGGTAACATAAAGAAACTTTTTGATTTGCAACTTTATCGTTCAGCAAGAGAAAATGTTCAAAACTAGAATGACAAATTATTTGAATGTATATTCAAAACTAAGAATAATAAAAAATATGCACGAAAAAAATACAACTTTTTCCTACGGTACTAACAATATTTTAATACAGAAAGTATTCTAACAAAATTTAAATATTACTTAAGAATTATGTGTCAGCTATCTGAAAAATAAGGTTATAAATTCCCTATAGCTGATTTTTTTTAAGTAGTGATAACCTTAAGTTGCTTACATAAGTCGTATTATATAAATAAATTTATGACATATATAATGATTATAACTTTACAATATTATTTGAAATTTTACTACTTTTTTTATATAAAATATATAGTTTTTATTTTATTTATTTCTTTTCTCTGTGACACTAGAGTAGCTCATGGAAAAGCAAAAGTTACACTCCGAGTTGGCAACTAAAATTGTTTTTTATTATAAAAAGCTTTAATTAGTTGAAAAATGATTTTATATATACTTAATTAATTATTATTTTCAACAGAATTGTATTTATCGTTTAGAAAAATATTATTTAACATAGACTAAGTAAACTATTAGTAACATAATACATGCTTTTTACATGATTAATTAAAAAACTTCAATTTTACTCGGTAGCAAAGACAGGATAATTTAACTTTCCTTTAATATTTCAGCAAATTCATTTTTATTAAAATAATATTGTCTTTTAACTAGCTGGTCAATATTTTTTCGTCAAATTTTCTGTAAATATATTTTTCATGGCTCACTGCACATTTGGGATGATTTTAAGTACAAGGCACTAATTATAACTTGAAGGGGAAAGAATAATTTGAATTCATACTAGTTTAAATAGGTTTTTTCGATTATCATCTCGTATTTCAACATTTCCTATTTCACCAAAACACGATTTTTATACTTTAACATTTGGGATAGATAATTTCACTTAATTTTTTACGAAATATCTAAATAAACGGTAAGTTGTTTATACGGAAAAATGATAACATAAAATCTGTACTTATCAAAAATTAGTGTAGTCAATAACATCTTAGCTGCCAAAAAAGTATAGCTTTTAAGCTATCTATGTTGGTTTTAAATAAATGACAAGACAAAATTTAATAACAACACATACCACGTCCTTAACTCCAATCAAATAAGCCTTTAATCGTAAAAAACGAATTTCCGAAAAAATTAGATTTTTCCGATTTTTATAAGAGAAGCTAAAAAGAGCATAAGTATTATTATGTTGTTCCTTTCAAAATTGTAATTGAATCGGATAAAATAATATTTTTTAACTTAGGCAAACAATAATTACTATTATCTAAAAGAAAAATACATAATGTGACATTTGCTACATTAAATTTAATGGACCTATATTACCCTCATCATAAATATATAAATATAGATACGAAAAAAATATTCAGTTGTAATGTCTGATATCATTAAAAAAGGATGTGATAAATTTTATTTTATAGATTTATTTTTATAAGATATTTGGTGTATGGAAGAATACAAATTGAAATAAACAAATATTTTCCTTATGTAACATTTATTGTTTGAAAATAAATAGTAAACAATTTGAATATTATATTTATATATGCCAACGAAAATTAAGATGAATATATTTAAGTTAATTTGTATAAATGACTCAAAGGTGTTTGTATCGCAAACTTTAAAAATTGAAATACATAATTCATGGAAAAAATACACCATTTTATGTAGTCAATTCTAATTTATTTATGTATATAAACATAATGAATTATAATTATATTTGCATGAAAAAATATTTGTTTTTTGTTATTCGACATGGATAATAAAATTCTAAAGGCGGTAAAATAAAGATGATTAGTTTTTAAATTCAATTCACAAATCAATAGATATTCAGAATTTAAAGAAATACATATAATTTTAGAAATGTGTTGAATTTATGTTGTTAAAAATTAGGTTATTTTAACTACACGATAAAAGTTTGATTAAAAAAAAAATGTTTACAACTCTGCAAAAGATATTTGATTTGACGTAAAACTAAGAAAGAAGTTATTAATTATTTTATGTTTTTATTTTTACTTTTTAACGTATTTTTACAATTTTTTGTCACAAAATTGGTGGCTATATACACATAATATCCCTTACAGTTTTTTTTCTAGTTTCTTACACACTTATAGTCCTCCAACCCTTATGGTGCAGCTAGATAAAATATGTTTTAGATGTTAAAATAATATTACACTATCATTTTTATATTACTCAAATACCCATTAATCCATCGTGGAACTTTAAGAATTGTATGGTTGCAGATTCCAACAATATGTGACATAAAGAATGAATTAAAAAATAATAATATACGTCCTTTTATTTTTCTATTACTTTCACACGTTGACTACAAATTTCCGTAGCATACTAAATTATCTTCAATAAATATTGTCAAATGTTTAAGTAATAGAAAAAGGTTCAAATGACAGAAAATAGAATTCGCTTTTCTCCAAAATAAGTTCTGTCACAGCATAAAACCAACTATACCTCTCTCGACAACATTTTTATGAAACAGATTTATTATTTCACTAACATTAAGATGTTAAGTCAACGTTTTCAGAAGGTTAAAATATTTCAAAACTCATACATGAAACAAAAATAGATGTACTGAAAGGAATTTGTGTATGATATATTTGTACTGAGTATATATTACAATAAGACTGTTATAAAAAAGATAGAATAGATAAAAAAGTTAACCTATTTTAGGATAGTTTCCTCTCACGATGTGCACATTCACATGGAAAAAGTTAAACAGTTACAAAGTAAGTCTCACTGGCTTATATTTACGTTTTTGCACGATATGTTTTTGCTCAGCCACCGAACGTTAGCTACTTTGGTATAACACGGCAGCCAACATGACCTCATTGAATTTAACTTTATACAGTTATATCTAATTAAACTTTTTCTATATACAACGTTGCTAGTGTTTAAATATCTTAAACTTAAAGTTCGATTCACAAATACTAATTTTTTACGCGCCTTTTTTTTATATTAGCATACTTATACAAGACTTGATTTAAACATTTCTTAATATGTTTAAATTTATGGAACAATTCAATAAAATATATTTCATAATAATTTATTGAAATTATATTTTTTTAATTACAATTAATCGAAACAAGTTTTATGAAAATATTTAATTTTTTTAGTAAATACTGTTTGATCAATATTTTTTATGGATTTTAATATTTTTAATGAAATTATTTATTAAAATAAAATTTAGGAACCACTTGACTGGAAGTTTAAATCCCATTAATGTTGTATTTGTATATATATATTAATTAGTATATTTGTCTATTTATTAACTGTATATTTATAAAAAAAAAATTATTCTTATTAAGTCTCATAATCGTTTCAATAAAAAGTATCTTAAAAAAAAAATTAATTAAATAGCTTAGAGAATTTTATTTTAAGATTAAACTTAAGATTTAATAAAAATTAATGTAACACTTTCATGTTATTGTAATTAGTAAAATTAACCAATCGCTTGACTCTTTGATAATTTTAGTAAAGAATTTTAGTCACCAAATATGTCATTTCTAATTACCCTTAGTAATAATCGATTTAATTTTACTGTTAAATGAGTTTTATAAACAAAAGTTTTGGTTTCATTATGGTTTCCTATATGGAATTTTAATGGAATAATATTAATGTGCGCTAATAAATGTTGCGAATATTACACATTGGCTGAAAACTGGTATTAATTCTTATTAAATTTCTCTTCTACTTTATTTTAAATATAAAAATGATATAAAAAATTGTAACCTATTTTTTGTTAACTTTTTTTCTGAACCATAAAGCATTCCATACTGCCGCTAAGCATTTGATAAATTGATAGTATTCACAAACATCGCACAATCGTCTCGTTTATAAAAAAGAGTGAGTTTTTTTTATAACAGTTCTCCTTTTACATACTCTCAAAATCAAGTATATACCAACTTATTGTGGAAATACAAATAACGTAAGAGAATGTATGAAAAGATATATCATCAAAAAACATAAAAGATAGTTAGATACAATTATTAAGCAAGTAGATTTAACATTTTATTAATGGTGTACTCATTTCTTTTACCTACATAATTAATGAATGTATACTTTGCGTGTATAATACTATTTTAAAATGAAATTAAAATTTCTTTTTTTAAATATTTAACTTAAAAGAAATTTTAGAAACATGTATTATCAAAGTAATGCTATTTATTTTTGTAACATACAGTATACTGCAAGTATATATATATATATATATAGTACTTGAGAAAGATGTTTGTTTTTGAGACTGTTTAATAGTATGGTTTTATTGAATTAACAAAACATTTTTTTTGCTAAAGCGTAAATAATTTTTTGGTTATTTATTAAAAATTTTGTATTCAAAAGTCATAAAAATCTATTACTAAACATGTGTAAATTTAAATTTAATTTTTGCTTAAAAACTTTTTCAATTTATTTTTTTTAATAAAAATCATAACTATTTATCACTCTTGGCAATCATATCATGCTGACATTTACTTTACTAATAATAGTTTTTTTATTTTAATCATCACGTAGTGTAGAACAGGTAAACGTTAAAGTAAAATGTTTTCTACCTGTTCATTATGAAAAAAAACACTACTAAAATACTTTTTATAGACAAATTATATCATATAACATTAAAAAAAATATTTAATTTCTATTTTTATCATTCATTTTAAAAGAAACGTAATTTTTTCAATTATACAATTTTAAATATTTCAAAAAAATAATGTTTCATAATAGTTATATTTTTAGCAATTACTCATTGGGTTAAATTAGACATTTGGTTGGTAAATAAAGTTTGTTACTTAATTAGTAAGGTTAACTTTTAAACCACTTTGTCCCTAAAGTTTCGTATTTACGGTATAATTTCATAATTTGTTCAATAATTACGTTTAATGGTTTTTAATTTTCAAAGTTATTATTAGTTTTTTTAAATAAATTTAATTGCTTAATGAATATTTTAACTCTCATTTTATTGTTTTCTTATAATATTTAAATTCCTATTTATTTTGGAAACGTTATTCTTAATATTTATATCATTCGACTTTAAATGGCACCTCATTAAAATAATTATGAAAACAACTTAATATATGACTATATTGAAAATTAATTTTTTTTTTCAAGATCGAATTATCTGAATATTATTATTTGACACGAGTTACGTCGCAATAATGTAGTCGACACTGATTTTGAGGGTCGAAACCGTTTACTAATGAGCAACAACAGGTTAATTTAAATAAAAAAGACAAACAAACCGAAAAGACGAGCGCAGTAATAATAATCTTCGCATAATATCGCGGCACTTTCGCTGGCGTCCACGACTCGGTGTCCAACATGATCAGTGGCGTACACAGAAATTAAATTTGGAAAGGGAGGTTTTGAAATTTAAAGAAAATTAGATGTGACACTGCTCATATTGTTCACTTACAAAAATTCCTGTTTTCGATTACTTTATTGTGGAAATATTTATAGTGTGATATGATCTTTTTTATTGTTATTACTTATTGTTTAAAATCGTCGCTTAGCTTATAAATTCGACCCCCCCCCTTGCGTACGCCAGTGAGCATGATCCTCGGGCGTCAAAACGTTAGCACCGTTGTTGGCGACGGTGCGCGGGTGCGGATCGGTTCGTCGAGTCCGGTCGTGCGGCAGGTCCGGAGCCGATAGCGTACATCCTCGACGTTGTAACGTTGACAACGGGAAGAAGACTCTCCGTATCATTTGCGATGAGTCGTCGTCGGCCGTGCGGCACTTGCTGGACTTTGCACCGTGGCGTATGGCACGCGGTGTTGGTCAGTAAAATACTCATAGTAGGGCGACGACTGATAAAGGTGGCACGAGTCGCGGGGCATCGTGTATAACGAAGCGACGCGGGACTGTGTCCTATTTTAAACAGACTTATTAAGTTGTAAATTTTGAAAATTAAATTATGTACTTTGTTGTATATGGTCAATTGCTTGACATATACATATGTCACGTCATTCCATAATCTATGTACCGTATTAATAATAAAAATAAAATTATTTCGCAGTCTCAATGATCACACTGTTCAATACCTTAGTTTAATCACAGTACTATGTTATTATAATAATCTTGTAATGTTTCGTGTTGAAAAATAAATTAAGATCCGCTAAAAGCGCTACATCAATACTCCCTGACGGGGGCAACTAAGAAAAAGTTCATAAAAGGGTTTCTCTTTCTAATAAGAGTTCAGGGCCCTGAGTTGATCATCGAATTGAAACTCAGAGCTATTTACTGCACTATTATTTTCTTCAAAATTGTGCGTTTTTGTTGGCGCTTAAGTTCATTTTATTGATATAAAATTTATTGCGTTTTTTTTTTCTATTTTTTGAAATTATTCATTTTTACGGTTCTTCCAAAATCGTGTGAAATTGTTTCCGCCGACGATTAAGCGTCCGCATTTAGAGTAGCGCTGACTTAGCTTCAAGAAAAAAGAAAAAAAAACGTGAGTTCATTTGTGTTATCCAAATTGTATAGAATCGATAAGTTTGAGAAAAGGATGACAAAGCAATAGATCATTTATTAAATTAACGTCTTAAAGTGTTAATTTTGACTGGTTGGTTAAAATATTATACATAATCACGTTATATGGTATTCGTGAACTGGCTTCATCGTTTCGTTGCCTTTTGGGTAGGACATTAGAAACTAACCAGACAAAATTTATTGCACCTCAATTAGAGGTACTGCTTCTATTATTTTTATATCTACTTGTACTTATAGTTCTAAACCATACGACCCCGACAAAACCACAACATCAGGTTCTCACCATATACAACCCAATCCGACTTTCATCATTATAATATTTTTATATTGTTATTTCAAATTATAACAACTTGTAATTCGTAACATAGTTTCAGTTATTTCGTTGGTGTCAATAAATTATCTGAAGTATATTTTTCTTATTAATCATATTCATTTTGCTAAAATATTTTTTAAATGACCTTTAATGTAGCATATTGCGTCCTTCTATTAAGTAAAAATAACTTAACATTTATAAATCTTTCCACTAAGCTGGTCTTAAGAAAAAAAAATATTCAAGAATAAATTATGTCGCATATAAATACAATTTAGACTTATTAATATCTTTAATTAAATATTAATTCTTCATAAATAAAGTATTATAGCAAGTCATTATAATTTTATTATATTGTATTCACTTAAAAATTTGTTTTATAAAATTGTATTAAATTTGTTAAATTTAAAGAGTTCTAAAATAAAATATATTCTCATAAATAAAAAAATGTGTTCAATTGTAATTATTAGGATTTGTCTTTAGTTATGTCAAATAATGGTCGATTGATAATGATGATTAATTTTTAAATTCTAGATTTAAAATGTTGTTTTCTTTTAATTTATTTATAAGTATCCAAGTTAAATCTAAATAACAGTAAAACTTTTACCTTAGAATGAGGGGGCTGTTTATTTTTTTTATTTTTTACATAGATTATAAATATTCATCAAGTCCAATAAACAAAATTTTCGTTAATTTGTGTTATAAAACACAGTTGTACATTTTAATGATCGTTCTATAAATTGGAAATATATTTATTTCTGAAATTTTCCGCATAGGAAGAATGTTAAAACTTCATGAACTCGATACCCTTCTTTACGTTCACAGAGTTCTTAATTGTTAAAGTTCCTTTGAGATGCAAATAAGTATATTAGTATTCCAACTTATAACTATGATACGCGTGTACCAAAAATAATACATATCATTATAAATTTTGATAACTTCACAATATATTTTACGTGTTAAGTTAAAAATAAAATTATAAATGTTTAAAATAATAACAAAAAAATTAATTGGGCAAGATATAACTTGAAAACTATCTCTGTTTGAGTTATTTTAAATATGTACGTTGGTAAAATATTTAACGTCTAATGGGTTCTAAGAATTTCTTGATTTCAATATCACATTTTTCAGGTGTTTATACCAGTCAAATCCTTTTTATTCGATATATATTAATATTACACTTGTTGTGTACCACCATGTACACATCTTTGTGAATGTATGTTCACATAAAAACGTCACAACTTGTAAACTTTGAACTATAATATATCATGGTAAACACATTATTCATGTATTCTTCTTAGATTTATATTTTATATGTTCGACAACAGCTTGAATGTTTTCTTTCACATATAACTTTTTATTAATATAAGGTACTGTTAAGATTATACTCAATAAAGTTTCATTGTCAAGTTCTGTTATTTTAAATTAATTTGATATAAAAACGTTATTACTAATATTTATAGCAAACAATTTTTCGGATGTTATTTTACTTTTAATTTATAGTTTTTATGGACAATTTTTAAACGTATAATTCAAGATATATTTTATTAATAAATTATAACCACTAAAATAATTTTATTATAAAAATATTAATTGAACATTTTACAAATCCATTTTAGTGACATTATTTTTGTTTTTCAGAAATAATGTATTTAATCAGTTGATATGAAGAACTCAAAATGTCTAAAAGTACTGGTTTTACTTTTAGACATTTTTCATACAAAATATTTCGCTGCAAGTTTATTTGTTTTTAGTCTTTCATTCTATAATAACCAAAGAGAAATTTATTTTTATTATCATCTAAACTAATGTCATTAACAATTTAATGTAAAATAATCTAGTATACGGTACAGCTGTCAAAACTATAAAACGACGTGTTGTTGCATATATACATTATTTGTAAAACTAAAAAGATACTCTTCATCTACATAAGTTTATTGTACTTCACACGTCATAGTCATAAGATTTTCATTGTACATTTAAAATGAAAGTTTATTGATCATCAGATTATGCCTGTATATTTATATCAGTTGTCGGTTGCTCTAAGAATAATGATAGTAAACGTGCTTTGAAAATTGATTCTTTCATAGAAAACAAAAAAAATTCGATAAATTGGTCACTTGCCAACTAAAAGAAATACCTTATAAGTTGAATTTAATAGTCACATACATTACATCAATAATAAGTGTGTTTAAGCAACAAAAGAAAACCTTAAATTTTAAAATTCAATAATTCATGAAATGTTCAAACTAAATATTAGCCAACACATACAAAAATAAAAATACTATTGATATTTATTGAAGATCAAACGTATAAATAAGTAATACTTTTTTGGAAAAAATTGGTTAAGGTTTTATTGGTTAAAGTATAAATAAAAGCAATGATAGAAATAAGAGCGTGTTCTTATACTTAAATAATAATTATTTAATTCCAAAATGTTTAAACAATAAATTTATATTTATAAATATGGATTACAATAATGAGGTGTGTATATTTTATTTATTTTTATTTTTAAATTATAAACGGGTTAAAAAATCCCCTTTAACATAATGCGATAGAATAAATACAATAATTTCTTAGTTAACATAAATTAAATGAAATTATATATAAACTATATATAGTTTGTATACAATAAATAGAAAGTAACTCATGAGGAGGTACAGTCCAGTGAGGTGGCTCTTAAACTTTTTTAATAATCAATGTTGAACTTACTGGACAACCCTTCAAATGTACACCGTAAGTTCAAATTGTTTTAATAATTACCATGTAAAGTATACGTTTGATGAAAGTTTGGAATGGTTTCCTAACAATCAGTTGAATTTTTAATTCAAATTTCATCAGCTAATTTTTCTGACGAACGCGTTTGTCAAAAAATTCATTATGTCCAGACGTGTTTTTTTTAAATTATGACGTCAGTTTAGGTATTTAGCTAAATCATGTTGTGGGAAGATATATTATCTTAATCAACATATATATATTGATTAATATTTACAGGAATGTAATTAGTTTTTCGTAGAGCATAATTGACATGAACTGATTTATCACTATTTATTTTTAATTTTCCATCACCTTTTCCACGAAAATGTGTTATTTATTGACTTCTGTAAGTTGTCAATTTCAGTCTTCTGATCCTTACAGGTTGCTAGTAATATCATATTGCTTGCAAACTTTGCAGTGGTTGTGTCTGTGGTAGTTGGAATATCTACGGAATTCAGTATGCTGACGAAGAAAGTCCACTCAAGTGAGTCTTAAAAGTTTCATTTTTTATTTCTTTTTCTTTGTATTATATTATCCAACTTATGTGGTTCCATTACGTTTTATTCATCTAGTAACATTTCGAATTAACAAACACGTTAAAAGAGGCAATAGTTACTCTCATTTTAATGTGAATTTTTCATTATTTATTAGAAACCCAGTCGTTTTTTTATGTATGTAGGTATTTTTACTCTAGTATGTTGCATGTATATAGTATTAGTATTGTATTTAGTATTATATGCCTTAAAAAAAATTTGAATTTTCATGAGCAGAAAAAAACTCTGATATAAACTTATAAATAAAGTGTTATTCAATAAAGATATTCATATACATATATATTTAATGGACTTATCAAGAATGGATGTTACGACTATCACATATACATCGAATAGTGTAACAACAAAAGTTTTATTTTGTTCCAAAAAAAAAAACAATATCTTCTACGCACATAAAACATATTTTTGCTGGGTTGTTATTTTTCCACTTACTTTCGTTGAAAAAATATATTTTTTCACCAATTGAATAAAAAAGTTTAAAACTATCATTTTATATCCTAACAAAATTCTCGAAAAAAATTTACGTAATAATTACTTTTTCTAATACAATAAGGTAACTAGCTTTTGACAAAAAAATAATTGATATTTCATCGTTAAGTTACTTGAAAAATGTTGTGTGATACAAAGTTTTGTAATTATATAGTTTAATCTAAAAATATCATTAAATAATTCTTACACAAAAAATTTGAAAAACTTAAAAAATAATTAAATAAAGTTATTAAAACATTTATAGCTACAGCTTTTAATTTTTTCAAAGAATATTGATATAAACACCATTTCTTATAAATATAAAATCACACGCTAATTAAACTTCAACTGAGATTATAATTATTAGTATTATTGCAGCCTATTAAGGGTCATAGCAGCTCTCAAGCTATGCTATGAGGAGGTTTCTTATCATCTGTTAGAAACAAGTAAAAATAAAACTTTGTTGAACCATATTGAAAAATACAATTTTATTGCTATGTTCATATTTTTACAATTTAATATGTTCAACAAATTAATAATTAAGTATTGCTATCATTTTATAAATATTATATCCTATTTGAAACATCATTCCTTTAAACAAATTTCTTTAATTATGGATAATCCATGCCAGATCATCCAGAAGTGTTTGCATAACTACCTAATTTTTTTATTTGACTAAAGCTATTATCTGAAAAATAGACTACAGTCCTTTTCTATCTATTCATTCAATTTGCACAATGATAGAAGTCATCAGCGATTGAGATTCAGATGTGTAAAAATAAGATTTAGATACTATTGTCTCATCAATTTACCGACATCAAAGCTTTGTATTCAGGGTAATTTCTTACGAAAAATACAAAAATATCATAAAAAATATTAGAGATGAACATTATTTTATTTTTTTAACAATAATGGTTTTTTTTTTATCTGCTTTACCATCCCTTATACCTTAAACTCCTATCAACTTTTGATTTTAAAATGACAATCCCGTTTTTTTTTTTATATCATCAGATTTATTCAATTGAAAAAAATGTTTTTATATCATTTGATTTTCAACGAGTTACAGTTATTTAAAGTGTAGGGACGATTAGAAAAAAACCTACTTACTTAAGTTAAGAGACGGAATCTTTATTGGGTAATAAATTGACAAATATTACCGGTTCATAACATTAAGATAGTGTATACAGTTCATCGCATTTTTACGAACCGGTAGCGTTTATCGATATATAATGTGATAATACTGTGGTTTTTAAAAAAAGTACGTTTTTGCCTGATCACCTTTAAATATTAAACAACTATAAACCGTTGAAAATCGAATGAAATTTTTTATTCAATAAATATGATGGTATAAATTAAATGGGATTGTTATTTTAAAATCGAAAGTTGATAAGAGTTTAATATATAAGGAATGGTAAAGCAGCTCAACAAAGAACCATTATTGTTAAAAAAAAATTAAATTATGATTAGTTCAAATATTTATTATAATTTTTGTGAAGAGTAGTTATTTGATTGTTGTTAAATAATGAAAAATCTACTATATATGAATCAATTTTAATAAAAATTTTTCATTAATAGATTTTAAAAGTAAATTTTTCCGTGAATTAGGAACTTTTATTTGATTTTGGTTTTATTCGAAATTGTAGTTAGAAAAATGTTGAATTATTCAGTAAAACTTTTTTGAGTATTCTATATATAAGGTTAGCTTAAACTAGAACTTTAAGAAATTTGATAGATATTTTAACCCAACATCATTCGTTTGGTTTCTATTCAGTTTTGATTATAAAGAAAATTACTATTGCTCACTTCTAAAAAAACTGTAGTATTAATTTTTTAAGTAAAAAAAAATCATAATTTTTTTGTAGGAAATTTAACTAAAAAAAAATGTATGTTGCTTTTAAAATATCTTTTTTATAGGATGGTTCTTTTGTTATGAACCACTTAATTTATAGCAAAATAAAAAATACTTTGATAATTTTTCTTAGTTTATTTTAGATACATGTATTTATCAATGATGAAGTAATTTTTATGTGTACACATTAACTCTTGTATCTTGTAAGGACGTCAACCTTTTTTTTTCGAATAATAACATATATAATTGGCTAGCTTATTTAATAGAAAATGATCTAATAAAAAAATGACTGGTCGACAAAAACTTATAAACCAATATTTTAGAAGCTTTTAACATTTTTATTCTTAAACGAGAGGAAGAGTAAGGTCGAGAAATGTATAATGACAAAAATAACAGTAACCATACCTCACTACCAGTAATTTCTTTAAAATATTAATAATTCCTGAAATCCTCATTGTTAAATTGTGAAGAACTTTTACCTAAAAGCAGCGCCAAAAAAAAATACACAATATAATGGACTGCGACATAGTTGAAACAAATGATATCTGTAAATTATATCTGGTTATTATAGTCATATGATAGTTATTAAAACTACTATCATAAAAAATCTCTTCTATGTGAATCTGTTAAATTTCACAATAATCTGTATATTAGTAGTTGTTCCAATAATCATAGAATGATTTTTTTTTATATTCTTGTATACTTCAAAACTTGATGAGCGATTTGATGGAAGTTAAATTAAATTAAAAATATTTTACATGATTTAATTATCTCTTTCAAACCCTTCCTGTACTTTTTTACTTCCTAGTTTTTCATTAGATTTTCATACAGAACATACAAAAAAAGCTTATTATCTTGTAATAAACCAAAAATAAAAAGAAAGAAATAAAATAGAAAATGTAGAAAAATAAAAATTAGAAAGCGTAGGTTAAATATAAAAAGGAATTAGGGGTGCTTAGTAAATTATTGTAATCATTATTTATTATAAGTTTTTGTAATTTTAATGTAGATTTAATTGTCTTCAATTTTATTTAAATTAATTTTCTCATTAATTGTTTCTCTCATTAATTATTAATGGTTTATCACGCAATAGATTGTTGGAAGTTCGAAAGCATAGGTTAAATTGTACTTACCTTACGTCCTGTGTGATACAATAATATTTTAAGTAATCCAGTGTTGATTTCCGTATTAAACGCACTACGTATACGATTTACACTATATGTAATATAGTCTATATAATTGCTTAAAAAAACGACTCAAGACTTTAAATAAGATGATTTAATTACACAAAGTCTAAGACTGATCTTACTTGTAAAAGATTTTAAACACTCTGTATTTTATTATAAAAACAATTTTAATTTTTTTTATTTATTGATTTTTTTACGTCTGTTGAATAAGTTTTTTTTAGAGAGTATATTTTATTGAGAGATCGATACCAATATTTCTTAAATTTTCCTCTGGCCTGGCCAAAACAAGATTCAGAAATATCTATATCTATGTAAAAAATTTATCAAGGCAGAATTGTGGTGGCCCAATGTGTCCCGGTGCTAAAATAAAGCACCTTGAAAGGATGCGGCACAATAATAACCAAGACAAAAATTAAACACTGCAAATATATTCGTAAGTTTCTCTACGTTGTCTGCCGGCGCGATGTTTATTAAAACAAAGACATTAGCAACGAGACTAGCTACCCAATACGCATAGGCTTACAAATATATTCTAACCTAATATACCTAATTCTAGAACAATGTCTAGTTGCAACCTTTACTTTGTCTGCCGGCGCGATGTTTGTTAAAACAAAGACATTAGCAACGAGACTAGCTACCCAATAAGAAAAGCTCACAATAAGTTTTTATTATTAAATGAATATCTAAATTTAGGTTGGATTTATTATTAAAATAAAATAATTTTAAAAAAATATAATGTTTAAAATATTATTTGATGTTTATTTTCATAACAAGAAAAATAAAATATTATTAATGATTGAACAAATTAAATTAAATTAAAAGATTCACCAAAACAAAATTCACTTTAAAATTTCTAAGTGTCATTTAGTTTTAAAGAAAAATATTCTAAGTCCAAATTAATTAAAAAATCGACTAAGTCCCGGAGAGTGAAATCTTGAGTAGAGTGTCGTAGATTTTGTGTATTTTAAAATCGTCAAAAGAACTGGTTTAGATGGGGAAAAATGGCTTTTTATAGTGTGAAGGGGGTAGCCCAGCGATCTCTACCGTGATCCTAGAAGCTGAGGCTTTGTATTGTAATTGGTTAATTAAAAGAGGGTCCCTGCGTGTAGGCGTTACTTAATAATTTCTACAAGAGGGAGATTTTATTGTATAATTAAAGGGTTATTTTGTATCTTAAATAAGAGAACCCTGTTTTGGTGATCTTGTATAATCATGATATGTGACATACATGTACAAATGATAACATCATATTATATGTTAATATTATATGTAATAATATAATATTACAATCTCTAGTTTACTTTGTTATCATTTCATTAGAATCAAAATTTAAAAAGTTAAAATGCAGGAAAAAAAATATGAAAACGCCATTTTTTTCGGTAGCATTATCTTGAGATACTTTTCTAAATTTCTAAAATTGAGGGAGTTTTTCCAGATTTTCAATGACAATAGGTTCAACTAGACTAAAATTGAGTTCTGTTGACTCAACAGATGTTAGATATAGATCTTAAATTCAGTTCAATGAGAGCTAAGAATTTTCAAGAACAGACATAAATATTATACACACCATCACAAAATCAATATCTTCTCAGATTTGCATCGACGCTAATATTTTTCAATATTATTTTTATATTTAGATATTTTAAATGGTTTTTGATAAAAAAATCACTTTATACGTCATAAATATAAAGTATTGAAATTCGTTACATCTTTTTATATTTTACAGTCGTCATAATTTATAGAAAGCTAATATTCAGTAATCATAATATTATCTAAAGACGTTTTTACAACAGAATATTTATAAATATTATTGCAACATCCATTCCATTTGAATAATTTTCAAAATAAATACAAATATTGTCCATTTAGTATTATTGTAATCATTAAATAGATTATATAAAAGTTGTTAAACCTTAAACATATTGAATAAAAGTGATTATTATTCATTAAAATAACATATTAATATTTATCTAATAAAAAAAAGTCCAAGTCACTTTTATGTTGATGTCACTTTTTAGCTGTAGTTTCTAGTTTCCAGGAAGACTGAAAACATAGTAGTATTAAACGGTGAGTTAAAAACACTCAATGAGCTTGTCATTTTAAAGATTAATTTAAGTATCCAATTTCCACATTGAAAAGCTTTATTGTAAATTTAATATAAGTATGGTTAACCCTTGAACTTAAAGTATTTAAGTTAAGTAGTACAGGCTTTTTAGATTAAAAAAAATTTCAATGAACAAAAAATAATTATACTTTTTTTTTATTATTATTATTTATTATTTGTTAAAATGTTATATAAAGACTGGTGATAAAACGCGGGTCTGCGCATTTTTATCTCTAAACATTTGTAAACTGCATTACTCTTTTATCCCTTGTATTAATATGCTTAGGAATTTTTCATACTTGTATAATAACTGTGATTGTATATAAAGAGATTTTAATATAAAAATCCTGTACAAAGTTTAAATTAATTAATTTTGTAGGAAAATTGAAGGATTGGTTTTTAAAATATTTTGTGTATAACCAAATAGGACAACTTGGGTTGGTTAAATGTCTATTATCATTTTACTCATATCAATGTACATCATTAATAGCGTAACATTAGTAAAATTCTTATAAGTATTTTAAAGATACATAAAATATTTGTTCACAATACAATAATTAAGTGATAAAATCTGTAAAATATATAAGTAACCTAAGTTTAACCACAGTCCCGAGTGGGCCCATTTGATGGTACTATGATTTTTTTAGATATTCAATTTATGATTTATCTTTCAAACTAAGATTTTCTTATCTTATTTTAATTGTTTAGTAGTAACATNAAAATATTTGTTCACAATACAATAATTAAGTGATAAAATCTGTAAAATATATAAGTAACCTAAGTTTAACCACAGTCCCAAGTGGACCCATTTGATGGTACTATGATTTTTTTAGATATTCAATTTATGATTTATCTTTCAAACTAAGATTTTCTTATCTTATTTTAATTGTTTAGTAGTAACATTTTACTAGCTAATTAGTTATTTGCAAATAATAACCAGAAAACAGACACATCACTAAAATTGTATATTTTTGTTTTATGTTAGAATCAAGTCAGTATTCAAATATTAGTAATCCGTTCATTATGGTACCTGTAAAAATACTAAATAGTGTTGTATCTTTACAAATTTATTAATCGTATATGATAATGACGAGTATTGATAAATTTTTAAAATTGTTTATTCCACATACNTATTGATAAATTTTTAAAATTGTTTATTCCACATACATTAAAAATTATGTACTCTTACGTTTTTTATTTGTTATTTTATGACATTAAATAATTGGTGTCCTAAAGGGATTTTAAAAATATTAAATATTATTTTTAAATGCCTTTCAGATTATTCTGCAAATTTAACAGAACAATTTTTTTCAAAGTTTATAAAAATTAATTTTTATTACTTTTCTTACAAAAAATCATTAATGGGTCAATAACAATTTTAGGGCAGGTAATTATTGAATTACAAGCATTTTAATATAGTGGATATGTAACATGAGTGTAGTATGCGTTATAACTATACACCTGTATGAGCTGTACCCATCTGTTTTAATATTGATTGAAACATTCAAAATATACTTCATTATTAACTTTAAAAATTTGTTATTTTTTTATATATAAAACGGAAGAATATTACAATAGTTAAACATTAGTATTACACCTATATGATTCCACGGGGCAACACTTATGCAATATTACTACATGTGTGCATTGGTTTTTTAAAACATTTTCTATCATTAAACCTTCAGTTATAAATTTAAACTAGTATAATTTTACCGTAAAAGATAGTGTATGTTTTTACTAAATACTTTATGGAANCATTTTCTATCATTAAACCTTCAATTATAAATTTAAACTAGTATCATTTTACCGTAAAAGATAGTGTATGTTTTTACTAATACTTTATGGAACAATTTATAATATATAGATATACTTAATGGAACTACTCAATTGCTCTGGCGATTAATCATTTTAAACATGGTTATATGAAATCCAAACTTAGTTTTGATAAAAATTACATATTAATCTAAAATTAACAATATTACTATGCGATAATAATATATGATCAATATACAATCACTTCGTAATGTTATACTAATATAGTAAAAGTTATTATAGTCTAATAATTTGACGTGATTAGCAATATATATATTAGTNTCTAATAATTTGACGTGATACGCAATATATATATTAGTTGACACTGATGAGGAATATAATATTTTGTTTAGTGCTTTATTACAGTCTTGATTATTACTGTCAGTTTTATTAGATCAGTATAAAATATATCGAGATTTTTAGTAAAAAATAATAGACTTTAATAAATAAAAAATGATTAGTATAATTATTTATTATATTTTTTATATTATAAATTAAATATATTAAATTTATATTATATTTATTATTTATTATGGAACTAAACTATCATATGTATTTAAAAATTATATTAAAATTTTCAATTTGTATAGCTCAGTCGATAGTACATCGTACAGTGGGATAACTAGAAAATAATTACGGAGGTTGGAGGTATTAGCTTTTTGTTACTAAAAACTTTTTAAAGCAAATTTGAATAAATAATAACAAAAAAAAATTATCACGACTAAATAATTATAAAAACGAATAAACCCTGATAATAACGTTTTGAAGAACGTTTTACATAAAAATTTATTTTAATTAATGATTTACATTCCTTGATATTATTATGTTCATATCTCATTAGTAGTTTGAGAATATTTGATGAAAATTCATATTTAATAAAAAAAAGTCTATCAAACATTGAATGGTGTTGTATCGCCGTATTAAATTGTATTATTACTCGATCTTTTTTTAAATTAATTTAATAACTGTATAGAAACATATTTATATACAAGCACATTATTTTTACATATGATACTATGTACTATCTATAACATTGATGAATAAATAAACACAAATTGTACTGCTAACGATGTGTTTAATAAGAAACGGAGATAATAAAATATGTCAAGTAAAATAAATTCTCTTTTATCATTTTTTTGTCAAATAAGATGTTAGTAGTAGGCTCAGTACCTAGTGAGCTTCGATCCACAATGTAGTCTTCAAAATACCGAATATTCTGCTCTTATTGCACTTGTTTCAATGAATTAATTTAGATATAATGTTTGTGTAAATATTTATTTAATTTTCCTAAGTGTACTAAATTACATTTAAAAATAATAATAATAATTTTAATTAGAAGACTCAATATTTTGAGTCAAACCATGTTCATTAAAGTTGACATCATTCTTGATATTCACTGCCATTTTAAAAGATTTTAATTTGTTTATAGAGGTACAAATATGTACTTTATTTTATTCTCTATTTCTTTACTCTGAACCAAAATCATACGCTCCGATAGAAGGGGTAATATATTATTTAACTTATTATTCTATTGTAGTGAATTAAACCGTACCCTACCCTTTTATTTCATTATTCACCCACCTCTTTTTGATATATTACAATACATTTTTCTGAACTTGAATACCTATAATTGAGTATGATCAGTAAATTTTACTCAAGTTTTGTAATGATATTGGAATTAAGTGTTTGATTATTGATGATTATTACTATACAGTAGCGTAGTCAAAGAGAAAGGTAACAAAAGGTCATTAGGCCCTTATGAAAAAATTCTGAATACGTCAATGTAACTATAAGTACTGTTTATATGACAATAAGAGAAAAAATACTATAGCGAATAAATAAAAATTAAGGTCAACTAAAGAAAATAATATAGAAAAAATATTATTTATTAATAAACGTTATTTGATTTAAATACAAATTCATCAACCATACATTTCATTAAAATAATTTTTATTTATGGATAAAGTATAGGTTATAATCAATAATATGATTTTTGATGTATGAGTAATTATGAAATCGCTCAATTTTAATCCATTAAAAGTTATTACACTATTAATTATACAGAGTATCTCAAATCTAACAGATATAATTTTATTTTTTAATTTTTTTTTAATAATTATCGCCTTCTTAGATTACGTTCAGATAATATTTTTTATTATTTATTACTAATAATTAATTTAAATATTTTTTTGAACATTTTTAGCCTTTTTTTAAAAACTATATATAATTTTGGGACAAATACTCATTGAGTTACAAGTATTTTAATAGGTAGATTTGATAGTAGCGCTGATGGGTGAAACTCGTACTGGTGTACGTTACTTGGGCCGTGTTCCACTTCCTCTCTGTATTAAAATGCTTGTAATTTGATAAGTATTTGCTTTAAAATTATTTTCAACCCATCAAATTATTTTGTAAGAAAAAAACTCGAAAATGACTATTTCGAAACTTATAAATAAAAAAAAATTTTTTTACAAGTAACAAATTATAAATATATGCTTTGAACATAGTCCAAGGAGGTGATAATTATAAAAAAAAAAAATTTAACAAACTGGTTATTAAATAAAAAGTTAAGTTATAAGCATTATTAGTTATTTCTGAGAGACTTTGCATATAGATTTAGTTATCTTGATTGAAATAGAATTAAAAAATGATAGAGTACTATAAATTTTTCCAAAATTAAAATAAAATTTCGAACATTTCTTTATTTAAATTAATTAAATAATAAAAACGATTTATTTTCAGATTTCTAAAATATTGAACGTATAAACTAAACTGTATCAACAGTAAAAACTGATTTCAACTATAACAACTAGCCGTCTAGAGATATTCAAATTATACGCGATGGGTGCAAACTAAGTACAGTTATTGATTATTTTTACATTATAATTGAATATGATGTACAATTCTTTATGGTTCAATCTTTGAACATCAAAATGACACAATATGTTGTCAATGTTTTTTAATGTTATCTTAAAGTAATTTTAAGAACACTAATTTTGTTGGAAATTCATTTAGTGGATGAAAGTGGGGAAACCTTTTATGCTATTGTTGGGAATGTGAATTAATGTAACGTTTTTACACTATTTATCACCAACATAAGATGTCGACAAAAATGTTGTAAATGGTTTTGACAGATCAACTAATTGTAAAGAAATTCACTGGGAATTCGAACAAGTGATAGAAACAAAGAGTACTAGTTGGAGAAGAACGCGCAGCAATAAATAGTTCAAAACATGGAAACAGAACTAGGAAACAATTATTAATATAGAAATTCAGCAGTAGGTTACACCACTATAACATTAATTTTAATACAAATGTAGTTTTGAAAGTAAAGAAATTACTTAAGTATGTGAAATTAAACATGCCAGTAGACAGTATCGACGTTGAGAACACGTTTAATAAGTTTGGATTAATGTAATTAAAGAATATATATATATCATTATGGTAATCCTTATGACCTGCACTTAAAATATAGTTTAAGAAGAAATTATATGCGTTACAATTTTGTTACTTTACAAATACACTTTACAAATGTTATATTGCAGTCTATGTGTGTTTTCTCGATATTTGTATGATCAAAATACAAAAATTATTATTTTTATATCAATTCAATTGTTGATGTACTCTGTAATCAAGTATTCAAATTACAAAGAGACTATTGAAGATTAAAAGGACCCTTCAAGTCATTTATGCTGAGTAATTTGTTAATCCAAAAGTCACGCTGATTTATAATTACTTCGGCGCTAAGCGTAATTATTTTAATTATGGGTACCCCCATTGTTTATTTCAAGAGCTCCTACAAAGTGTTAAGTATTAAAATATTTATGTTTTCATAAATAATTATAAATTGAATGATATAATATGATCACGCATTTTTTTGAAACGTTTAATTTTTATTACAACGTTTTATTATTATTATTATTTTTTTTGTTGAACGTCCTATCTAAACGCTAATGTTTACGACACAAGGGCGGCAAAACCTACAGAGCTCAACATAACAGGATTGATTCAACTGGTACCTTCGCACGCGATATTGAACTAGGTAGGCCGGCTGAACATTTAAAATCTACAATTGCATTAGTCAAATGACAAGCACTTAAACAAGCACTCAACACATGTATGAATTTATCAAAATGTTTAACATACCTCGACTTTTACTATTTATTGGTCATTTCTTAATCTACATAATATTTTGTTCGCAATATCCATCTGGTATCGTCCACGTGTGACTAGGTGGTCGCGGTGAAGGCCATGCGGCGAACGGTACCGCACCCAACACACGCGGCTCCAAGTTGACGGACGTCCGTGCAGCAACTACGCGTAAACGACAGGGCTGTCTACTAACGGACGTCCGTACAGGAATTACGCGTAAACGACAGGGCTGTCTACTAACGGACGGCACCAAGTCAGTGAGCTCGGACTGGCGTTTGCGGCGTACGAGATACGACTACCGCTCGCCGTCGACCGTACGCGCTTCTAAAACGTCTCGGTAGCAACCGTTACGCCGGTTAACCTTTCACGTCAGATCTCACTCGGCCCTCGTGGACAATCACCGGAGACAGCTCCAGCCGCCATCTACTAACGATTCGAAATTCCCAAAGCTACTTTATAATTGATTTCCAAAAACCCTATCAAAAGTGATATGTTAGTTGTCGAGTTCCATTACAATTGGTATCACGAAAAATTAGTCCACCGTTTTTGGGCGTTTTTTCTTATGTCACCGAGTGAGATTCGGAGGGTTTCTATGTCGCAGCATTAACCATGTTCAACTTTATTTAGCTGGAAAAGTAAAAAAAATTATTATTTTGTTAAATATATTACACGCGGTAGTCTGCTAGAGTCAGTCAAGACAAAAAATACTAATTCAAATTGTCTAAGCTCAATTTAACAATGTATTCAATTACTGTCAGCATCTGAAGGGTTAATGTTAATTATCTTTAATCGTGTTTCAAATACTACACTGATACTATTTTCTTACACGAGTAGGGTGACAACCAAATGTAGTGGACAAAAATTTTTTATTACTTTTTCTTTTTTTTTCAACCTGTTATTTGGTTCGCTATATTTATAAAAACATTGTAAGTACATTTCGATAAAAATCAGCCAACATTTAAAGGTCGCTAATGGCTATTAAAGTTCAAGTAGACATAATGCTATTTTGATGAAACGTTTTATCTGATATTCGATTGTAGTCGTTGTACACATTGACAAATTTTAATAGAAGACAGTGTACGATGTTTTATCTGCATCTACTGTATTCTGAGTTATCGTATAGAACCATATGCTTACACAAGTAAACTTATACTAAATAGTATTAAATGATTAGGTTTCTAATAACAAATTATTAACTATAGTATATTGTTATTATAAAATGATTTTTATTCATTTAAACTTTTATTATCACAATGACAAAATTCTTATTAAATCTAATGGAAGAACTTTTATTTTATTAATTTTATGATTAATTATCTTTAACAATCATTGTTATATATAAAAAACACCAACAAGTCGAGGAATTTGATTAGGCGGCTTTGACAGAATTTATTACAAGAAATAAACTTCCTTCAAGTCGCCAAGTTTTAAATAAATTTTTTGACGCGCACATAGATAATAAAAAAACAATTCATTACTGAGAAGGTTGCACGAGGAGTTATTACGTTTTGGACAAAAACTAATATATCAATTGAACAATAGTATCACGTAACTATAAAAATTAAACATTTATACGAAAAATAGGTGAAGTTAAAGAAAAATACGACGTACAGACATTAAAATTCGAAAAGAAAATAAATTTTGTGACGCTCTAGACGACATATTTGATATTACTCACATCAACGATTTAGATTTATTACACATTAAAAAATGTAAGTTATTTTTATTAGCTCAACGTGAAAATAGAAGATCATGGCACATGGGTTTAAAATATCTTACTTTATTAAAAAAAAATGTATTGAACAAAAAGATTCATTTAATTTAAAAAAACAAAAAGAAAAAAACTAGAATATGATTCACAAGTTCAACTAATTGATATTACCATAAAAGATAGTGAAAGTAAAAACAACGACTACGCGGTTTTTCAAGCCATAAAGTTGAAGCATAAAAAACAAACAATCCAAAAAAATATTAATACCCCAATTTGATGTCAGCTTTAGATCACAAAAATATTGATAACAGAAGTCCATCATAGGTTATCATAGTTCAAAAATTTAACACATTTGATTTTTATTATAGTGATGCTAATCACTGTCAGAGGTCATTTATACTTTTACCAATTATACAACATCCCTACAGTGTTAGGTTTTTATTTTCACGACGAGAAAAAATAATTTTCTATGCGACTTTTAACAACCTTTTTTTATAGGAAATTACTTTATCTATTAATTAAATCGAAACAAGTTTAATCTTTAAAATCTTAAATTTTGAGAAAAATTAAAATACATGTAAACATATTTTGAATACTTTCATTGCGTTATTATTATTGCGATATATTATAACAATTGTAGCAATTTTTTAATTAAGGTTTAATATTTTAATGTAAAGTGTACAATTATAACGCAAACAATTATAAACTAACTGACAATAAATTAGAGTTGTTAATAATATAAAAAATATATGGCTGCCTACTGAACTGTCACCATTTTCATGATGAAAAAACAGGCGTAACTGATTTATTTGTTACTATATATAACTACAAAAAAGGATAGACGTGAAATAAGAAATACAATGCTTCTTTAACAAAAAGAAAACCATGCAATTATACAGAAAATAGAAGTGGTGTACTTAACCAAATTAACTAAATAAGTAGGTTAAAAAACTACTTTTTTTTTTATATTTAATACTTATTAACAAAGTCGTAGTTATAAAAAAAAATCATAATTTTCTTCTAAGACAATAAAAGAAAAAGAAATTCTCAATTATAATACTTCACTGACTTTTACCTATCTATCTGATGTGGTAAATTACACCCTATATATATGAATAAATGTCTGGATATGACATATACAGATGCACAACGTACAAACAAAAGGAATTTCAATTAAAATTTTCCAAAAAAAAATCTATTATAATAAAATTAGTTCCTCCTCATGTTCGGATTGTATTTTACAGATTTTTTTAAAATAACTCCAGTCATAAAATATTTTACAGTTATTCTTTTATGATGAATAAAAAAAGTTAGATTTCATATAAAAAATTATACGGAAGAATATATTTATTTTTTCCATTGGAATCTTCTTCAATAAACTAATACATCACATTCTTTTTAATCTTGTATGCATACAAAATAAACACCATTATAAAAGCAAAAATAGTATTTATTTATTTCTTATTTCTTCAATGAAATATGTAGAATATATGAAAAAATACAATGTTTTTATGTACGTTAATAAATACATTTTTAAGATTAAATATTTATTCAATACATGGCAATTCATTTATCATTGACTACTATATTTCTTAGGAACAACATGTTGATAATGTTAATTGAATTTAAATAGAATATGTTACTGTTTGCAATGTTTTGAAATATATATGTTTCAATACATGTTTACAATAAACTAAAACATAAATCAGTTTAATTACATATGGATCATATGTAATGAGAATTTTTTTACAATACCAATAATTATTATATAATCATTATTAATTTAAATATTATTTTTAACCATAAGTTCTAAAAATTATTAATTATGTTTAGATTTTTTTTTATAGATTGTCTAATGAGATTTCAATTTTATTTTTTTTAAAGAGACAAATTTTGGGGTCAAAAACTTTAGGTTGTATTTTATTTATTGTTTTCAGACAAATATCAATGTTATAATTTTTTCTCTAAGTTTATTCATTAAAAAATAACAAAAATGTATCTCTTTACTTAATATTTAAAACTCAGGTATTCATTGTAAGGCAAGGCTAACTAAAAATAATAAATAAATAAAATCAATATTTTTTTAAGGTTGCTAAAATTACTAAAATTTTTGTAATATTTACTTGTAGCTCCTTTTAATTGAAATTTAATAATTTCATTAATTATTGACGCAGCTGTATCTTCCTATTAAAATAAAAGTTATTACAAAAGAAAGACCAAAATCAATAAGACAATTACCAGGGAAATTGTTCATTTCAATAGAAAAAAGAACGGAACTGCTAACGATCTATGAAAAATATACAATATTTACTATATCAATATTATAAAATGTACTTCAAATTATATATGAATGGAAGTTTATCATAAATTATCTTTTAAGATAAAATATTTTTTTTAAATAATATTGATGATGTAATGACAAAATGTCTTACGTCATAACTTTATCATTTAAATTGATGTCTACAGCACAAAAGTTTTTCTTCATCGAAACTTACTTTTTATACTTAAAGTTATTGAACATCTTGCTTTGCTTCCTATTGCTGTATGTTTGTAATAACTTTGTTATTGCAAACATATTGTATTATTGTACATACTAATAATATTTTCATCTATATCGACTTCTTCATTGGCTTGACAAGAAGAATGATATTATACAAACAAACAATATAAAGTTCATTGTTGTTAACTTATCAGTTAACATTTGTTATTATAATAATAATCAAAATTTAAAAGAAGTATTCTTAATATTTGTATAAACTTAAAAAAAATGTTGAAATTAGATTAAATTTATTTTAACAATCATGATTATACAATTTGAAACTTAATAAGAGTAGCCTTAAGTGTTTGCAAATTACAACTAACAAACTTAATCACATTTACACGCATTACACATCAGACTATTCAAATTCTCAAACATAATAAACAAAAGTCCATTAAAATAAAATTGGATTAATATTAAGATTAAAGATACACTAATATAAGTTTATATTTACATATACAGACTGGTTCATTTATCATAATAAAAACACATGCATTTCTCAATTAATCAACTATAAAGCATTTTTTATATTCATGCCTTATATCTTATAAGAGTGTCAACGTTATTTTTTCAAATGTCAATAAACATAATCAACTAGATTTTTTAATAGAAAATGATTAAATTAAAAAAATGACTGACCGATAACAATTTTTGAACCAGTATTTTAGAGGATTTCAACATTTTTATACCTGGGCCGTATGGCGAGAAATAACTTATGTAAAAATAACAAAAATCGTGTCACATATTCAGGCACCATTATAAAATGTTAATAACTTCGAAATACTTGTTCAAAAATTACTATCGAGTAGTCATTTTCTAAATTAGGTAATTATCAATTTAATAAGATAATTAATCATACACATTGTAATCTGAAAAAATAAAGTATATTATAAGATATAAGGAATAAGCATTAAAAATACTTCATGATTGTTAAATTGAAAAATATATACCTAAATGAAACCAAATAAAATATCTTAATTATATTTGTTTTTCGATTAATTATATAGTTCATTATAAATGAATCATTCTGTATAAAACAGTAAAAATATTCTAAAATTAAAAATAACAAATTAAATTATACTAGTTTAATTTGATTAATTTAAAATTGTATTAATTATGCATGAAGAATATTACACGATTTAAAATTATATAAATTTCATAAACATCCGAAAAAAAAATTGTTTTGACCTACAATTAAATTGTAAATGTAATTAATTGTATTTGTAATACAAAAAAAATATCAAAGACAAATGACTAAATATATATATATATTAGTATATACAATGAACTATCATTTGAGTAATCGTAAAGAACAAAATATTAAAAAGAATGAATATATAAGAGCTTAAAAAGCGCTTGAGATCACCTATTACCATAATACAATTGTATTCTTTTGGCGTGAATAATAATTGTTGATGCTTAACATAAAATGAAATTTTATAAGCAGAATGTCTCTAATAAGTAAGTTTACAAATTCTTTCTTAAAAAATAGAAATGTAACATAATTTATATCTAATATTACAGTGAGGTCAATCTTATTAAATTAAAAAATAGTAAAATGAATTAGTGAAGTAAAGTTAATTTTATTGATTTAAGAAGTTAAAATCTATTTTCATTGTACGTTTAGTACAATTATATAATTTAGAATTATGTGTCATTCGATAATTTCCTAATAGAATTGAACAAATTTTATAAAATTAAATGTTAAATAAAATAATTGTAGTATTAATTGAACAATTATTAACCAAAAAAATATTTTAGTTCATTTTTCCGAGATAATAAATGGTAAGTACATCTCTAGTTTTAATTTTATTTTTAAAAATATTATAATTTGTACAAAACCATTTGTAAATGGTATTTTTATAATTTTATAATAATTAAAATTAAAAATAACAACTAAAATACTAATTTTCTGCTACTATCCCTTGTACTATCAACTTTAGATTTACAAATGGCATCCCTAATATTTTTTTTTACATCATTAGTTTTATACAATTTAAAATGAAAATTTGTTTAAAATATTTTTTTATATTATTCAATTTTTAACATAATACAGCTGTTTAAAGTTTATCAGAAAAAATATGTACTTGTTTTTAAAAGACGCCATCTTAATTGGGTCGTAAATTAATTAATATTAACGGTTCTTAACACCATATAATGTACAGTATTATCGTATATATATAAACCAGTGACATTTATTTATATATTACATGATAAGTTAGTCCTCTTTTAAAAATAAGTATGATTTGTTTGAATGCTCCTAAACTTAAAATAACCGTAACACGTTTAAAATAAAATAACATACAAAAAAACATTTTTTTTTCCAGATTAATAAATCTGATGTTATAAAAAAAATAGGTTTACCATTTGAAAATCTAAAGTTTATACGAGTTTAAAATACAAGGAATGGTATGAGACAATTAATTTTTTGTGAAAATGAGCTCAACAAGGAAACATATAATTTTTTTTAGCAATTTTTGTCAAAAAATTTAAATGATTAGCTCTAATATTTCCAAAGATATTTCATAAAACGCATTTAAGGAACCATTATATATCAATATTTTATGGATTATAGTAATATCAAACAAATGAAAAAACTATAACGTCATAAAATAATACTCTTTTTAAACTACTTAATATAATATAGAACATAAAAATAATTTTGTAACCAAAAAACAATAAATCAACGAAAACTATAAAAGTAATTCATAGATAAGATGTATTAAGTAGAGTGAATATAAATAATTGAAATGATCTTTTAATCATATTTTGGGTATCTTACATATTACACTCACAAATTCTTTTTTTCTGCGTACGCAGTTACAGGGATCCAATTGTTTTGCACTAGCTGTCAAACAAGAGAAATATCTTAAAAGAGAGGTGTTAGTAGAATACAATAATGTTTAAAGATGTAAATGTAGCAAACGTAAAACATTTTTGAATAACTAAATTAAAGTCGCTACATTATTTTTAATCGATATAAAGATGGCTAAATACAATGCCGTTCTTATTTCTTTGCAACAATGAGATTTCAAAATAGTAAATCAAGTAACACATTTAAACTCTAAGGGAGAACGGTAAAAAATTACACGAATATGTTTTCAGTGATTCTCTGGGTTAAATGTAGGAGTGCACCAAGGTTCTGCTTTAAGCCCTTACTTATTTTCTGTAGTTATGGATGAAATTACTAGAGAAATACAAGGAGAGGTGCCGTGGTGCAAGTTGTTCGCCGACGATATAGTGTTAATAGGAGAAAGTTGGGAGGGAATTAATCAAAAGCTAGAGGCGTGGAGAACAGCTCTTGAAGAAAATGGTTTAAAATAAGTAGAAGTAAGACAGAGTATATAAAGTACGAATTTGACAAATAAGAACTCAAGGTAGGTGAAATGAGGAGTTCAGTGACAATAGGCAAGGAAGTCATAGGAGAGATAGAAAACTTTAAATATTTAGAATCAGTTGTGCAAAAGAGCGGTATTGACGAGTATGTAAGATATAAGATTAAGTGCAGGTAGTTAAAGTGAAGAGATGCGTCTGGTGTGTTATGCGATAAAAGAATTTCAATGAGACTGAAAGGTAAATTCTATAAGACCGTAGTGAGACTAGCTATGATGTATGGTTCAGAATGCTGGGTAGTTGACAAGAATGTAGAGCTGAAAATGAGTGTAGCAGAGATCAGAATGCTTAGATGGATATGGGGAGTGACTAGAGAAGATAGGATAGGGAATGAACATATAAGAAGGAGTATAGGTGTACCGTCAATCGTGGATAAGATGAGAGAAAATATACTTAGATGGTTTAGTCATGTTATCAGGAGAGAGGAATCGAAAGCTATAAGAACAGCTATAGAAATGAATGTTAAAGAAATATGAGGTAAAGAAAGATAAAAAAAGAGATGTAATTGAATTCGATATGAGGACGGCTGATGTGAGCGTAGATGAGGGTGGTGATCGTGTCAAGAGGAAGATTAGGATAAGGGTTGCCAACCTCAAGTAATTGATAGAAGATTAATGATCGATTTTTCATTCATTTTTTTTTATAATAATTCATAAATAATCTAATCATTAGATGTATTATTTTATAATATATCTAAATAGTTAATACATTTGTTCTTTGATTATTATTTATAAAATTATTAATAATATATTATAATAACCATGTATTGAACTGTTCCACAAAGTATACTGGTCTCTATATAGTAATTTTTTGTGACGAAACTAGAAATGTTTTTAAGAGAATAAAGTTTTATTTGAAATGTTTACAGATGTTTGAGACTCATAGCAAAATCCATCTTCAAAGTGATAGTTACAGACATAGTTGTAAAAAATACTTTTAAAAAGTATTTTAAATAATATTCAAATATTTAAAAAAAAATGTATTTAAAATACTATTTGAATACTTTTCATACAAAAGTATTTGAGTAATACTCAATTACTTTACAAAAGTATTTCAAATACTAAGAATACAATTAAAAAAAAATAATAATGTTTTTATTTTAATTAAGAGCAAAAGGTTTCACCTAAATAATTACCAAGAGGGTAATTTGAGTCAAATATTGAGTACTCTTAAATTAAGAGAACTCATTTATTATTTTCGATATTTTTTGTTAGAGATAAATAAAATTAATTATTGGAGACTAATCAGTGAAAAAAATAAATATTAGTACACGTGTAAAAACCTGTAAAGTATGTCTTATTGACAATAGAGTAAATCATTTGAACCTGCAATAGGCTATTGTAGGTTCAACTGATGTATTAAAAAAATTTAAGAAAACCCAGCACAGGGGGTCGCGGCACAGTGGTGACGTGGCATAGTTGGATCAAGTATAATGATATCTGACAGTGATTAAAATCACTATCAAAAATAAACGCTTCCATGCAAATCTTTAGATAGTGTTTAATTTTAAAAAAATTGGTGTTTTATTCCAAAAGCTACTTGATCTGGTGGTTCCTTATTCATATCTCGATTAAGATAAAGTATGTCAAATGAAAAAAAGTTTATTAAAAAATATTATTTCTCATAAAAAAATTGTGTGGATCCATAAACTTTTCAATAAGTTATAGCATTATAAAGTTAAATATAATATAAATAATAAAATCGAAAATTTTCACACAAAAATAGCATTCGGTAGCCGTTTTCACCATGAAGACAAGTCCAGAGGTCCAAATTTTTTTTTTCAAATTAAAGTACATTACATTAGCTTTAATTTAAGATATATATAAAAGTGTCAGACCTTCCGGAACATTTTCAAAAGTTAAGTTGAAAAAGTTAATTTTTTGTAAAAAAGTTGTCATTTTAAATCCCCCCCTGAAAAAATTTTTTCTGCCCCCCCCTGGGCAGAAAAAAGGTCAAATTTACAAAAAAAATATACCAAATGATAGGTAAAGATATCAAGCATCTATAAAAAAAAATTATATTGATATGTTCTTTTTTGAACTAGTTACAGCAGTTTTTAGTAAAAAAAATTGAAAAAATTTCGAAAATTAGCGATTTTTAAATTTGTAATTTTTTTGGAGGTTTCCCCCATTTACGAGGAACGAGGGAAATTTTTTCAATTTTGAAGGGTAATGTCTTCGACTAGATACGATTTGTAATCTTTTGACGTATCGTTGAAAGAAATCGGTTCGGTGAGAGCTGAGAAAAAGTGGTAACAGACACAAAAAAAAAAAAAATAAACACATCATAGTAAAACCAATACCTTCTCAGCTTCTCATCGAAGCTAAAAGTATATTAATAGTACTGAATATTAAACAGTATTAAATACTAAATAATTGTATTTAAAATACTACTCAGATACTTTTTATTAAATGTATTTAAAAATACTATTCAATACCAATGAAAGTATTTGAATACTTTTATTCAAATACATTTACTCAAATGCTTTACGCCTTTGGTTACAGATTCGCGTTGATTCTTGTTGCAATAACTATTTATAGTTAATATATAAATTTATAGTATTAATAGATCATTGTCAATAAAGGATTATTACGTAAACACGATATTTCATAACTTTAAGTGTTTGTATTTCTGACAATTTCCTATGTGCCATGTTTATATTTTTGATTGTGAAAAAATATAACGAGTATCAATAATAAATAGGAAGAGCTAATGTCAAAAATACCGTAAATAAAAACAACAAACAACAAACATTTGTTACCAATAACAACAGGACAAAAACATAACAGCTCAAAAACAACAACTGATAATAAACATCGACGTCATTAGTTATCAGCCAGTATAAAAACAAAATGTAAATAAACCAAGGTGGTAGTATAGTTCCAACCACGAAGCTGTAGCTATTACTCTGATAGTGGATTTTGCAACGTCCGGAACGTCAGCCGTACATTGAAGACGTGGATACATCTATAATCATTTCAAATAATACAACTATCTATAAAAGCTTTAAAACATTCAAATAATTTCGATGTCAATGTTTTTGTGTTCTTAAAACTTCTAATAACTAAAAAATAACTATTCATTTCAAATTGAATAGTATAACAAGAACTCTCTTCAATCAAAATTGGTATCCCTTCCACATCAAAAATGTTTGGATATACCGCCACTGAAGTGACATTTTATAAAATAATATCTACAGTATAAGAAATTGGTAAAAATTACAAATTACTGTCGTTCTATCGTGACTGATATAAATTACCACAGACGATAAAAAAACATCAATAGCTGTATAAATTAATTTTATTGTTGAATTACTCAAATTTAAATTCGATTGTTTTGATTATAACAGTGTCTTGTTTATTAGTTATTCAATCATCGAAACACTTGCGTTATGCCCATTATAACTACGAGTGTTCTGACAAATCCTATAACTTTTGTTCTACTATTGTAAATAATACAATAGTATTATATAATACAATCTATGATCTTTTTCGTTACATTCTTTTAAAAAATTGTTCGAGCTTAGGATTATGAGTGTTTAAGCTTAACCAATTATGTACCGCGCTCTATGCGTGAAACCGGAAACATACGCAGTCGACACCATGTGTCCGGTTCACTCTTTTTTAGGTGAACTCTTCATCTTATGTAATAGAGACTTATTTGGGAGTGGCTAAAGGGGGTGATCGCCCCGAACGGCATTTTTTTAAGGGTGTCGTCTGGTCGCCTAATTTTTGAATACGTCTCTGTTATGTATAATAGCTTAATTAATTTGTAAATATTATTCAGTTTATGTTTAACTTGAGTTTTTATGTGTATGTGTAATTTTTGTTAAGTAATTTTAAAGCAGATACGTAACATTAAGTTCCTATTTTTATAGTTAAGTTTTTGTTAATTCATATATTACGTGTTCTATGTTATTATTGTAATTTAATTTAATTCGAATTTTAAGTGAGTTTTAGATGTTTATCGCTGCTGGCCAGTACTCACGCCTTCCATCAGCATTTCTGTGAATTATTTTATCATTTATTTATTTAAGTATCTTTTATTATATTGAAATAAAAAATCATTGACTAGAGACTGAATAAATATTAAACAATTTTACTAGAGAATAGAGCAGTCTCTAGTCCCTCTAAGTAAATTTACAGTTACCAGATAATTGCCCATTCAAATAAGAGGTATATTATTTATTTATTTTAACACATTGAATTGTTTACAAAAAGAAAGTTAAATTTTTTTTATATAATTGAGAGAAAGATTTTATTTTTATTTTACCAAAAATAGGATTTTAGAGATTTAATATTTCTTGAAATTAATTATCCATTATTATTTGTTTATAAAATTNTAGTGATTTAATATTTCTTGAAATTAATTATCCATTATTAGTTGTTTATAGAATTTATTAGTTATTTATTTTAGAGTTTATTTTTATACACATTTTATCTAGTACAATAATTTATGAAAAACACATTTTAATTATAAATTTATTGAATTATTATAGTCTACTTTTTATACATATTTATTTTATTTTAGTAATTATTGTTGTGCCTAACGGGCAAACATTTTAACATCAATGCAAAGCTGAGAAGATATTAATTTTACTATGACGTGGTTTTTTTTTTGTCTGTTGCCACTCAATCACAGCTCTCACTGGAGAATTTTAAAAATCGGTAATTTTCGACATTTTTTCAATTTTTTTTTTCTTAAAAATACCATAACTTTTTTAAAAATGAATAAATCAATATATATATATTCTTTTTTATATATACCTTAGGTTTTGAACCATCATTTGATATATTTTTGTGAACATTTGNTCAATTTTTTGTTCTTAAAAATACCATAACATTTTTAAAAATTAACAAATCAATATATATATATATATTTTTTTATATATACCTTAGGTTTTGAACCATCATTTGATATATTTTTGTGAACATTTGACCCTTTACCACCTGCCCACAAGGAGGGTTACAAAAGGGCAACTTTTTCACAAAAAAATTAACTTTTTTAACTTATTGTTTATTGATTATGATAATAATTATTATTTAATGTGTCAAAGAGACGATTATTAAATTATTTATTTATTTTTACTATATTATTGCAGTTAATTATTCCTACATTAATTGTTTATTCTTATTTTACTTTATAACACAGCCGTAATAACTGCAACTATATTATCATTTTCATTAATATTTTTAAGTTTCCTAGTTACCTATCTCGCACACCTTCTTGTTTCCTTTAGGCGCCCTTCCGGTTTCAAGTAAGACCGTGTGTGAGTAAGTGATCCTCACTTAGTAGTACAGTCCTCTCAGTCCTTAGATTTAGAGTTTTACAAGTGCCGCCGGGGTAAGTGGCATATGATTTTGCAGCACCTCGTACTAAAAATAATGAGATACCATAAATAAAAAATTCCTAACTTCATAAAATATCTATCTAGAATTTCTGATTAATTAAAAAATGTATTGTTTTTGATACTGTTATAATACTAAGCACTTACAAGTTTTAGCTTCGATGTGAAGCTAAGAATGTATTAATTTTACCACGATGTTATTAAAATAGAAAAAATATTTAGTTGATCATAAGTAACTTCGTATATATATTATTTTTGTCTATTAATAATTTTAAAGGATTACCTTTATTCATTATGTAATTTAAAAAAAATGATAATTTATTTTTGTAAAATATTAACTGTTCTAAATCAATAATTAAAACAATGTTTGTGATTTTTAAATAGAATTTTATTTGTACTGTGATTTTTCTCTAGTTAAAAATTTCCTTAAAAGAGAGTTGGAACTAAAAAAATAAACTACGAACCATCTAACATTATCAAAGAAATCTGTAATATTTTTATTAATACATTTAATAAATGTCCATTACATTTATTTTCAGATGTATTTACTCAGCTGCGGTTCCTCGTAACGTAATTTGTTTTGTTACGATCAATACATTACTTCCTTACATAAATAATTGACTTAATATATATATATATATAAATATATATATAAAACAATGGAGACAAAAATTTGTATACAGTACTTCTATTTGATAATTTCTAATACATTTCTTCAACCATAATGAAATTTAAGTTAAGTATCATAACCTAATAAATTATTTGCAGAATAATTTTTTTGGTTTATCATTGTTTCAAATTAATATCTATGTAATACTTTTTGTGTTTATCCTTATGGTTTTTAAGCACATCAACTTGGTTTTTCAAATAGGAACACTTATTTTAAATGGTTTGATTTTTTTTTAATAGGAAATAGCGTTTGGATTTTTAATATGGACAGAGTTCCATTTATTTGATATAACACATTAAGTTACGAATTTCTGAGTTATAATATAATATACTAAGGATTATACTAACCGCTGCTAACTGATACTTAAATAGCACTAAAAACACAAAATAAGGAAAATAGTACTTAAACTTTGAAATATGCAACATAAAATATTTTATGACAAAAAACGATATTAATGTCATATTTAGTTAATTAGTGTTCTATAAAAAATGTACAGCTTACTCAGGTATTATTAGGACATTCAAAAAACAAAAAACAAATGCTAAAATTTATGAATCCTGTTCAATAATTACAAAAATTATCATTAGCGATAAAAAGGTTTGAGGTCCCCTCTTAAGTTATTGCTTGTGTCAGACAAAACGAAAGAGCCAACATAGCCTAGTGCAACGGAATCGAACAAATTCCTTATACATCATATTATTAAAGTATAAAATCGACGTTTAAAAGTTCATTTCAATTATGTTAAGTTGAAAGAAAGCAATAAGAATTATTATTATAAAGTTATTAAGCTACAGTACACTTAATGAACAAAATTATCTTAGTATACCGTAAAATATAATACGTTTCATTCGATATCATTATGAAATGAAATCACGAAAATATTTCCTATTTAAGTTCACGAAGTAATTAGTTATTTAAATAATTTAATAAGATTATTATATTTGATATAAAATAAATAATATAAATATAAACGAGAACTTCAATAAAAATAAGATACAAAGTTTAAAATTTGAATGATTCAATAAATATTTTAATAATTTTTTAACCCAATCAATATTATATAATAGGATTCGATAACAATATAGACATCGCCGATTTTTTTCATTTTTTCCACGATATGGATTATTTTTGAAATATTGCAATAATCCAGAATAATTTTTTATAAAATAATCTGTTTGAAATTTAGTCACTTTGTTATAAAATACATTTCATATTAGGCCACAAATAGTTTGTGATAATCTTATATACATTTTTTATATTCAAATATGTTATGTAATATAAAATTGAAATAAGACGAAAAATGATATTTATTGATACAAAATTCTATACTTAGATTAAGTTTTTTATTATGACGTTGTTGTTATTCTTATTTTTAACAAAACACGATTAAAGTAAGGTATGCAGATAATTGGAGAAAGAAATTTTAGAATTAGAAGATATACAGCAACACTAGTTGAAACTGAATTTAAAAAATAAAAGGATTAGATGATATATACTATTAAATGATAGCTATGAAGATGATGATGTTTTATTTTCTAAGGTTTAAATTTTATTTTTGAAAAGTAAAAAAATTGTTTTCAGTTATAGCAATAAAATATATATATATAGCACATATAATTTTGTTTTTATTATTATTTAAAACCAAAATATTGANAAAAGTAGAAAAATTGTTTTCAGTTATAGCAATAAAAAAAAATATATATAGCACATATAATTTTGTTTTTATTATTATTTAAAACCAAAATATTGAAACATTTATAAAATAAGTTAAATTTTTTTTTCTATATTATTATATAACAATATCGGAACAATTTTTTTTCGATATTACGATATAATATTGTTGAAATTAGGTCCGATATCGATATGAAAAAATGCATCGTTGACGAACCCTATTATATAACATAATAAAATGATTTCATATATATCTTGATTTATTAATTATGAAATATTTAAGTTTATAAAATAAAATATAATCTGATTACGGAAATTATTGGTCGATAAAAATTTTAGGACAAGTTTTTCGGAAGTTATAACTATTTTAAATTATAGATTAGAGATGAGTTGAGGGCTATATTATTTTTATAATGTTGCCATTAAAAAAAAAAAAATTGACACTTACAAGGTTTTAGGGATGAATTAAATAAATATCAAAAATAATTTTCTTAATAAAATTTATTTTAGATAAATTGAATAACTAATGATAAGTTAATTACTATAATATATAACTTATAAATATAGAATAGAAAAATTAACTCCTATTTATAAGAAAATTATTTTCAAAAAGTTTTCATTTGGTAAATTGGTTACTTATTTTATTAACTAGATGATTTTTTATTTAATAGAGTATTTTCATATGTATTTTACTATTTAAAAAAAAATTACATCCTTATAGAAGGAATGAATGATAAACTAATTATTAATAAATAAAGAAATATATGAAACTAAAAAATACTACAATAATTTTCTTCACATAACTATCATTTTAAGAAAATTCGAATGGCTAATATTAAAATAGTCATTCTGTACATTATGTTAATTCGTTTTTTGTATTAATGTTAGTGTTTCTCAAACACAAGTCATTTTATTAAAAATAAATAGATATATGACATAGGTATTCATAGAATGCGTAAAGCGCAGAGACTTTCCCTTTACTTTTGCCTATTAAAAACTGATGAGCAATTAAAAGATTAAAAAATGGGTTTAAAAATACTACAGATTATATACGTGTCTTTTCAGCTCAGGGTAAGACGTATTTTTACGAGTCTTTAATTCAAATATTTCACTGCAAACAAAATAATCGATATTTATATATTCTGTGTTCTTTGAAACATTTTTCTAGTATATATTTCGTAAAAACTCATTACGTATTTGTTAAATTTGTATTTATTCTACTAATTTTAACTGTTTATATTAATGTTTGGTACATTTATTATACATATTATGTATACGTAAAATTATGAGTCGATAAACGTCTCGAATTAAGTCAAGTTTAATAGCTAATAAGAAATACCATAAAGCTAAGAATATTTTTACTTTTAACTGATATGTCGTTAAAGAGAAAATTGTTTTGAATAATTAATTTTTAATGCGTAATGAAGTTATTATTATTGATTTTTTAAAGCTTCTTTGTAAAATTTTAATATTTGTAGGAATGATTGATTTCTACTTAAAATCGGTTTTGCAGGCATGTTTTATAAGTAAGTGATCTAAAACTCAATAAAATATAATAAACTGAATTTTGTTATAGATACAAGTACTTCGTGATTTAAATATTAATATTATTTTATTTGTTATTATAAATTCTATCGATAACATCCTTCGAATATGAATAATGAAAAGAAGTATTATTTAATTTTCTTTTTTTTGTTTTTTCTTTTGTAATTTCATTCAATTCAATACAATCTTAAATAAAAATAATTTATTGTTATTTCAACTCAAAAGCTTACATTCTAAAATATCATTGATATAAAACCACTTATCATCTTTTTGTATATTTTTAAAGCATTTTTAAATTATAGTCGTGACTATAATACAAAAAAATATATTATTTGATCATAGTTAATTTGTGAGAAAATATATTAAATTATGAAAAGGAAAACTTTGTCTGTAACAATATCTGACGTATCAAAATTTTCATAAATGATTTTATTGTAAAGTATTTGAACAGCTTAGGTAATATCATCGGGACTTATAACGAATAAACGTGGTCAGTACGATTTTTTTATATTTATCAAATAACTACTATTGAGAAACTATGATATTTATATTACTCCGAGTTGAAAGAGAGTTATTCTTTCAGGGTAACTAAGATATGATGCCACTGCACAGACTTTCCTACATTAGCTTCTAAAAAAATTTATTAAATGATGAATCATAATTTTACTATGTTAAGATAACAATAAGTTATTAATATTTTAAGTTTTAATAGACAGCAATTATAAAAAAAAATTTTTTTTTAATTTAATGTAATTTAATTTATTTGTACCTTTTCGTACATTGAAATTATTACCAAAAAACATTAACAATATTCATTTTTCACATCCTTTTTGTTTTTTTACCTTTTATAAAAAAAAACCTTAAACACATTTAAAATAAATAATTACAGTAATATATAAGGATATATTTTCTTGATTATACATTTTTATAATATGATATATTACATAAGTAATGTGAATATGAAATAAAACAAAATATAATAATTATAAAAAAAAATAAGTGAATATAACATATTACATTGTTTAACAAAGTTTCAAATGGCAAATTAAATTATCCCCTGACAAAATTTCTATTTAATTATGAACTTCTGAGTAATAAAATGTAATAAACTTGAAATATTCGGAGGCGCTATTGTTTTCAATGGCCCTAGAGTAATCATTTTCACTCAAATTTCGTTGTATAAATGTTCATGAAAAGTATATAGTTATTATAGGTATATCTATTACTTTATATTAGGCTAAATTAAGTATAAAATATATAAAAATAAGCATAAATAACCCAGAAATTGCTTCTTTATTCTAAAAAATAAAAAGGAAAGAATTTTAGACTGAAAATTAATTGGTAACCTCTAAATTAAAAAAAAAAATAATCGCTTTCATAAATATCAAACATTATATAAATATCATTTATTCTTATAAATAACAAATATGCATGTTTGTTGTATAGTAAAATAAATAGGCACTATGCTAACAAAATAAAAATGTTCTCATATTAAATTATGCTAAAATTATGTAATATGCACAGATTTAAAGTTCTGATATAAATGAAATACATTTAAAAAAATCAAACATGTATTATTAATTCATATTTATTCTAGAGTTTATTAATCTGTCATAAGACGAAGACTTATATTAATAAGGTTATTCAAAAACTGCGCAATTTTTTTATGTTTATTAAGAGTATTAAAAACTATTGTACTGAGTAACACGTAAAAATAACGATGTATAATATATTTTTATGAAAAATAATTTTAAAAAAAAGTTTTGATGGTTAAAGCATACTTATAATAAAAACAAACTCTTAAAAGAATTTATCGTAAGAACATGTTAATAATAAAATAAATAATTACTATTCTTATGTACTTTTTAATAATTACATATGTACTATTTAAATGCATCATAAAACATTCTAACCTCAGAACAATTATAAATAACAAATTTAAAAAGTATTCTTTAATAGAATTTAATAATTCAGTTTGTTAATATCAAACCCATTTTTCAATTTATTTTTATACAAGAAAATGATGAAATATAACAAAATTTGCTAGGTTTTAAACTTCTGATTCATTAAAACTATTATTTATTTTGACTCGCATCCTGATTGAATTGAAAGTAAATACAAAATATCCTTCTCAAATTTATTGTACAATAAATGTACAATTACAAATATAATCTAGACATTACATTAATCTATATCTGTAATGACGACAACAAATAAAATAAATGTAATAAAATTTATATAAAATACTAAGAACAAATATAACTCACTTAAATTGTAAACAAGTAAAGTACTTTTTCGATGAAAATAGTTGAGTTTGACCGCATAAACTAAATTTTAAGGTTAACAATTCGTCTGTGGACAATAGTTCACTACATATACATGATTGACACATAAAATACTATTTTTATAACTCTATATACTTATTAATTAATATATATTCCAGTATTAAATAAATTTGTTTAGTTAGTTTAAAAGTATATGTGCGATAACTATTTGATATAATGGTCATAAATTTATCATAGAACAAAAATAAAATAAAATCAGAGAGTTGTCTTTGTAATACACAGTAGAAAACGTAAATCCTACCTGAGATTTTCCTTTTTAAAGATTTATTATAAATTATATATACTATGCATTAGGATCAATAGATACAATGATTTATATTTTCAGAATGTGATATTTGATCAAAAAATATATGAAGTTAACATTTTTTCATGTTATATTATTAAGTTATTATATTAATTCAAATGATGTTTAGAAATAATAAAAATAACGAAATTTACAATGAATCAATACTTTACTTATTCAACTATTAGTTTTAAGAAATTTTAATAATTGAATAGCAAAAATAATTTCAATAAACACGTAATGAGTTAGAGGCGAATAGGAGAATTGAGAAAATCTCAGTGGGCCCTTTCAAATTAGGGGTATCCTTGTAAATATTTGAAATTACATTTTATAGTAATTATAATACTATTATATAATAACTAATAACAATAAAATATCAGCCTTAATTTACGACTCAAGTAAATACAAATAGTTAATTAAGTAAGTAGAGTTCATTTATCTATAGTCAAAATTCCTTTAGGTTTGGCAGGTGTCTATTTGAAACAATTGATAAACAATTTTTAACCGGATATAAAGTGATGTCAATTTACATCGTCTATACCACACGTTGTGTAATAATATAAAAGTGTTACTTTGTTTTCTGTGCCAAGTTCATTTGATTTATTAAATAATTTAAAATTAATTCTAAATAAATGGCTGAAAAAAATAGGAAACACTTTTTGAAAAAACTAGCTCAAATCCTTGATAACTTGCGATTTGTTTTTCTTCCGTATAATGAACTTGAGAAGTAATTTTGAAGGGAGCAACTGTTAAATAATAATTGATAGGCAAAGAAAATACATCGAAGGAACCTCAGGTAAATATCTATGGGCATTGTTTTCCCAATCTGGTATTGTAAGTTTATAATAAAAATAAATAGGATTATTATAATTATAATAGTAACATTATGAATTTTTATATAATTAATAAATTGTACGTGATATTTTAATTTAAAAATTGCTTTGGAAATTTTAACATTTGTTATTTTATTATATTTTTACAATACAATATTCATAAAATATTTCTCAACATTTTTCTTCGTTGAATAATATTCTGAAAAAAGATAATAATTCGAAAATATTGCGTCATTTTAACATATGTTAATTTAAATCTTATGTTATATACTACAAAAAAAATTGTTTTGACGACTTGTCTTTTATGCATCAACGGCCTTCGAAATTCAACAAAAAATTTTATTTCATTGTAAAAAATCAACGTTTTCTGTGTTGTAGTATTCTATTCAAATTTTTGTGTCTATACTTTAGATCAAACAGTATAGTCATAAAGGAGGGGAAGATAAGTATCTATATCATTTTCAAAAAATAAAAAGTAATAAATAAGTTTTAAGAGTTAAATATAAATATTTTCAGGAGAAATTTTTGCAGCTTTTATTGTATGTTAAAAACTTTTCCAAAAAAAAATATTTTCTCGCTACCCACTTGATTATGATCAATTGCATTAAAGCGTAAGCAATATGATTTAATTTTAAAATAAAATGTTTTGTTGATTTGTCTTCATAATACTTTTATGTTTTTCTATCAAAAAATTCAAAATGTATATCATTCATAAGTGCATAAAAGTGTAAAAGTGCGATGTTCTAAAATCTTGTTGATTTTAGATGATGCGAGGCCCTGGCAATCTACCAAATTGTCTGGCTAAAGTAACGACACTTCTCATAAGGGGTAAATATAAATTAACATAAATTATGACCGATAAATCATGTATCTAAATAAATAAATGCTTATATTATATTAAATTTTTCTATTAATTAAGTGTCAAATGATAAAATTATATTGTATACATAGAAATTACTTTTTAGTAATAACAGTACTTATGTATAGTTAAAATAATAAAAATTATTTGGTATAACTTTATTTGTACAAGTATAATACTTAAGTTCTAGTTTAGCATCTTTTGATAAAAATTATGAGATATAGCAACCCACAACTTGAACAGATAATAATGTTGTGCTATTATTCTTATCATTGAGATCATTCGTCGGGCTTTAGATAAGAAAACAATGGTTAATTTTTTGCTTATTAAATTGTAATAAAATGTAAATTGCATTAAATTTTTATTGATTTTCATTGAGTCGGCAATTTTAATTGGAAGGGGGGATAAATATATCACCCACTTACTTTTTTCATAATTTACTATAGTAAAGATTTAAAAATAACATATTAAAGTTTATTTTCAATTAAAAATACATATAAATTATTTTAGCTAAAACAAAATAATAATTAACTATAAAACTAAACAAAAATATAATAAAAATGTGTAGTTTAAAAAGTATGCTTCAATAATACATTATCAAGTCAATATTAAATTTAAAAATTCGAAAAAAAAACATAATGAACACAATATAAATCTGGTTTTGATAGTGTAATATAAGTTAAATATTTGAATAATTTAATAGGATAACTTAGAAAAGGATATTAAATTAAAAACGTTATTAATTGATAATTAATAGTACTGGTCTCATAAATCAATTATTGTAAGGCTATCGACGCTTTGGATGTCAGTGTACTTGAAATACTGCAAGTTCATTTAGATCATCATTTATTAAAAAGTTTCAATTATGACGTTGTCCGTATTAAGACTAATAGGAATGTTTGTAATAATAATTTTTCTAACTAATTGGCAAATGCTCATGCAAATAAGATCGATTGCCTCCTTCAGAAAATTGAGCTGCTGCATGACCGTCACCTTTTAATATCCATTTGGTAGTAAGCAATCCTTCAACACCTACAGGACCTCGAGCGTGAATTCTTGATGTGCTAATACCAACTTCAGCTCCTAAAAACAATGTAACTATTAATTAAGCTAAACATACTTTAAACAGCCTTAATTAATTATACACACTGAAACTAATAAATATAAATATTACCAATTAACTTAGTATGATTGAAATAATAAGTATTATATAAGTAATAAGAGTAGACATACAAATAATTCATTTAGCTGACAACTAAAGTCATATAAAACAGTTAAAACTTTGATATAAATATGAAAAAATACTAAGAATTCAATTATGTTTTTCATTTAAATTCATTAATCAACTAATAAATATCTCGTAAAGACGAACGAATTTTAATTAGTCAATTCTTGTGAATAAGCAAGCTGTGCATAAGCTATCAAAATAACTTTTTTAGATTATTTTTTTTTTAATATCTTAGTATACAAACTTTAATTGAAATTGAAACAAAATTTTATTTTCTATGCAGTAATTATACTATCCAAATGAATGTGATGTATGTATTTTGCATAATAGTGAAATAACAAGTTGCATTAAAAACTTGTCAACCTATTAACAATCTCATAACAGAACTTGTGAGATTACTTTGGTACAAAATGACATCCTATTCACATACACAAATTATTTTAAGAAATTCTTCATCTAATGATACATGCAATCAAAATAAACTGATTATGAGAAGTTTAATTAATTTATACAACTATTAGTAATTTTGTAAGTTACTTTAAAATAAACTTTGCAATGTACTTTTCATACATAGTGTGAGTATTGTTTTATAATTTTATCTTTATTTGAAAGTACACCTATGTAGTTAATGTAATTATAACATACAACAGCTAATATGATAAAAATTTTATCAATAATTTGAATCGAATGATACATAAATGCACGAAAAGCTAAATAAAATATTTTATTTAAATTTAATTATGAATATTGAATAAGAGCATTGAATAACAAATACGATAATAAAATATATATTATAAACATTTTATATGTTATCTTAGTCGTTCAAAAACATTTCATTTTTTATAAAGAAAATACATTGAAAGTTCTAAAAATAAGAGGATTATTTCTTTTTAATATTTTATTAACATTTTTGGCTTGAAATTACAATATCGTAGATATCAAAATGATATCTAACCCAATCGCCTGTTGTTTGTTGATTTGTTTTTTACCATTCGAGAAAAATTCGTCCAACTGTAGTGTCAGTTCTATATCACTTTAGTTAAGATAAATGTACGAAACGTAACATTGCGATTAAGCGGATTTAAAAGATGAGCATCCACACTACATTTACTGTATAAACTTCAAATTCGAGAGAGTGGCATACCTTTCAAGAGGATAGAAGAGTGTAATCCCTTGATAAAATATGAGATGGTACATTATATATTATTTTTTTCAGCATCCACGGTAAAATTTTCCGATAGTTAACAATTTACATTTATAAAACATACAGTACATCAGAGTAAACCTTATGAGTATTAACATTCTTAGAGTAAACAAAGTTATTACACGTGTACACGAAATTATGAATCGCATCAGTCAATTTTCATGACAACATTTTTAATTAATTATTAATTTAGGTCTACGAATAAAATAAATAATTAATCTTTCAGATCATGTTTGATTTAAAATCTTAATGAAATGAAGTTTTGCATTTAATTAATATACTTTTATGCNAGATCATGTTTGATTTAAAATCTTAATGAAATGAAGTTTTGCATTAAATTAATATACTTTTATGCAAAAATACTTATTATAATAAGTTTTTTTAGCATAACAAAATCATAATATAACAATTTAGTGATTATTTTATTAAATAATTTAATTTAAATTGCCATGATATAATTTACGGGTATATATTGCTATTTTTCGTACACAAAATGCAAACGTTGTTAGAAAATTGAAATATATTTCAAATTTATTTGTTCTCTTAAGTTTTACATAGATTCGGATACAAAATATTCAATTAATACATTAGCATTTTTTTTCTAAATACTATTATCACAATACATCACCGGGGTTAGCAGTTATACTATATTATGTTTATGGATACAGACTAAACCCCTGCGTTTTTTAACATGGCTTTAAAACTCGTTAATAAGATTTTTTCAAATAAATTTCAACGTATACATAGATAATTCTATAATGAAGATATATTATGATTGGAGATTCAACTATAGTTGTGTAATGTATAGGTTTACATTGTAAAGCCTCTACGGTGACCTTTTTATTTCGAAAAAATGATAAATCACATGTTGACCAATCGTTTCTTAATGTTTACGTTGGTATTCGAATTTTTAAAGTAAATCTCATTGATTTTATTAAAAACGAAAATCATTAGCTATACTCAGTGGTATATGAATCTTAGGTATCGTATACTAGCTTTACAAACAAATAAAATTGACCTACACCATTTCTTTTTCAAGACGTATCGTATATATTGTGTACAGTTTTATAGAATACCTANTTTCTTTTTCAAGACGTATCGTATATATTGTGTACAGTTTTATAGAATACCTATTTTTATTTTTCTGAAATAAAAAGATAATATATAGGCGGATCTTGTATTACACAACAAAACTTGTTCTGATCAATACGTAATATAATTACAAAATTATCAGTATTCTCGAGATTTTCCAAGAATAGGATTAATATTTATCACGAGGACTCAAACAAAAGAAATTAACCCAGTAGATTGGGAATACCACAAGTTTTGATATCTGATAGTGATTAACATCACTATCATATAAAATGCTTTGAACACTAATCTGTTAAATTTCACAATAATTAGTATATTTTTAATTTTATAATTTCTATGTTTTTTAAAATTCCATTGGTTTATTAAATTATTTGCTTAATTGATAATACCGTATTTTTTAAAAAAAATTTGCGAATTTTATTTATTTTATGGACAATTTTTACAGTAGAACAACCATGAGGACAATTTTTTTTTAAATTGTAATACGTTTCAAGGGATTTAATTTGGTATAGATTAGAAAAACAATATGTTATAATTTCATCAGGATCAAAATTTAAAAAGTTATAGCAGTTTTAAAATGCAGAAAAAATATTGAAAATAAAGTTTTTTCTATTATCTGTTGTTATATTAAAAGGCATGGAAAACCTACAATTGAAAGCTTTTTAAAAAAAAAACTATTTTAATGATAATGAATATGATTACCTAGTCCAAACCTATAACCATCAGCAAATCTAGAACTGGCGTTATGAAACACACAGGCACTGTCAACATCTCTTTGAAATTTTGCGGCATTTTCACCTAAGATATAATGAGTTATTAAAAGGAACTGTTGTATGATGTTCTATAAATTCTACTTAGTGTATCAGAAAAAAATTACTCACTATTCTCAGTAATAATAACATCAGTATGTCCACTTCCATAAGAATGAATATGATTGATAGCAGAATCCAAATTGGAAACTAATTCTATAGTACATGACAATTCTCCGTATTCGTGTCTAAGTGATTTAGCTCTCGGTGGGCCAAAAGTCAGACGTTTTGATAGCTCAGGACCAGAAAATATTTTTACCTAAAGAAAACGTTTATATGTAATAAAATGCTTTAATATTTGTAGGAAAATTCTCTAAAAAATAAAATCAGAAATTTAATATACATAAAACAAATTACTATTTATCAAAAATAATAACATACAAATTGTTCAATGGACAAATTTGAGTTAGAAAAACAATTATTATATATATTTAATAATTTACAGAAATTAAAAATTTTATCCAAGTTTAAGTAAATTTTAGTATACAACGAATAATCAGAAAATACTTTTTTGCGAAGCAGAGACATAGATCTTTAAGACTAAAACTTATTTTTATTCGATAAAGTTTTTTAACAGTTTATAATAAAATTCAACTGCATAACTGAATTCATGTGGTAATAGACAAAGAGCTTACAACATAAAATTAATGTCATTTTTATTAAAGGTTTTATTTACTCTTCTTTTTATGTTTTTGTTGAATACTTCTTATCCAAAAATTTCATTTGATATAAGGACATAAATACAGACTAACTGATAATCCACATATTTTTAATGGAGTAGAATATAGATTTATGACAATATTTAGTAAAAACTACCTTAATAAGAGACCGTGGTTAAAACATTGCTACGTTCAATCCATATAAAACTAGCAATATTTACTAATCTTGAACTAGATATCTCGAAATGTAACTTTTATATGATTGAACGTAAAACACAAAAATTCGGTCTGTCTTATTATATTCAAAATGATCTGAAACGACCAAAGCACGAAATATTTTGGTCTCTCTAGACAAATAATAAATCATGATATTGAATTCTAATTCCTAACATAATAAACATAAAGTAACTAAAGAAATATTTAAAAGGCATGTTCATTTGAGCGCTGCTCGTGCGTATCAACCAAGCGTCGACAGATTTGATAATTTATAATTGGCAAAATTCAATAATAAAAAAAATAAGATTATAAAATATTTTAATAAAAATGACGTTGAATTTACATTGTAAGCCCTTCATTTATAAGTGAATTTGAAGTAGTCTACATAAATTAAAAAAATATAATTATTACAAAAGTTTTTCATTACAAGTATAATATTATCTTGCACATGATAAAAAAATACTGATAATTATACAAACCTCTTCTCTCTTAAGCATATCGCAAACATCGCTGAAAAACGATCCTTCAAATAGATCTTCGTGAATAAGTAAAGTTTCCATGGCATTACATGCAGCAGGATAATCACATTTCGAATCACGAACTAGCGTAAACATAATAATAATCATAATTAAAAACATATTGTTAAGCATAAATACATCTGGAAAAGTAAGGAAGGCTTAGCCAACCAAACGATGTATTAGCCCCCCAAAAATCTAGAAATTTATGTAAAGGACGGAAGAGATCTAACTGGCAACTACTAGAACTTTTAATACAACTAATAATATCTCTATAATTTCTTTTTTTTAATAGTTTATTTATTTATGGACTACGGAAAATCAGAGCTCAATTCGAAGCTAAAATGCGATACGAAGCGGCGAAGGTATTAATTTTACTATGAAGTGTTTAATTTTTATATTTTGCTTTGTGTATGACTGTCGTCATTATTCTCAACTCTGACTGGATCGATTTTTGTCAACAATACGTCAAAAGTAAGTAAATTTTATCAATTTGAAGGCATTGTCCTCAAAAAAATTCTCTTATTCCCCGTAAATAAGATAAATAAATAAAATAATGCTCCAAAAAAATTACAATTTTTAAAATCGATAAATGTCATGTTGACATTTAATATGTTATTAAAACATTTTTTTTTTAGCAATTTTAACTTTTTTTAAATGGATGAATTAAAATTGTTTTTTTATAAATTTCTAAGTATTTTTCTTTTTTTTTTAAATATTTTTTTAATTACTTTATTCGTAAGCTTTTTATCCGACATGATTTTTTTTTTTTACATCATACTATATTTCCTATATATAAAGGAGATCAAACTTGAAACATACTTATAAAAAGTAGAATTCTTTTAACTTTACTTTTGATAATAATTTGAAAATACTATGTCTTTTTAGCATATGTTAAATTAAATCTTATATTACATACTATAAGTTTAAAAAAATTTCCCTAGAGACTTGTTTTTTAATGTGTAAACGGCCCCGAAGTTAAACAAAAAATGTTATGTCATTGTAAAAAATCAGCGTTTTCTGTGTTATAATTTCAATTACTTATACCTATACTTTAGATCAAACAGTATAATCATATAGAAGAGGGAGATAAGTACACTCATTTATCACTTTTACAAAAAATAATAATAATAAATAAGTTTTAAGAGTTAATTAATTTTCAAGGAGAATTTTTGCAGCTTTTAATTTCAAACCAATTTGTGTATTAGAAAAGTGGTCGTCTTTTCCAAAAAAAAAATGTTCTAGCCATTAATTGCTTATGATTAATTATAATTTCAATTTCATAACTAAAATTATAATTACCTAACCCGAGTCAGAATGATAGAACTTTCTTTTTTTTTTTCATCTATTCTATTGATTATTTTACACTATTGCGATATTAGAAGAATGATGTACAAGAACTATGTTTCGTCTAGCTGGGGCTCAACCCAGACCCGTTGGCCTACGTTCCTCACGAGCCTACGGCGCATTTGGCCCTTCGTGCTGTTATCATTTGTAAGCCACTAATTTTGATAGGAATACCCGGCTGCGACGGGCGCGAAATGTATGTAAAAAAATTATAAATCCAAAAGCAGTTTACCAGAAAAACTGTCCCACTCGTACTTTAGACTACGTTAACCAATTTTATTATCTTTAGTTTATGATAGTGATTTTAATAACTGTTAAATGTCATCTAGACTTGCCCCAATTATGTCACGTCCTCACTGTACTGCGACCCCACTGCGCTACCATTTTTTAAACTTTTATAATAAACTTGTAACTGACAATATAATTTTTTTTTTAACTAACTGAACTTCAACTAAACAGAAAAAATCATTAACTTGCCCAGCCTTGTACAATTGGTATAGTCACAACTCTAATAAAAATAGTTGGAATAACTAAATTAATACACCCAAAGAAAAAGCTCAATCAAAATTGAAAGAGAAATTTTATCAAGGGTTTATGATAATGTTTTATTAATACGAACAAAATAACTATTCTTATAAATAATTATTGTTCGAGACAAGAAAAAAAAATATCATATTGATAAATATATCATTGATTCAATAGTAATGATATATTTATCAAATTGAACAATGAATTTATTATATAGATCGAGGTTTTTCTCTGGGTGTAGTTGGCTAACCGAATATTCAGTTATTTCAACTGTATTAATTGCAATTGTCACTATAATAACCGTCTATAAGGTTATTCTAACCGTATTTCTTTTCGTGTACTTTCAATTTTGATACACGTTTGCCACAGAGGTAACAACTACTTTATAATTTATCAGTAAAAATTACAATACTAAATAATTGAATGATAATTTCATCCTAAATTAAATTATTAAAACAAATAATATAAAATAAAATGTTAACATAGTCTAGGAATACATAAATTATTTTTAAAAGATTACAACGAAATGTTGATTATATCACAAGTTATAGAAGTTGTCAGTTGAATCTATACCATTTTTCATATTATTATATAAAAATTTTAGTGCGAGTGAAAAATCAATTAAGCACCCCCAACAATTGTATTTTAGTTGCGCTTAGATTGTTAAAATTATTAACTATTATCAGAACTCGAGACTTAATGTATTTATAATACTTATTTTAGTCGTCCCGAGTACATAAACGATAAATAAATATTCATGTTAGTTTTTCTTAATACTAAACAGTAATATTAATTTAAAATTTAGTGGGGACATAGTTAAGATCNATTAATTAATATTAATTTAAAATTTAGTGGGGACATAGTTAAGATCACTTCCATAACTGCAAAAAGTCCTGACACCTTTTTCTTATTGAATTGTTTTAATAAACCTTAAATAGAGGCTTTACAAAATTAATGTTGTAAATTTGACACAAAAATTATTTTTAACCTAAGTTTTTTTTTTCTTTTATTAAAGGACATAATAATGAAAAAAATCATAAAGCTGATTACTTACTTATGGTTAAAGCTTTTTCAAGATTGGCATCTTTGTCCACATAGACATGACAAATCCCTTCAGCGTGTCCCAAGACAGGAATGTGTGCACTTTGGTCTTGAATGCTACGGACCAATTCAGAAGATCCACGGGGAATAATGAGATCAATGTGATTCTCCATTGAGAGTAGGTCACTAATCTCTTCCCTAGTAGATACCTATAAAAATAATGTAAGTGATTATACGAAACTTTGATAGCATAAAATATCATAAGACTTCGCAAGTTTTCAGTACAAGATATGAATTGATTTGTCCAAATATGCATGACAATCATTTATTATATTTTACACGTGAAATTATTAATAATAATTTTAACCCAAATTAAATAGAAAATTTTTATCATCCATCAAAAACGGCCATATATAAGCGATATTAAAATTAAATGGTATCATAAAGATCAGTTCTTAGAATAATTAACAATAATATGCAATTTTTATTGTTTACTTTGATGTTATTTCAATTTTTTGTAATAATAATTTTATTTTTACACTAGCACGTCATTAGTATTTATTTTTATTGTTAAACGTTACTATTATTTATTAACTACGATTACATAGTTATAATATTTCCGGGTAAAAACACCTTAATGTTGTAATTTATATACGTATTCATAAACAACTAATGTTATGTAAATGAACAGAAATAATGTTATCTGAGACTCATGTTGAATATAAAACAGACAATGTAATTTAAAATAATAACTTACCAAGGAGATGGCATCCTGAGCGCCGACGGTACTTAACGCTTCCTTAACAACATTCATAAGCGCTTTATTACTGTGTGAGGCTTCTTTACCGCCTTTCAATAATAGTCCATTTGCTGAACTAAGAGCAAGAGCAGCTACCTTTAACACACAAAAATTAAAAAACTAATTTTTTCAAAATGCATTATATTTATAGTAAGTTTTATTAAAATTATACTGTAATTTTTATAAAAAATAAAACATTATACAAAAATTTCTAAAATAAAATTTTAGAGTATAATTGCTATCATGATAATATTTATCTTATTTTTACAAACTATATACAACTTTGTATTTTTATTTTGAAATAAAAACTCTATTGGCAAATTAGTAAACAATAATTGGAGAATTTTTTATAACAAAACTAAAAATTGTTGTACATTATGTAAAAAAAAAAACTACATTTATAAATTAATAATAACAATACACATAATCATCGTATTAATTAAACGTAAAAATAACTATCAAAAAAATAAAGACTAGCGATAATAACTTAAACGAATACCTACTGAAAGATTAATTACAGACAATTAACATGAATAAAGTAAATTGACGTTATGCAAACTCTACTGATTAACCAGTGTAATCCAACTGAGATAAATAATGTAAACATACAGTGTATATGTGAATTTTAATTGACATTATCATAACTAACGTTTATTACATTTATAGTAAATTGAGCCACGACTTGAGAAATCAAGCTGTACATAATAAACTTCAGTGAAGATATTAAAATTATATAATTACCTGTGGCAAACAATCAGGGCGAGATTCAAATATGACTAGTAGGACTCCAATAGGAACTGTAACTTGAGTTAATTCCAAACCGTCGGCAATTTTTGTTCTTTTCAAAACTTTACCTACATTGGTAAGGCTAGTTTCAGCAATTTGCTTAAGTCCTTTAAAAATGTTATCAATTTTTAATATTTTTGATATTTAAATTATTAATAATAATAAAATATTATTTATATAATATTTATTTATAAAACCATAGTATTTCATTCGATTATATTTATAATTATAATTAGTTATAATATGTTTCCGATTAGTTGCGTAGCCAGAGGAGTTGCATCCTCCTCCCCTACACGAAATTCTCGAGTAAACTAAATATTAAATAATAAAAGAACATTCACTCTTAAAAAAAATATTTGAATTTTCAGATAAATATACTGAAATTTTTTAGCACATACAATGTAAGGAAAAATTAATAAATAGTAATAAAAATGTTATATTTGTGTACGAATTTTTGATAATTTATGTCATAATTATATAAATGCAACATTTATTTTTCATGAACTACTAAAAATTTACCAACTAAAATGTTTTATAAAACACATGAAAAAGTTAAGAAAACGTAGCCTTTATTTAATTTAAGAACTAAGACATGAAAGGGCCAAGTGATCCAAGTACAAAAAATTTGTTTTCCGCGAAATCAATGAAAACTATTCTATTTTCGCATAAAGAACCATTAGTATCTACCTTTGTTGAGTATCGTTTTTAAAATGTTCAAGTAGTATTTGATGTTAATTTTTTTTGATAGTATTGCCAAGAATATACAGATAAATTTGATTTAATAAAAACTAATTTTGAATTTTTGGTGCTTAGATCACTTAAATCTGCCACACCTCAATTGTTGTTCTAATTCAGAAGTACAAAATGAATTTTTGTCAACAAAAAACAAATTGCTATATTTTCCAATTATAATGAATAAAAAATTTGTCCTAAAGTGTCACTATGACAGCATACTATTATTTGTTGAATATTCAAAATAAAAAATATTTATTTCATTTGTATGTTAGTGTCTTAATATTTACCAGTCGATAGACTTTTTAGTTTTTCTGTTGTTAATGACAATCGATTAATAAGTGGAGCAGAAGTTTTTTCCTTTACTGCAATAGCTATATCCTTTTCATTAGCATCTAGAATAACAGCCTGTTTATTTATTAGCAATTCAGCTAAACTGTAAATTGCTCTAGCTCTGTCCTCTGGTTGTAGTTTTTGTAACACACGGCTTCCATGACGTGCTAATAAAAATATAATTATCAAGTTTTATCAATATCTATTATTACATTCAGTGTCGTTTTATAAAGAATTTTCGGGTAGAGGAAGTTTAAAAATTAAAAACTAGTCATGACTTCCATTAATTAAAATCATTTCATGTTAAAGAAACATTTTTATTTTTATTAAAAAGGATAGTAAAAAATGTTATTATCCAAGGTGATTATTTTATCATTGACCACTTAATTAATCAAAAATCAGATATATTTACGAGAATTTTTTTTTTTAGGGGTGGTTAGTTGCAGACATATGACTAAAAACAAAAATAAAACAAGCTTTTCTTAGTTAAATAATAAAATTCATTCTTTTAACATTGTTATATCTGTGCGGAGGGAAAAGTGTGGCCTAGAAATGGCTAGTGATATAAATAACAAAGCCCGCGCCTCATCACCTACCGCCAATAAATTAAATTATTAATAATTTCTGAAATACTTATCCATTATTTATTGTCGACCTGTTATTTTATTAATCAGTTTATAACCTAAAAAATAAGGTATTTAAAAATGTATATTTAAAAAATTAAAGTTAACACCCTTAAAATGTATAAGCTATGTACATGAAAAATACATCATGATTAATAGAGAAAAACATAATTATTCCTTAATATAATATTTATTTTTCCATTAATTAAGTGGTTAATAATGACAAATAATTCGGAATTTAATACGGAGATGAATAGTGTTTTTGGTCCTCAATGAATTTTATTTATCTCAAAAGAGATATTTTTGTACAATTTTTATATTTAAGTAGCTATCTAGCAATAAAAAGTCAATAAAATGATTTTATTATAATTTTTATATATTAATTATACATATATATTTTGGTTTAGCTTAGGGGGTTTAACATAGAACACACTTAAATTACCTTTTAATTACAATAAATTATATTTTATATCAACGTATCTAATCCCAAAAATAAATGTTATGAGGTCCCAAATTAAGGCAATGTCTTATGTGTATTGAATGATAAAAAAATGAAGATCAATTACATATATGTTACTGATCTTAGTCCTTAGTTTATTGTAAATATTTAATTTAGATAAACGTTTATTTAAAGTCAGATAGTAATGTAAAAACACTTATATTAATAATTCTATAACATAATCTTAAGTGTAATATTGTATTATAATTTTAATACATCTATTGTAATTTATCATTGTGAATTTTTGTAAACTACATTAAAATGAACCAAACATATTATGGAGAATTNTTACTGATCTTAGTCCTTAATTTATTGTAAATATTTAATTTAGATAAACGTTTATTTAAAGTCAGATAGTAATGTGAAAACACTTATATTAATAATTCCATAACATAATCTTAAGTGTAATATTGTATTATAATTTTAATACATCTATTGTAATTTATCATTGTGAATTTTTGTAAACTACATTAAAATGAACCAAACATATTATGAATAATTGCAAAATTTTATTGTAAAAAAAAAATTGTTAAATAAATAATAGTTTAATAAATATTAATTAATAATTATTTTTACATTGCTATACAATTACTTCTAAGAATTATTATGATATTTTTTAATTAACGTATTGGATATAATGAGATAATTAAGTTATACATTATTAATACACTTATAAACTATGGTAATTTTAATTATAACGTATCAATTTATTATAAGTTGTTTGAATATTTTACTTTAAAATAAAAATAAAGAAAATACATTTAATACCTGAATTATAATTATGATTACAAAGTTAGTTAAATATATATTTATTTTTTTAATTAAATTAAACATTTTTATCTTACCACTCATCCCTTTTTTTGCTAACAAAAACTAATATCTAAGTTCCATGAACTTTAAGTTATCTTAGACATTATATCATGTTCAAAAGACAAATAATACTTAAGTACTGATTTTTCAATACTTTAATGTATTTAATCAGTAAATAATTATTTAAAAAAGTAACACATAAAGTGTTATAAAAATAACATCCTTATACATCTGAATAGGAATATATTCATTCATATAACAAAATTAGTAAACCACCAAAGAAAAATGTTCATAAATAATGTTAATTTACACTTACCATTTTCAGCTAATACTTCAACAGATGCTGTTTCGCTTGTCGGAGCGTTTGTAAAGAAGGTTCCAATTTTCCTTCCAGATATAATTGACTTGATAGCTTTTTCTTGCATACCATTGCAAATTACTACACTAACTCCTCTATTCAAAGCCCATGTAGCTGATCGCACCTATGATTGTAATATGTCACTATTTTATATAGAATACATATATTTTTTAATGTTTAACATAGATATTAATAATCAATATTTTAGAGAATTACACTTTATATTAGATACACAATGTAAATTTGTATATTATACATNCTTAGACATTATATCATGTTCAAAAGACAAATAATACTTAAGTACTGATTTTTCAATACTTTAATGTATTTAATCAGTAAATAATTATTTAAAAAAGTAACACATAAAGTGTTATAAAAATAACATCCTTATACATCTGAATAGGAATATATTCATTCATATAACAAAATTAGTAAACCACCAAAGAAAAATGTTCATAAATAATGTTAATTTACACTTACCATTTTCAGCTAATACTTCAACAGATGCTGTTTCGCTTGTCGGAGCGTTTGTAAAGAAGGTTCCAATTTTCCTTCCAGATATAATTGACTTGATAGCTTTTTCTTGCATACCATTGCAAATTACTACACTAACTCCTCTATTCAAAGCCCATGTAGCTGATCGCACCTATGATTGTAATATGTCACTATTTTATATAGAATACATATATTTTTTAATGTTTAACATAGATATTAATAATCAATATTTTAGAGAATTACACTTTATATTAGATACACAATGTAAATTTGTATATTATACATATTGTGTAAATATAAGACATGATTCTTCATATAAGAACAAAATACATATTGTCCAGATCTAACGGACAATAATGCCTATAACTTTAAATACAATTACCTATCATTTTGTTTTGTTTTTTTTAATTATTATTGCCTTCTTAAATTACGCTTAAAGTGTATTTTTTAATATAGTAATTATACTGATACAAATTATAATTTATATTTCTTTCTTATTTTTCCTCACCTTAATCCCAACTACTTGGAGTCGGCCAGGTAGTTATAAATTATGAATTATGATTTAAATTTATATATTTTACTGGCAAATTCATTTTCATTAAATTTTAATATGTATGTTTTTCTTCGAAAAATATTAAACATTTAGATGTTTAATGAACCTATTATTTTTGTTATACTACTCTAGGACACTTTTATATTGAGACGATAATAAATAAAATTAAATTTTATGTGGTAAACCTCAAAAAAGACATTTTTCCCATTCAATTTTTTACTTAAAGATAAAATACAATTTACGTAGACATATTTTAAGAATAGACTATTTCGCTAAGAGTAGGTATAGCATTTACTTAATAAATAAATAAAGTATAGATAAAAAATAATTATAGTAGCCAAAGATTAAATCATTTAAACTGAACTGTAACATTAGGCAATGTAAATTAAAAATACATATTTTTTCTTATCTTATCTTAGCACACACGGAAACAATTAATTTAATGACTGCTAAAATTATGTTTACAAAACGATGTAATGGTATTTACTGATTTACGTACGATTCATACAAACACTTTGTTTATGCAATTACAAAAAGTTTTATTATTCACCTTTGAATCCATGCCCCCAGTACCCACAGTTGATTTTTGACCGAATTGAATTATATCCACCATATCGCTATTATAAGTCCATATCATTTTTGCACCTTCTTGTTTAGGGGGCAGTGTATAAATACCATCTACATCTGACATTAGCATTAACAAGTCAGCTCTAATTTCAGCAGCTACCATTGCGGCTAAACTGTCATTGTCTTTGATACTGATCACCTGTAAACAAAAATTTTGCAATCATTTCTTTACTTAAAGAATCAAATAACAATATAACATAATAAAAAATAAAAAATCACACTTAAAATTAAAAAAATATCTGAACTATTAATTTAAAACTAAAAAAATATTAAAAATGTTAAACTCAAAAAGACACAGAATATACAAAAAAATGCGATAAAAGATTTTATTTTAATAGTAAAGGGAATTTGAATTTTTAACACAATTTTATTTGTTTATTAAATATAAAACTATAGAGTTTCAAAGTTTTGAGTTAAACTTAATATATAATAGACAAAGAATTACAAATACAAGTAGCTAATAGGTTTTTTATGAAGTTGCTATTGCAGATACAAAGCGTTTATTGTCAATTATGACTTTATCAATAGATATGCCCTCTATATTGCAAGTTAGTGTTTTAATAAACTCACAACGATGTGCCTTACTACCATATTTAAGAATATCTGTTTATAATAAATGGTGCGTGTCTGCAAATAGCGACGTTGAAAAAACCAATGAGCTACCTGTACTTGTAATCTCTCGTGTAATATATATATCAATTTACTTAAGAATTTTAACTATAAATTCTTCAATTTTTTTTTTAACGCTTTTTAGGTCCAAAAGAGGAAGTTACTTAACCACTGATATTCCGGGACGGATGGTTAATCTATCGACGGAGAGAAGGATGGCGACTTCAATTACCGAACTGATCTCTTGTTCGGCAAATTAATTCGCTCGTGACCGAGATTCGAACTCGAGGTAACTCGGCCATACCGTCCTCTCAATAATTCTACAATAATAAACTATATTTTTAACCCAATTTAAATAATAATAAAATCTCAGCCATGAAAGTGGTGAAACATTGAGTTTTTGCAATAATTTACAACGCAACAAATTAAAAAAAAAGGAACTTTCAAAGCTAATTTTAAGTTGGTTTCAATAAAATACCAAAGTTGAAATTCTTACCATAGAAGTCAAAAGTGTAATAATATTGTATAAAATGTGTGTAGTTTAATATTTTTTTTCCCACCGAAAAAAATCTATGATAAAATCGCCTAAAAATTGTTATTTTAGACAATTCAGAAAAAATATTATTATTTTGTCTGTGAGAGCATAGAATTATTATGGACAGACACAAAGAAACATATGAATAACAACATAATATTGAATATAAAATTTAGGAGAAAAGCAACTTTATAGATACATACCTTTTTCCCTTTTGACTTCATCTGTTCACTGTCTTGAGGGGGCGGTGTCACCGCATCATTTGTATTAATAATAGGAACAATGTTCAAACTGATTAGTTCAGACAGAGTACTCACGAGATTATTGCGAGTCTGATCATTGTAAAAATCAAGTTCCGTTACAAGTACTTGTGCTATTTTTACGCCATACTGAGAGAACATGGCATCATATAAAGACATTAAACCCGATTGACCGACAGCTGCTGCTGCTCTAGCTTCTAAAAGGGTTGTTACATCTTTCCTAGTATTATCTTTGGCTGCAAGGGTTTCTCGCATACTTAATGACATAAGTACTTCTTGGGTCAGTTTTTGCTTTCCAAAAGCCACTGCTCCACTAGTGACCATTATACATTCACGGCCTTCTAAATGACATTCAGCTACCTAAGAATGGAGTCGGTTAAGCTTTAAAGTAAATAAAAAACTGAGGTAATGTAATAAACTAAAGATAATAGCTGGAAAAAATCAATTTAAAACAATTACTTGTTCAACAATAGAAGCTAAGCGACCAAGAGCGATTCCATGTTCATCTTCTCTAGTTATTACGGCACTACCCATTTTAATGACAAGACGACGAGCATATTTCAACTGTGACCTGTCTGAAAATCCATTAACTTGAGAGTTAGCTACTTGTAATGCACGTCTCAAATCTAACTTCTTAAAATAAAAACAACAAAAATAGAATAATGTATGATTTTTCAATTAAATACTGCATATTAAAGATACCTGACTATAAGAATTCTTAGATGCATAATGTCGAATGTTCGGGGAACTAAATTTCAAACATCTGCATACCCTAATACGGCTTGATAACGCTGCTATATGACATTTTCGGTAGCCCAAGATCATTTTGACTGCTAGATAAAAAGTGATATTATTGCACAGTTGTGTTGTATGGTAAAAATAATACGTAATATATCAGTAAACAATTCTTCAGGAGTTTATAAGAAATTAATTTCAAAGAAATTTAACTTTAAAAAAAATAGTGTTAAGTAGTTAAATGAACACTAATTAAAAACAAAAGTAAATTGTTGCAGAATACTTACATTGAATAACACACTATAGTTATAACTAATTGACACTGCTTATTTAAATGTAGAATATTATTCTTATTTGATTTACAATGGATTTACCTATCGTTTGTTATTAACTAATAACGTGTTACGAGTTTTGAAATATTGAACCCTGGACAGTCCACACATCACATATTTATTTGAAAATGTTGATTATTAAACTGTATGATAAAATACAATAAGAACTCCGTTCCTTCAATTACAATTAATTACAATTATTATATCTCTCACTATTGCTGCCGGCAATAGCTACCAGTTTATCTATTCACTCTCCTTATCATAGATTAATATTTCATTTCATACGTAAGAAGAGGCAGATATTATTGATATTGTGAAGTGCCTATTACCTATATATGAATATTTTAGCGATTGTGATAAATTTACAATTGTAATACAACTTAAGTAAATGCAACAAACAATAGAATATTTATTAATAAATCTATATTATTGTTATACAGAGTGATCGATTAAGAATAAGAAACTCATTTTCTCAGAAACTATTAAATATTTTAAGTTTTTATAAAGGAAAATATTTTTTGATCCAAAAAACTCTATATAATATATTTAAATAATTACTTTTCAGGGATAAAAAACCTTAGGTTTAATTCTCTTAAATGGAAACCTTTGTTTATAGTTTCATTAAATATTTTAGCTTCGATGCGAAGCGGAGAAGGTATTAATTTTACTATGATGTGTTTTTTTTTTTTTTTATGTCTGTTGCCACTTTTTCTCAGCTCTCACTGGACCGATTTCTTTCAAAAATACGTCAAAAGATCACAAATCGTATCTAGTTGAAGACATTACCCTTAAAAATTGAAAAAAATTCCCTCGTTCCCCGCAAATGGGGGAAATATCCAAAAAAATTACAAATTTAAAAATCGCTAATTTTCGAAATTTTTTCACTTTTTTTTCTTAAAACTTCCATAACTTTTTGAAAAATCAACAAATCAACATAATTTTTTTTTATACTAAAACCTTAGATATTTACCTTTCATTTGATATCATTTTTTTGAAAATCTATCACTTAACCTGCTCATTGGGGGGGATTTAAAATGGCAACTTTTTTACAAAAATTAATTTTTTCAACTTAATTTTTGAAAATGTTCCGGAAAGACTGCGTCCTTTAAACATATATCAAATTAAAGCTTATTTTATGTACTACAAAATGAAAAAAAAAAATTTGTCCCGACACTTTTTTTTCTACATTTAAACGGCTGCCGTAGTTAAAAAAACACTATTTTTGTGTTAAAATTTTCGATTTTCGATTTTAAATTTTCAACTTAAAAATGCTATAACTTTTTGAAAAATGTATATATCAGCACAAATTTTTTTTTTCTAAATACATTATAAGTACATCTTTCATTTGACATACTTTTTATTAAAATTGGACAATTTCCCCTTATATAGGGGGCGTTCAAAACTTAAAATATTGTAAAAAACATAGATCTTTTTCAACTGAACTTTTGAAAATGTTCCGGAAATACTGCGTCCTTTAAACATATATCAAATCAAAGGTTATGTTATATACTATCAAATGAAAAAAAAAAATTTGTCCCGACATCTTATCTTCTATGTGCAAATGGCTGTCGAAAATTTAAAAAAAAATGTAATGTTTGCGATAAAAATTACATTTTATCGGGATGTTTTTTGTACTTAAAACTGCCATAACTTTTTCAAAAATGAACAAATAAAAATAATATTTTTTTGTATTGAAACCTTAGATATTTCCCTTTCATTTGATATAATTTTTTTTGAAAATCTAACACTTATTCTGCTCACTGGGAGGATTTAAAATAGTAACTTTTTTACAAAAAATAACTTTTTCAACTTAATTTTTGAAAATGTTCCGGAAATACTGCGTCCTTTAAACATATATAAAATTAAAGCTTATTTTATGTACTACAAAATGAAAAAAAAAAATTTGTCCCGACGATCTATCTTCTATACGCAAATGGCTACCATATTGAAAAATATACTATTTTTGTATGATAATTATGGGTTTTGTATTTTATTTTAATAGAAGTTGATGTTGCTTTTGCAATTATCCATCAATTTTTTAAAATTAAACACTATCTACAGATTTGCATCGAAGCGTTTCTTATGATAGTGATTTTAATCACTGTCAGATTAAATCTATACTGGACCCTACTATGCAATGTCTCCACTATGCTGCGACCCCACTGTGCTACCGTTTTTTAAATGTTCTTATAATTTTTTTTATCTGGTCAACTGCGTTTTAAAAATATTTTCAGGTTTAGATTGAAAATAGAAATTCATTATTAATTTGTTTTTTATAACGCCGGATGTAGAAATAATCAATTTCAAATGCCCATAAACTATTATTGGTTCTAATTTTTATTATCGTAACTGACAAGTTTGATAAAAAAAAAATTGTCAGTAAAAACTTTTTTATCTGACATTATGCTAAATAGCAAATTATAAGGGCAAGTTGATCAAAAATCGCTTAACTTTAACAAGTGATAACAGATGAACGGCTCATTGTATACAAAAAAAATTATAAACAATTTTTGTTATCATTGAATTAAAAATAGTATATAAGAACTAATTATATTTTTCAATGGTAATGATTCTTTGTAAGTAAAAAATTTGTTTAAAAATCTCAAATTTTCACAAAATATCTATTTTTATGTATATAATAGAGTTAAAAGGGTTCTCATTAAAATTTCGATGTTCGACTTATTTTTATCCATCCTAATATATATTTATTCAATTAAAGATCAAAATATGACGACATAATTGTTGAGTTTTAAACTTTAATTTACATGATATAAGATAAATGATATTTTATACCAACTACTTTTGTTTCACGCATTATTTTAGTCTAAAAGAAGGTTTCTTATATGTCTAAAAAATAAATTAATTTAAATATATTGAAAAATATTCCGAGTTCTCTAGTTTTATGTATGCTCATTGCCTTTAAAAAGTATCGCATTAAAAATGAAAAAATGGAAGTTTTTTAATATTTAAAAAGATAAAAATTTTATGACGATCACCATGCAAAGAGACTACAAATGCGTCCAACTTGAAACTTCATATCATTATCTTTTTAAGATGCACGGTCTAATCGTCTATTTTTATAACTACAGCCGAAATATTTTGTTAATAACATATGTATCCTCATTTATATGTTATAAAATATGTTTATCCCTTATACCTTAAAAGGGTATCAACATTATTTTTCTTTTACATACATACATAATAATTATAAAATAATGTGATTATTAAAATGACTGACTGGTAACAACTTTTGGATAGGTACTTCAGAAGATATAAACATTTTTATATTTAGACGGGAGAAAGAGTGAGACCAAAAAAAGTGTAATGATAAAAATAGGCATCACCTGTGCCTTACCTACAATCATTATTTTAAATTGTTAATCTTCTTTTTTCTCGCCTTTATACAAACTACTTGAGGTCGTTCCAATTTAATTACTTAATATAGTTAATAACTCCTGAAGTAGTTGACATCCCTAAAGATATGAGGAATGAACATAAAAAATATTTTATAACATAAAATGTATATATATATATATATATATATATATATAACTAAAAACGCCAAAAAAATAATTATTTTAAGAAATATTAAGTGAATATCGTTAAAAGAACCATACTGTAAAAGTTCGTCATTTCTATTCATATATCTTTGGTAGTATATACTATCAAATATATATTTAATTTTTAGATAATATTAAATCTTTTCATTGTGAAAAAATTTGAGGCGGGTTGATCCATAGTCAGTATATAAATCAGACACTGATATTTAAAATTATGTTAAATTAGTAATAATATTATTAGGTAGTATATATGACAACCGTATACATATAGTAGACTTTTTTTGGTAAGTTTTTTGTTTAGTAGACCATCTTGTCTATTGCAATGCACTGGCTTAATTATAGGAAGATATAATATCGAATCAATCAATAACGAAAAATAATTGTATGACAAAGATACAATTTTTTCACTTTAAAGAGAAACAAAAAAATTTCTTTTCTAAAACCACTTTAAAATCACTTTAGACATTAATGTAAAGTAGACGTTTTTAGTAAACGATATGACGTTTAAGCCTTTGTAAGTGTAAGAAAAGACTTAATACGATACTTTGGAGTACACTTATGGTATTGAAAAATGTGTGATAATGCTTCGAATTTTATTAATTTTTTTTTAAATAATTAGTTACCATAACGATTTACAAATAGAAACCGTTAGTAAACCGTTATTTAAATATTTTAAATCCATTTTTCTAGTAAAAAGTTACAATTTTCTTTTAATAGCCATTATTAAAAATACGATAGCTTGACAATTAAATTTTTCTAATAGAGAAATAAAGCTATATTTTTTAACAAACTATGACCATAAGTTAAATGAGACTAAAGTATATTTACAAAAATTTGTACATATTAAATTCAAAAGGTTTAGACTATAAAGATTACAACAAACAATTTTTTAAAGTAATTGAGTAAGTGTATTTAAATATTAATAAAGTATTAAGAATATTTTTTATTTCGGGTATTTGAGATGCACTTAAAATACTTTTATATTTATACATGTATTTGAAAGATACTTTAGAAAAAAATTAAATTATTAAATTTTAAATAATAGCGTATAGTGATAACATTATCTGATAGTCATAAAATATAGTTATAGTACCAGCCTGCTGAATAAGATATAGTACTGGTGGTGCATGAGCGTGGGATTAAAAATAATTTCAAACAAAATCTAACAATTATTGTGAATTGTATCGTTTTCTTACTATTGCAGTACATAATACAAACATTATCTAGAATCTGGCCTTTGTTTTTACATATTGTGTGTTAAACTATTTTGGAAGTTGTTTTTAAAGTATAATTAATACTAATTTTTCGTTCAAATTATCATGTAGTACATAAACTGTGTTAAGGTATCTAAAAATTATTTTTTGTATTAGACTTTATAAATTTGAATTAAAAAATACGATATTTATAACTTTAAAACTCACTGGTTAATCAATTAGTGAACAGTAGAACTGAATATTTTGAAAATGGAAAAATTAATTACTTGATTAAACACTAATTAACAAGTATAGAAAATATTTTTATGATGATGGCTGATTATTATTTTTTATATTAAATATGAACTTAAATTAAGATAAAAAAAGTGATAATATCTCTACACCGTTGACATTTCAAGCGTTGGGTAGACCTGTACACATGACTGGTGATACAGCTACCTCAAAAGTTGTCCTGCTAATATTAAAGACTTTATTCTTAAGGCCTTCTCCGTAACTAACTACTGTACTTCCTCTCACCTGTTATCATCGCGTACGTCCGAGATGGGACAATTCGCCTAAGTTTTGTTCAAGACTCCTCATACTTTTTGACAACAATTTTACACCGACTGTTGACCTGACGCAACCTCATTAGCCGCCTCTTACGACTAGCAGGGGGGCCGTGGAAGTATTCTTATCCCCTATCCACAGGGACATGTATTCATAATTTCATTACTCAGTTAAAATTATAAATAGTTCGAACATAAAATGGCAGCTCTAGAAATTTTATAAAAAAAAAAGCATTATTATTAGTAATATTTCTTGTATTTAATTATTTAACAGTTTATTTTATTTGAAAAATACTCATTCAGTTGAGTAAATAAAACTTTATTTTTGTCTACAATTTTTTTACTGTGTTTCTACGTTGATTATATTCAATTAGATGAATTGATATTCGAAAATATAGAATATTTGCAAAATGAATCAGTAAGATTAATCTCGTTACGCCCCACATTGGCTAATCGCTGTTCATTTAAATCATTCAAGACAATTCAGAAAGTTGTAAATGAAAACCAAAGTATAGATGAAGATGCAAAGTGGAGGTTGCTTTACCCTTACTATAAAGATGCCATGGTCTACCGATCATTGAAATATGTCTTTGTATTGGCCTATTATGGTAATATGACCACTGGACTAAAGAATCATCAAAAATCTATTGCAAATTTAAATACCGCGGTATACACCATAAGACATTTTTTTAAGTTTATTAATTTAGAAAATGAATTTCTAGAAAACATCAGAAATGTTTTAGAGAATTTTAAACATTCACCGATAGAACCAAATTCTGTTCCACATTTTGAAATCATACACCATGTTTTTAGAGAAATCATAAATATCATAGATAATTATTTCATAGAGGAAAAATATTTTCTATATTATTTTAGTGCTCTATTTTCATTCAACCTAGAAATAGATTGGGATATGTACGAATCTATAATAAGTCAAAATTTAATAGACATAAAATATTATCCTCCGACAGAAATTAAACACAAGAATAAGGAACTAATTGAAGCTATAAACATTTTCGTTACTAACATAGTAGAAGAATATAAAATAAAATTTTATGCTCATGAAAATAACGAAGAAAAATGATAAATAATTAATTTAATGCTATGAATGAATTTTTTACCACTGCAATTTTAAATTTTATTTACAATACAATTACATAGATTTTTTAAATAATTATCATTTAAATGTTAACATTTTTATTTTTAGCTTAAAAAAAGTTTCAATAAAGAATATTTGGGAAAAAAATATAAATTATTTATTCAAACAATTTTTTCTGAACAGTTTACTAAAATTTATTGTCTCCGAGGCTATTCTTATAACTGAATTTCCATGATGTATTATTTGTTCGAAATTATGTTATTACATTAACACAAAACTAAAAATAACCAAATATTTCTTTTTAACAAAAACGGTAGCACAGTTGAGTTGCGGCACAGTATGGGCGTGAAACAGTTGGGACAAGTATAAACGATATCTGACAATGATTAAAATCACTATCATAAGAAACGCTTTGATGTAAATCTGTAGATAGTGTTTAATTTTAACAAAAAGATGAATGATTAAAAAAGCAACATTAACTCCTATTTCCTTAATTATATCGTAATAAAAGAGTTGAAAATGTTTTTGTAACTCAAAAAGAATTAAGAAAAAAGTGCAAAAAATCATAGACACAGACGAGTACCTCGTACTTCTAGCACGTAAGACACAAGTGTTACAGACTCGACAACCCAACGTCACTTCCATCGAATGAAAAAAATGGCAATTTACGCTAGTTCAAATTTCAAAGTTGTTTTTCTCGACTTAAAAGAAGCAAAAAAATTTAAATAAGTTTAACATTCTATGCTATGTCAATTAGATTTATATAATATTTATGAATATCTGTTTATTCTCCATGTAAGGTATTTTAAAATAAAATAAAATACAAAGCCCAGAATTTTAACACAAAAATAGTATATTTATAGTAGTCATTTTAACCATACGTCCTGATGTCAATTTTTTTTTTTTTTAAATAAATTATATTACATAAACTTTAATTTAAGATATATATAAAAGTGTCAGTATTTCCGGAACATTATCAAAAGTGAAGTTGAAAAACTTCTACTTTCTATATGCATGTTTAATATTTGATCATCCTTGTATGATGGGATATGGTCTGATTTCAAAAAACAGTATATCGAATGGAAAGGGCATATAAAAAATATTTATAAAAAAAAATAATATTGATTAATACATTTTTCAAAATATTATGGCAATATAAATTTAAAAATATAAAATCGAGAATTTTTTCACGGAAATTGTACGTTTTTCTTTAACTTTGATGTCCGTTTTCACCACAAAGACAAGTCCAGAGATCAAATTTTTTTTTCAAATTAAAGTATATTACATAACTAAACAAAAACTATGGATATTAATAGGATCAGAATTAATATTGCCGTCAGAAGAAAAAAGTTAAAATGAACGGACTGCATGAATGACTTTTGTCCATACGAACTATATTATATTATACTAGAGTATTTAGGTACTAGGGTATATTTTACATAAATAACATGTACAGATAACATAAAGCTTTATCATATTTATGGTACCATATCATATCAATACAAAATATTGATAAATCAACATTATACAGTTTACAATGTAGTTTGTAACCGCATGATAAGAGTAAACATATGACACGTTGTGACTCCTTTAGTAGCAGACAGTAGACAAATTTGGAAAAATCCAATCGTTCTTTTGTTCATCAGGTCGATTGATCTGTCAGCTCAAAGTAGTCGCACAACGTAATGTTCTAGTGAACGCTTTTATATTTATTAGTATTTTGTTTCGGTGACATGCCGATCCGTCGACCGACCAACCTAGAGGACGCTCAACATTAAAGGAGAGGGCAGAACGACAATATAGTAAAAAATGAGTTACTCACCAAAGTTACAATATTTGAGTTCATTATAAATTAATTAGTTTTATAATTCTCAATGTTGACACAAACTACTTACCACTACTTAATCATATTAGGACTTAAATACGAAAATAGTTCTAACAAATTACTGTTTACAAATAATTTTTTTTGAAATTTTATATTTCACTTCAGCATTAGAAGTCAATAATTGACTTATTTACAATTATTGTAAATAAAAAAAACGGCAACTAATTTTATACGTGAAATAATCTAAAATAATTTTTACTCAGAAATACATATTCATATCTCAATTATAAAATTCAATTATTGTTATTAAAATTAACCTATTTTCTCGTATTTAACATGTTTTTTATTACAGGGATATTAAAAAGATCCACGATTTTGATAATCTCAAGTCTTAGTGTACAGTTATACAAAACATTATTTCGTCATAAAATTAGACAACTAAAATTCGAATTACGTAATATATAACTGAGAATCATTAAAATATACTCTACAGCACTACATTTGTTCAGTATTGTGATTTTGGTTCTTTCCCAGGGGAATATTTATGTTACGAGTATTTCAACTAATGTTTTACAACAGTGCTTTGTTCCATATTTCCCCTGAACCTATGTATATCAATGTATTTATGTGAATGTATAGTCTATCAAACAAAAATGCTTTACATATACTGGAGAAATTATTTAAAATAATTTATTATATACATTGGCCAATTATAATAACAAAATTAATATAGTGCTTTCAGTTATGATTAAAACGTCATTTTAAAATAACCAATATTTCAATGATCAATATCATTATAGCAAAATTCCTAAAATGATATTTCAAATTAAAATATATATATATATACATACCATATGAAATCACTATACTAAACATCAATATTAACAGTTTCTTAATATTAGGGTTAAAACTAACTGTTTTATATATATCATTCCATAATAATGGTAATAAAAATTTATATTTATATTATTTTAAGTATTTAAGAACTCTAATTTTTAATACTAAATAAATAAATAAATTAGAATCCCATTACTAAATATTCTTGTTTGACTGATAAATTTGTAATTCATTTGCATTTTTTTAATATTGTTTTGATAAATGCATTACCCTTTTAAATTCATTGGTGCAATTTGAATAAAATGTTTAGGGATCTAACTTAATTTCTCCTTCCTTAAAAATATTTTTATATAAATTATATATCTATAATATGTCATTTTCATAATTTTGGAGAAGGCTAATCCTACCTTAGACCCATCCAGATTGTGTCTACATAATTCGATATAACTATTTTTGTTACGAATCAATTTCCACTAAAAAAAAAGGTAAAATGACACTCCTCAGAATTTAACTTTTCTAATTCTTGCGAGTGTAATTATAATTTGTGGTGTAATTTTATTCAAGTAAAAATATTCTGTAATAACAATTAAACAGAAACATCTTATTTTTTTTTTGTTCGCAAAAGATGTTTTATTACTTAAGAAACATTTGTAACTGTCAGTTATAAATAAAATAATGTACAAACCACTTTTTTTTTATCTGAATGTAATTAACTATTATTGAATTGAATATATCACAGAAATATCCTACAATGAGAAAATAACTTGATGTGACAACCTAAATTTCAACAAAGCTGTCAAATGTCTCTGGTGAGTCCGTTACAATCATTTATTTTGTCAAGATAACTAACTAACAACAATTGTTATTGAATTTTCCAATAAAATTAATTTTATGTGAATACATTGTTCGTCTTTAATTCTGTCATATTTAGTAAAAAAAGATTCAAATTAATTATAAATTTGAATTATACCTATTTTGCCAAAATAAAAAAAATAATTAACAAGCTATGTATCACATGGTTTTTTTATCTATCTGAAATATAATAGCATCTTACAAAAGTAACTTGAAAAAAACTGTAAATAAAATTAAAAAAAAAAAAAGGATTTTTTTGTCAAACAATAAAAATTTTAAATTTAAATTTAAAATATCAATCTTTGACACAAAATAAATCAATGTCATTATTTTACATTCACTGATATATGTCAATTATATATTTTGAAATAAATGACTCTCAATTATTTATTGAAATTGACATAAAAATTTTAATTTATTGAAAAATTAGCTTTATTCAGTATTTTAACTATAATAACATTTTTATTTCTATGTGATTAAAAAACTANAATTTATTGAAAAATTAGCTTTATTCAGTATTTTAACCATAATAACATTTTTATTTCTATGTGATTAAAAAACTAGCAAACTATTGATTATAATTTTCGCTAACACTGAAAATAATAGTCCTATTAATAACGACATGAGTAAGTAATTTAGTTACCCTAAAAAGTTTTTCTATTTCAGATTCGTACATTAATTATGCTGTATAGATAATTTAAGTTAATATAAATTTAATATCTCAATTAAAACAAGTATTTATTTTAATTAATCTCGAGTTAGTAAAATAGTAATCTCTAAGCGATTACTATTTTAACTTAAGTAACTTATATATCCAGAAAAAAACCAACCAAAACTTAAAAGATTTCTCAATTTATCTATATAAATCCCGGTTTTCTAGTATCTAATTATTAAATCTTTCTCAAAATTTCCAAGAGATTCAGAGATTAATTAAGCTCGTAATAATTTAAAAATGAACAACATAATGTCTGCTTTTTGTAAAACTGTATTCTATAGTAAGAGTATTTAGTATAATCTTAAAGCTAATTTAACTTTAAAATCATAATTATTTTTTGACAACACTGATCTTTTTTTAAATATCTTATTAACTCGAAAAATGAATTACAATAATACCCTTTTAATTTTAAAATAGTCAATGCTCTTTTTATATAAGTAACCAAAACATAGTAGAACATTAAACATGAAAAAAATATTTTCATAGTTTAACACATTTAGACCAACTATAAGTGTATCTACACTCAGTAAACGATAACGTATGAGTACATTGTGTTCACATGGGAATTCGAAACTATTAAATGGCATACTTGTTACATTTTCCTTTTGTTGACTTAAAATCTAATTAAAGTTCAGTAATGATAAGCTAGATTATGTGTCAAAAATTATTAAGTTAAAACAATATATTTTATCGATTCATAAATTATATTGAACTTGTATATATATATTAATAAGTATTACTTTTTTAAGTACGAATAAAAATATTTATTTTAATTAAACTCATGAAAAAGAACTCTAACCTAGGTTAAGTTGGGGAGGGGAGCATGAGCGTTCTCACTGTGGGGATATGGGGTATATCTCCCCTAAGACGAAACCCTGAGAACGCCACTGTACGTAAGGTAGTTTGAATTACACTCCAAAACAACTAATGGTTCATCTTTGAATAAAGATTAATAGCGGTCTAAAATTAAAAGGTGTTATGTACTTGTCATGTAAACGATAATAAATAACCTGTTATTACGCATTAATATTAATTTTATTAAATTATAATTTAGAGTTTACTATAACACTAGTGTAAATCTATTATTCAAAAATAGTGTTAAAAACCTTACCTTATATTTATTTCGATTGTCAAATTAAAATGAATGAATAATTACAGGCTCCATCAACTATTAAATAAATTAATATACGTCATCTATAAGATTGTGTCCGTCCCAAGATTTAACCACTAATAGAGAACAATTCAAAATATTAAATGTTTTAAAAACAAATTTATTAAATGTTTTAAAAACAAATTTATGAAATTTTATCAAACAAATTTTAAGCACTTTGCTATTGATAACTATTCTATCAAATATTTACATTTTTATCATTTTACTCTTATCAAATATTTAGATTTAATAAATAATACATCAACTCGTTTGTAGAAACTGTCTTGTAATAACATTTTGTACAAATACGAGACAATATCAGAGCTGTAACTTTATTTAATACCATTTAAAATGATAAAGAGTTGCGAGCAACAGTTTTTAGTGTCGATAACAAATCATGAACTTTATGAGTTGCGACTTTAAATTCAATGTATTGTCATATAGTCAATAAATATCGTGGAACTTATTTTCTAACTTAATTTAAAAGTACTACCCTAAACTTTAATGCTCAATTTTTTTATTAATAATGAATGCTTTTTCTTGCTTATTGAACTGTCAAAAATATTTGAAGCATCAATTATATCTATTTTTGATCACACAAATTGTTGATACATTTTCAATTTAACTTTGCATTTTAAATGAAAACAAGAAATTTTTAAAATGTACTCATTGAATATCAGAATATAATAGATTATAACTATTTATAGACATAATACAACTATAAATAATATACAGTATATAATATAATACAACAGTGGTGTATCTAGGATATTTTTACGATGGGTTATATTTTAATATTATTGCTCCTCAGCAAGTCCTTGTCGAAGCTTCCCCCCACGGATTATTAGTGAGGGAGAAGTAGAGAAAAAAATTGAGGGCTCTAGCAAAAAATAAAATATAAATTAATCAATAAGTTTTTATTAAGTAATTCATTTAAAACATTATTATTATATAGAGTGTACATGATGTACAACATTAAACAGTTTAAAAATTATTAACACTATGTATAGTCAACATACATATTTTTATTAAAAGACTTAATGTTAAATAATATTTTGATAAACATATTATAATGGCAGTCAAATGGAGTTGATAGATCTCCCCATTGACTTACTCTTTTTGAAATTTTTTACAATTTTTATACTATGTATGTTATATTTTGTAGCAGTGGCGGCTCGTGGCTTGGACGACGGGACGATCGTACACCTTACTAAAATGAATTAAAAGAAGAAAATTAATTGTATAATCTTATCTACATTTTTATTAAAAATGCAATTTTTTAAATAGTAAAATAGTTAAAATACATTTGTTGTGTGCAAACAATAGTTGTTTCTCTCTGCATATGCGGTACGCACGCAACACACGAACATGTGTGGTGACGACTAACAGCGTTGTCCGAACAATATATATATAAGTAACATTTCAAAATTAAAAATATAACTATGTAGTGTACTGTATTATATTAAATATTTGATATCATATACTATATGTTATCAAATAATTTTTTTATCAATTAGTGATGTCTATTATGTGATAATAACGTAAACGGACAAGTACAACGGTTAAATATTTAAATAAATTATAACCCAACAAGACATCGTGTCAACATTACATTAGCTGTTGGCAGAAGTTAACAGCCGTTTTACCAGAACCAAAATACTCGAGGGATGAGTATTTGTGTCTTCCCACTCAATTGCTTTAATCTAAATTTACTCTTTTCAAAAAATATTTATTTTGTAAGATCTCATTGAAAAAAAATTTTTTTTGGAACACACAACTAATATGTTTCAAACTTTGTATGTAAATACATTTCTTTTTTTTAACACCGGAATGGGAATTAGCAAATATTGCTTTTTAAAGGATTTTCAAATGCTGATTTAAAATTACAATAATAAATAACATCAAACACGATAAGGAATAATCATTGTTCTTTATTATAATAAAGAGTACAACTCTGTGCATTATATATTATCCGGTGGAGATAACAAATAAAACCACAAATTAAGATTAAATGAACTGAACACGAAGCCTTATCATGCAATCTAGTTTTGTTAAACATTTCTAGTAGAAGAGGGAATTTTGAAGTAACGGCATCATCATCAACTATTTTACTTGTATTTCCGGATTTCCCCACTGCGTTATTAAAATTTTATGTTTTGAAAAAGTGTTCGTATCTAGAGCTTACTATTCACCTAAACTCCCTTTCTGCGGAATTTTTATAACAAAATCGGATCGCACACCATGTTATTACTGAACTTCCACCCATATTTTATTTTAGTTTGTAATAAAACTTATAGTTTCAAATGTGAAATCAGATATTTTAGTTACTTTTAGATATACCGGAAATTTTAGATAAACAAGTTCTCTAATATTGATACGCAAATTTCGACATACTAATGATATTCGCTTTTTTATTATTAAATAAAAAAACATCTATCCACAATAATATTGGTCAATTAAATACTATTTATTCTTAATTAATTAAAATTATAGGTTGTTGTTATTTTAAAATAACTTACGTTTGTAAAAAACTTATCGGATGTATAAATTTTTAGATATTTAAATTGCTATTGGTGAATAATAACTTTGTAGATTATGTAAAATAAAATCAACAATAAAAATGAGTGAATGGTTTTATTAAAAACAATATATTACTAAAAGATTACAAAAGACTGACATACAGATGAATATAGATAATATTTGACAATAGGTATTCAACGAGCTTTTTCAAAATTAATATTTTGACAAATGGATTTTAGATTATATTAAATTAAACTATTTTCTACGTAGAAGATAAAAGATTAATAAATAAAATCGGTTCCCTCCTATGTTACAAAGCTAAAAAAATCTGGTTGAACTATATACACATCTTTTATCCCACTAATAAAAATTCTATTTTTGTATAATTTGCATACGGTTCTAGTGTTTTTCATTAAATTAAATGATCACAAGTGTAATTTAAAATTGGAAATCAAGGAAAGCTAAGTCCAACAATTTTTAAACACCTATGTATTGCCAAAAAATGTCTAAGTTTTAAAAAAGTTTAGTCATAAAAATAAAAGAAATTAAGAAATAAAGCTAACGTTTGTGAAACTCAAATTAGTGGCTTAAATTTCACTTTACAAAAATGCAGATTTTGATTTAAGTTATACAAGATATTTAGTGTTTAAACATTTTATTTTTACACTACAATATGAAGTTACCATTATGAAATATTAATTAATTACTATAAGCAGCCAATAAAATAATAATTTACCAAGAACTAAAAACGATTGTATGAGAAGCTAATTTTACCCGCTCTTCTCAATTAAATGTAGTATTGATAAGTACTTGAATATGTCTAAATTTGCTACATGGGTTATATCCATTCAACTACAAAATATTTTTTTATTGATAATTCTAAAAATATAAATAATATATAAAGTAAATAAGTTTTAACGTGTCTTAAATTATTTTCTATTATTAGATTTTTAATTTAAGTTGAATAATTTTTAACATAAAACAAAGTAACAATAGATCAATAATAAAACTTTTATAGTTTGTATTTATTTATCATTTTTTATTATTTTTCTACTTCTTCATAATCTGCTATTAATTTTATTATGTTCTGTTTAGCTGAGGTGAAAATTCCTTCTTCCATTCCTTCACCTACATAGTGATGCATAAAGGCTCTTTTTTTCGTTAAAGTATCATATTTTTTTAAAAGACTTTCCCATCTATACCTAACTGCTGTGTTATTACACAATGTAGTTATTGTTTTGGCAGTAGGAACTATATCACTATTTGGCACAGTAATAGGAGGCCGATAGCACAAACCAAACTAAAAATGATTTCAATAAATAAGTATTACCATGAAGTTATGAGAGTATTTTAAATGGATTAATTAACATCTTAAATTATTTTTTACTATAACTAACTTTAAATGGTGGAGAATTCATATTTGTCACAGGAATAGTATGTTCTCGTTGAATAAAAGCAATGGTTGTATTGACATCAGTAGGTGTTAAATCACCTCTAAACATCATGCAAATTGATAAATATTTTCCTTGTTGAGGATCAGCAATAATCATTTGATTGTTAACATCGAAACACATACGAGCAAGTTGTGAATTAGCTGATAAATTATTAATATTAGTCATAATAGGAGCATGAGTAATTAATGGGAAATGTAGTCTAGGCCACTGAATAAGATTACTCAGTAATTCTGATAAATTACTTGTCAAAGAACCCTCAAAACGAAGAGATGATGTTATACCTGATGAAACCTATAAAACAATATTTTCATGTTACTTATTATTTTTATAAGCTATATCAAAATGGTTTGTTAGCCCCATATGGTATGTGTTTTTTTACTACTGTGTTTCAAATTTACATATCAAATGTGTATCTAATTTTCATAACTTGGTATTTTTAACCTGTGTATAACATTGGACATAACTAGTATATTTATAAAAATTTTATCTTAGAGAAAAGATAATATGTAAGTAAGAAAATTTTATTACACAATAAAATTTATTGGATCAAATTTTTTGGTCCTGTGTATCATGTTAATATGGCAATTATTCTAAACTAAATTTGACATGTAAGGTTGATTAGAACTTATTTTTTACTTAAGATATTATTGTAGCAATTTTAATAAAATATTCTACAAAATGTATTTATAAAATAAATTTATGAGTATTTTTGTAAATAAATTCTTGTAAAAATATATATTTTTAATTATTTTAAGTCTTGAAGCTTTAAACAAAAAAATATGTATTGTTTTAAAAATTTAATTAAAATAAATGAGATTGTAAAGAAGTTTTACAGTAATTTTTTTAACCTCTAGAATTTTCAGTAATTTAAATAATAGGCTGAAGCAAATGTTTTTTTTAATTATATATTTAAATTAAATTTTAAACCTGAGATATTATCCTGTTAATATTAGTATATGTAGGTTTTATAATTCCTAATTTAAAACATATATTGTACAATGCACTATTATCAAATATCATAGAACAATTGACCAAATCTAAAACATGATGTGTAGTTAGAATTGCATTGTATGGTTCAACAATCACTGATGATAACTGAAAGATTAAACATATGAAAAATAAGATCTTAATAAATATAATTTTAAAAAATTTTTACTTGAGGTGAGGGATACACATTAAAATCGAGAACTGTTTTATTTAAATATAAGTCTTTAATCGATTCAATAAGCAATGTACCCAATCCAGAACCTGTACCACCACCTATAGATCTGAAGATTGCAATTCCTTGCAATGAGTTGCAGTCTTCAGCTAATGTTTTAAGTTGATCTAATATAGATTTTGATAGTCTTTTTCCAATTCCATATAGACCACTTGCAAAATTACTAGCTGCATTTTCTTTACCAGTAAAAATATTTTGGCTTGGAAATAAATCTTTGTAAGCACCTGTTCTAATCTCATCTAAATAATATTGAACAAATAATCATTCAGAATATATTAAAAAACATAAATAATTTAACTTTAATTAAATATAATATACCAATGACTGAAGGTTCAGTGTCTACTAACAAAGCTCTAGGTACATATTTTCCCATTTGAGATAAAGAAAATATAGAAGTAGAACTAGTTGTTAATTTTTGTACAGTTCCATCAGGATTAATACCATGTTCTAAACAAAATAATTCCCAGCATGCTGATCCAATTTGAATTCCTGCTTGGCCAACATGTATAAATATAAACTCTCCTTGAGTGAGTGGAAATGGTGGTGGTGGAGTTGATAATACTGTACTCTCTACTTCTTTTGACATCGCTTTTTTTAGCTTCTTTTTAATCTTATGGTTTTTTGAAACTTTTTTCTAAAAACATTTCTAAAACTTTTAAAACAATATTTTTTTGGATACATCTTATTTATTTTACCTTAGGCATTAGATGAGTTAATTTTTAATTACAATATATTGTATATAAAATATTTATCTAATTTTCAAAACAAAATATCCCATTAATATTAATTAAAAAAAAAATCATACTATTTGTTGACTTTTACTGTTTTAATTTTTAAAATGGTTACTAGACAATTAAATAGTAAATACAAATAGAATATCAGTATTACATAATGAAGTAAACTAAATACTTCTTAAAACAACAACTTTATCATTTTATACAATTAAATATATACATTTCAAAAAACTATTTTTGAAATAATATCAAACGTCTGGAATCACAACTAAACTCTTTTTAAAAACGACAATAATTTTAACTATATACATTAATTAAAATAATAATAATATTAAGACAATACAATTAATAAATTGAATATTGTTTCATTATAATAAATATACTTTTAATGAATACTATACAAATTAATTTATATTTCTACTCCACTCATTTGACTCTCGGCAATTTTTTAAGTTCGTGAATTAACCATAAAGAGAGTGAAAGTAATGTAAGTGACCCCGATTGATGGGCTGCAGCAAGGTAAGTAGGAACATATGTCAAAAGTGTTAANGGTAAGTAGGAACATATGTCAAAAGTGTTAAAAGTCCAAGCCCCATCTGAAATTAAAATTATTACATTAATATTATTATTTTATAAAGTTCATTAATTTAGAATACAAAGATGAACTTTTGAAAAGTTGTATAAATAAATTACAGAAAAATTACTTATAAAACACAAAATACATATGAAAAATAAGCATTATAGACCAAAAAATAATCATTTTCTTTAAATCTTTACTTATACACAAAACTAATGTGTATATTAAACTATTAGGAAAGTGCTTAAATCTTTCAATAATTAGTACATCATTTTGCATAGTATAGTTTTTAAATAAATTATACTATGAGATGAATTTTTAATCAATATTAAAACATCTAGGATTTCCAAATAATACATTTTTTAAGACATGATATATTTCTAAAACCTCTAATTATTTTAAAATTAAAAGAAAAAAATTCAGCACAGTGGAGATGTAGTATAGATTTAATATGATAGTGATTAAAATCACTATCAAAAGAAACGTTTCAATGCAAATCTATAGATAGTGTTTAATTCTAAGAAATTGGTGGATAATTACAAAAGTAACATCAACTTCTATTTCCTTTATTATATCCAGATTAGTAATTCTTAGATTCAAAAATATAATACATATTTTTTTAATTATATATTATATAATTTTTATAATAAATTGTTTTCAAATTATTACTGATTTTGATTTTTAATAAGTAATTACTTTAAAAAGTAATCATTTTTAACCTACTTTTTTTGTGAAAGTTCTTTATAAAAAAAAAAAAAAATTCACTGCCATAACTTTTAGCTCAACTTGCAAGTTTGAAATTGACATCATTAAATAGTAAAAAATGGTATTGTTAAGATTAATAAGGAGTCGGCAAATTTTATAATTACTATTTATGGTAAATTTATCAGAAAAGCTCAAATTTTTTTGCATTTTTATCGTAATATATCACTTCAATAGAAATTATAGTAATCATTTCTAATTAACATTTAGTGTTTAAAAAGATTCTACAATTGAAATATGCAGAACTGAATTAATTTTAATGATTTACTTTAACTAAAAAAACCAATAAAAAAAAATTATTAAAAAGATCTACTCAATTGAGTGTATTATAAAATTTCATTATAACTGTAAAAATCCATTTTTAAACTAAAAATAATTTTATTTTTAGATTAATGATTTATATAAAAAAGCAAAAATATTTAAATAAGTTTAACATCTTATGTCTTAAGAACATTATTCTATGTCAATTAAATTTTATAATATTAATGAAAGTCAGTGTATTTCCCTTATAAGATATTTTAAAATAATATAAAATACAGTACAGAATTTTAACACAAAAAATGACATATTTTGGAATACAGTAGCCATTTTCACTAAGAAGAATATCTATATTTCAAATTTTTTTTTTTCATAGTAAAGTATATAATATAAACTATAATTTAAGATTAAATAAAAGTGTCATTATTTCCGGAACATTTTCAAAAATTACATCGAAAAAACTTAACTTGTGTGCAAAAATTGATTTTTTGAATTCCTCCTGCGGGCAGATTTAGAATCAGATTTTCAAAAAAATTATATCAAATAAACGAAAAATATATAAGGTTTTAGTATAAAAAAAAATAATTTTAATTTGTTTAATTTTTAAAAAGTTATGGCAGTTTTAAGTATTAAAATATTTCATGTTAAACATAGATTTTTATATAAAAATTACATTTTTCATTAAATTCAACAGCCATTTTCCAACAGAAGAAAAGGTGTCGGAACAATTTTTTTTTTTTGAACTTAAAGTATTTATTATAAGGTTGAATTTTACATGTGTTTAAAGGACGCAGTATTTCCAGAACATTTTCGAAAGTTAAGAAAAAGTGCTACTTTTTATATGTATGTATCAAGTTTTGAACGCCTCCTGTATAAAAGGAAATTTTCCAATTTAAATTAAAAGTATATTAAATGAAAGAGGTATATAATTTGTGTTGATACATACATTTTTTTAAAAGTTATAGCAATTTAAACTTGAAAATATAAAATCGAAAATCAAAATTTTAAAACAAAAATAGCATGTTTTTTTTTTCATTTTATAGTATATGACATGAGCATTAATTTGATATTTGTTTAAAGGATGCATTATTTCTCGAACAATTTCAAAAGTTAATTTTCATAAAAAAGTTGCTATCTTAAATCCCCCCTTGTGAGCAGGTTAAGTGTTAGATTTTCAAAAAAATTATACCAAATGAAAGGGAAATATCTAAGGTTTTAATACAAAAAAAATTAAGTTGTTTTGTTAATTTTTGAAAAAGTTATGGTAATTTTAAGAAAAAAAAATGAAAAAAAAAAATAACAAAATTTACAGATTTGAAAAATTTTATTTTTTTAAAAATTTTCCCCATTAACTCGGAGNTAACAAAATTTACAGATTTGAAAAATTTTATTTTTTTAAAAATTTTCCCCATTAACTCGGAGCAACAGAAATTTTTTCAATTTTTAAAGGTAAAGTCTTCAACTAAATATGATTTGTGATCTTTTAACATATTGTTCATCAAAATCGGTTCAGTGAGAGCTGAAAAAAATGTCAACAGACACAAAAAAATATATCATAGTAAAATTAATACCTTCTCAGCAAGGTATTTAACATTTAGTTAAAGAAAATAAAGTCAAAATCATTAAAATATTATATAAGTGTGAGATATTTATGTTACTTGAATAATGATACTGTATTAATTATTTACATGGCTATAAAAAAGCTTAATTACATTTTTAATATTAATTTTTGCAAAATTAAGGCTTACTTGACACCAAGAAAAAATAGCTAAAGTTGTGACAGCAGTTTTGGCTCTAGGAGGTAATTTACTTTTCTGTGACATAATGTATAATGCAGATAAAATTGATACAGTACTCATACCCTAATAAAAATAAAATTATAAAGTATTTTTTTAAATATAGAAAACATACTATTTAACAAACTATTCTTTAATTACAAGTATTCTGTGATTGAATTGAACAGTAGTTGGATTTTCAGTAACATTGCTAATAATAGGGTCCATATTTAATATATCATCAGGAATCCAGTTATCACCCATTTTAGGAAATGAATTATAAACCAACCCAGCATCTAAACCAGCCACAAATGCTCCTAAAATTGTAAAAAAATAAGTAAAAAAATTTTATAAGTAAATAAATAATAATACATAATATGTATTATTATATTATCATAAATCATATATGAATCATTCAAATTTTGTAACAGATCGAAAGAAAAAAATTTTTTTTTAGCTTTTTATAGTACATTAAAGGCCAATGCAGCATTCTCTAAAGAGGAGCTTTCTTAACATTAAATACTCTATGATGAATGGTTAGACCATCATTGGAGAGAGGAATGGTGATTCCAATTGCTGAACTAATCTATTGTTTAGCAAATGAAAATACATGTGACCGAGTCTCGAATTTGTTATAATGTACATCAAGTATTTGAACATTACTGACTCGGCCAAACTGTCCATCTTAATAAAAAATAAAAATAGTAATACTAATAATAATGATAAAGAAATAAGTAATATACTAACCAGACATAGCTGTTAGAAACACGATTCCTGTAGCAGCTATGGATAATCTAAAAATTTTTTTACTAACAGTTCCCATAATTTTAACTGGTAAAAGTATTCGTAGTGAGTTAGTTAGTAGAAATGAATATAATATGAATGCTAAACCAAGATGGGAAGCTAATCTATACTGAGATACTCTAGGAACATCAGTAGGTTTGTCAAATCTATTTTCTAAACCAGATTTAACCATGTACCAACCCATAAGTCCCTAAAACATTTTTGAATATAAATTAAAAATAATTGTATCATCAATGATAAAAATGGTAATTTTAAATTATGCCATAAAATTAGTTAGAAACTTACTTGCCCTGCTAATAATATAGAACAAATCATAGAGTTTATTTTAGATGTACGACTCAGTTTACGTGTTAACCATAATGCACTCATTGGAATAAAGAAAGCTGCTCCAATACACCGACCCCAAGTTCTATGTGCATATTCCATCCACCATATCCATTTAAATTCTTCAACAGTCATCCTTGAATTTATCCTAATTATTAATTAAAAAATGATACCTTTAAATGTATGCAATCAAACAAATAATTTTAAGCTCTCAAAATCTTATATTTGGTTCACAATTTAAGGAATTTAGTCTATTTCAATAATGTTTTTTTTAAAATATTATTTTAAGAATTTAAAATATACATCAAGCAAAAATAGAAAATAATCTTTAACATTAATGTTTTAAAAAATGTATTTGAAAAAATAAAAATGACCCAAATAAAAAATGCTAACATTAACNATTTGAAAAAATAAAAATGACCCAAATAAAAAATGCTAACATTAACTTTTAAATTTTGAAAAATACTTGTAACATTACAATTTATTTTCAAAATAAGAACCAAATTAGGCTTTTTTGCAAAAATATAGTTCTCTACTAAAATAATTAATTTTAACTGAGATAAAATATTAGCATAACAATGCATACTAGAACAATAAGTAATCAACAAACATAGTTTTTTGTTTTTATAAAAAGTCATTGAATATTGGAATTTCATAATTCATTTCAACAAAAAATTAAATGATTTATTGGAGCTTATTTATTTATGAGAGCCCAATTCAGCTTATTCATAAAATGTTTTTTTATTGTGATTTATATTATTAAGTAATATGATTTAATTTTAATTAAAAAAAATGATTAATCATCTTAAAAAATGTTTTTTAAAATAATGATTTCTTTTTAGTACATTAAACATTTGATACTTCCACTTTATTTTATAAACTGCTTTAACAATAATTATTAAACACTTTTTAGTTAAAAAAATATTTAACAAATATACATTACATAAAATTTACATTTTAAACTCAGGATATTGTTGATATTTATTAAATTCTTCATCCCACTGACTCTGAGTAGTTGGTAATTTTTCACCGAGTAATTTCCAATGAACCATAGATAAACCTGATTCAGTAAGTCTGGTTACTCCACCTAAAGCAACAGCAACAAAAACCATTCCACTACAACCAAGAAACCAGTAACCAACAAACTTAGTATCTGTTTCAATAGTTTTTATGTTACTTGAATGTCTTTTCCATATATTTGACTAAAATTTTTAAGATTTATAAGTGTTTATTGCATAACTATTACACTTTTATTAGGAATGATAAACATTATTACTCAACTTACATAAATATTTTTTTTTATTAATGACGATTTATAAATATATCTAGATTGTGATGAAATAGTACATTCAAGTTTATTCTACAATAAAAATAATTTCCATGTTAAATTAATTTTTAGTAATTATAAAATAAATAATGCAATGATATACAATACCATGTTAGGAATACGCCATAAACACAATTTAGAACACGAACTATAGAAAAAGTTCCTTATACCTAACATGATTCAAATTTAGAATACGTTCCTCACTTAAACTACTTTACTTAAATTTTAAATCAAAAAGTCAATGATCAATTTTTTGAAAAGTCTTAAGAAAATAATATAATAAGTCAAACATGGTAATAAAATTTACAACAAAAAGCTTAGAAACATTAAATCGTTAAGTGGATTTCACAACATGAGTAATAATATTTTTATCTCGAACTTATCTATCCGGCTTACAAAATATTTTAATCAAAATTATCAAGACTTCATAATCTGATAACTCAGCTGATTTGGAAATAAACCTTATCATTATACATGCCCACAATAGCAATCGTAATATTTTTATACAGTAAATGTACCAATTCATTTCAAATTAATTAATTTAAAATAAATATTTATTATTTGATAATTTAACTAACTTTAAACTTGAAATATTCTGTAATAATGAATCTCTGTTTTAATAATTGAATATAATATACTCTTATTTAGTTTTATAGTTAATAAAATATCTTGAACTTTTTTTAACTTAAAAAAATGATAGAAGTGTCAACTAAACTTATTGGTGGACCTATTTTTATGCCTGGTAGCAAAATTGGATGCTGTATTACTTTTACACATCCTCCATTACCATCAGATTCTAGAAGTCAGAGTAATGAGTATGTAAATAATAAATTTATAAAAAAGATATATAAATATAATTTTTTAATTTTTGTTTTATTTGTACAGTGATGTTTTAGAAAATTTAGCATGGGCTAGTGTACAGATAAATTGTCTTTGTTTAACAAATGATAATATAAATTTTCCACTTGATATGAGTGTTACTAAAGATGAACGTTTCTTGGGCAATTCTGAAACATCTTTTGCACCATGTTTAAGTGAACATGGGCATGTTGTTTTGTCTACAAAACCAAAAATTTTATTTTGTGATGTCAGATTATCACCGGGTGAAAGCAAATCTTGTTAGTATTTATTTAACATATATGAGTTCTGTTTTTTTTTTGAAAGAGTAATTTGAAAAGAGTATATTAAGCTTTTTTTATAAAAGCTGATAAGTCATAAAAGTAAAAAATGTTCTCTATCATCTATAATCCAACCAGAAAATGTCAATTTGATTTTATTAAGAAAATATATTTTTTTTTGTTCTAAAAAATTTACATTAAAAATTTTTATATTATAGATTTATACAGTGAAACATTATCAAATGATGCTCCACCATCATATAAAGGTCATTTGGTAAAATATGCTTATAAAATTACTGTTGGAATGCAGCGCCTAAATTGTCCTATTAAATTATTAAGAGTGCCTCTTCGGGTTGTGGTTATTTGTGGTAATTTTAGTAATCTAAATAACTTACAGAATTTTAATTTAATTCTCATTGTAATAATTTTTAGGGCTAACAGAAGGAGCAACATGTGAAAATAGTGTAGACTTATCACCAAGTAATCCATTTATAGAATCCAAGGATAAACATGAAGAAAGTGATATGGCTCTTCAAATTTTACAGGTATTTTTATCATTTATAATTTGAGATAAGAAGATTTTTTTTAGGATGTATGTAAACAATTCAAATAATTATAAATTTATTTTTCTCATAGAATAATTAACAGATTTTATACTAAACTGAAAAATTCTGGTCTTTATACATGTTATTATCATATTAAATGTAAGTTCTATACAGAAACTTGTGCATTTAAGATCTACCCAATTTCATTCTTTATAACATTACCCTCAAAATAAACTTTTGCTGTATTTATTTTGAACAAATATTTCAATACTACAATTTTTAAATAAGATTGTTGTATTTTTAGTTATATTCAAATTAGTTTATAATATTATTTAGCATGTATGACTTTTCAGAACATAACAGCAAAACGTAGTCCAAATTTTTATAACATAACAAATTCTAAAGGAAAAGTAGCTCGTTTTTGTTTGTTTAAACAAGCTTATAAACTTGGAGAAGACATAGTTGGAACTTTTGATTTTGAACAGACTGATGTATCATGTATTGAGGTAATATTACAATATATTATTTAATATATGTTAGTGGTTTGTCTTTAAATTAAATCTTAAAACTATGTAACTGATATTTTATCCCATTATCTTAGTATTAAATTTAATAAATAAATAAATAAAATTTTTTTGAAAAAAGCACTTGCTTTCCGCAGGATTTATTAATTATAATAAAATATTTTTTAGTAAAGAGTTATGATAGTTTTGAGGTTCCTTTCAGTAGGCTTAATTAAATATAAAAAAATGTTTAACCTGAACAAACTGCAAACAGAACTTAAAGTGAAACATTTTCAATCCCTGTGTTTCTCTCTCTTTCTCTCTATGGTTTCTATCCGTAGATTAGTTTGCAGACATCTTCCAGTCTTCCCTTATATCCGCCTTCCTTTTCATTTCCACATATGAGTCACATCCTTGGTCCTTTATTATCTGTTGAATGAATTCCAATCTTGGTCTACCCCTACGGTTCTTTCCTTCTACTGTTCCTTCTATTATCAATTTCAACAATCCTTCATGTCTCATTATATGACCTATCCATTCGTTGCGTCTTCTGACTATGTTATTCCATAGTAACTTTCCATCTGATATTCTTTCCAGTACTTCTACATTGGTTACTCTGTCCATCCAACTTATCCTTAGCATCCTTCTATAGCACCACATTTCAAACGCCTCAAGTCTTCTTTTTTCCTCCATTGCTATTGTCCAGGTTTCACACCCGTACAGAGCAATGCTCAATACATACGTCTTTAATAGGTTTTTTCTTATTTTTAGATTCATGCTTCTTGATGTAAATATAATTTTCTTTTTGTTAAAGGCTATTTTAGCTTTACAGATACGTTTTATAATTTCACTTCTGTTTTTTCCATCCTTGCTGATTGCGCTTCCCAGGTATGTAAATTCATCTACTTGTTCTATTTCTTGGTTTTGTATTTTTATCTGTATTCTTGTATTATTTTTCCTTTCACATACCATTACTTTTGTTTTCTTCACATTTATTCTCATTTCCAACTCTTTTTCAAATGATTTATCCATAGCTTTAATTATTTGAGCCAGATCTTTCTTGCATTCAGCAATTAAAGCTATGTCATCGGCAAAACGTAACATACTTATTTTTTGTCCGTTAATCTTTATCCCTAGATTAGCATTTTCCTCTATCATATCTATTGCTTCTTGAATATATGCGTTGAATATAATTGGGGATAATATACAACCTTGTCTAACTCCTCTGTTTATTTTTACTTCTTCCTCCTCATCCTTATAACTGTGGATTCATCCTTGTATAGGTTATACAGAAGTTTCCTATCTGTGTATTTTAACCCCAATCTTTTCATCATGTTAAACATTACCTTCCAATTTACGTTATCAAATGCTTTTTCGATATCCACAAAAGCTATAAATGTTTGTTTGTCTTTCCTAATCCTTTTTTGAATGATTATCCTTAATGCCAATATTGCTTCTCTCGTTCCCATATTCCTTCTAAACCCGAATTGGTCTTTTTTCAATGATTGTTCTATTTTACCTTCAATACGTTTGAATATAATCTTTGTTAGTATTTTAGAGGCATGGGATAGCAAACTAATAGTACGGTATTCTTCACATTTCTTTGCTGCTGTTTTCTTTGGGATGGGCATAATTAGGTTCTTTATGTAATATTCAGGCAATTCACCGGTTTCGTATATGACTTTGATTATTTGAAATAATTCCCTTTTAACTTTTTCTCCCGCCTCCTTCCAAAGCTCTGCTTGTATTCCATCGATTCCTGCTGCTTTTTTATTTTTCAGATTGCGCAAAGCTTTGTTGAACTCTTCTCTCATAATTGGGTCTATTTCTTCATCTTCTTCAGATTTATCTTCTTTGTTTGATTCGTTGGTTTCATTTTCCTTAAGTGTTTCCCCCTTATACAGGATTTCTAGATATTCTTTCCATCTTTTCACTATATCATTTTGTTCATATAGCATTCTTTCGTTGTTATCTTCTATTCCCCCTGCTCGGGGCTTATATTGACCAAAAAACATTTTCACCATTCTATATGCTTCATCACTACTTCCTGTCTTTATGATGGTATCTATTTCATTACACTTTTCTTCCAAATATTTTTCTTTTGCTTCCCTCGATTTCCTAATGATTAGATTCCTCAGTACTCTGTATTTTTCCTGTCCATCTATACTGTTCAAACTCTTGTATTTCCTACTTTCCTCTATCATGTTGACTATTTCCGTTGTAATCCATTCCTTTCTTGTTGCATTGTTGCTATTTCCTAGAGTTTTCGTTGCAGCCATTGTAATTGTATCTTTCAAGTTTTGCCATTTTTCTTTAATATTTTGGGATTCTTCAATAACTATATCATTAGTGTCTTCACTATATTTTTTGCTTATTTTCTCATCTCTCAGATTTTTAATTTTCCATTGCACTATTTTCTTCTTTTTATCCATTATTCTTTTAAATTTAAGTTTGCATTTCATCATTACTAGATTGTGGTCGCTATCCGCTCCTGGGTAACTTCTACTTTCCTTTACTTGATTTTTAAATCTGTTCTTAACCATGATGTAATCTATTTGGTATCTATTTATGTCTCCTGGCATTTTTTCACGTGTATCTTCTTCTTCGATGGTGATCGAAGCAAGTGTTTGTGATTATTAAGTTATATTTCGCACAAAATTCTAATAAGCGTCCTCCTTCTACATTTCGTGTTCCCAACCCAAAGGCACCTGTTACATTTACTTATTCTTCCCCTACAACAGCATTCCAATCACCCATTACTACCAGATTCTCTTCCTCTTTAACATTTTCGATTATTTTATCTATATTTTCGTATACTTCTTTTACCTCTTCATCATTACTATTTGATGTCAGCGTATAGACTTGAACTACTATTGTATCTTTTGGTTTCGTCTGGAACTTGACTACAATGATTCTATCGTCATATTGTATATAGCCTTTAACTTTTTTCCTAGGGTTTTATTCATTATAATCCCTGTGTTTAACTATATAATATCCACAAAAATATATAAATTTTATCATTTTTTTTTTTTAGAATAAAAATCCTATTTTCTATCATTTTTTAAAAAAAAGTTGTCATCCTTTTAAAATAGTAACAATTTATGTTTTACAAATGAAAACATATAACTAGCTATATCAAGAATATAAAATGAGTGACAAAATCTACCAGGGATTTCATGATTGTATCATTTCTTAGACATTTTGTTATGTTCAGTTTTCAAAAATGCTTTAATTAGTCTGGGTTTCCTTTGTTCGATAAAAAATTGACAATTGATTAATAAGTTATTATTTACATGCAAGGTAAAAGAAAAAATATGTAAAAAAAAAATAAATATTTTTTATAGTTATTTTAAAATTGTTAATTTTTACATGCCTACTAATTATCTATGACAATTTTCATCGTTTATTCTTAAATATATTAAACATTTTTAGCTCTGACATTTGTATTCATGTTCAAAAATCCAATAATGATTTAAATTCCCTCTAAAAATATTATATCAATGACTAGAGATTAAAACTGATAAAAATTTCCTAGATTATGTGAAAAAAAGTTGAAAATTGGTGTTTTCCCTGCTATCACAATGATTTTCAATAAACCTATCAAAATTATAAAAAAATGTAAACTTGTCTCTAAATTATTATAAGACGCACCCAATAAATGTTATGATGATATTCCTAATATACAAAGTTTTACTCTAAAGTTATTTAGTTTATGTATCCTCTGAACAATTTCAAGAAATGAGGATAGCTGGTTATTGCAATAGACTCTTCAATTTTTAAGCATTACAAATTATCATCACAATACCAACTACATTAATTTTTGCTACACTCAAATTTATAATTAGATGGAGAATGGACTAAATAATGTTTTGGCTGGTTAGTTACCAGTTTTTAGATACATATACTTGAGTTGATATAATTTTTAAGTATTGACAAGAGAGATGCATAACATAGTAATATTTTTATACTCTATTTTGAGATAAACTTGTTTAAATTTTATAACATCAGTATGACAAATTTAATTATTATTATTAAAAATTATTTAAACTAATTTCCATCTATTTGTTTGATAAAATAAATTTTATATTACATTTAAAATTATACTGAGAAATAATAATTTTTTTTCAATTATATACTTGATATCATCATGAGTTATGAAAATAAGAAAATCCACAGTAAAACTTTATCCAGTATATTTTTATTAAGAAATTATGTTATGAATATTTTAGTAAAGTTATTAAATTACACTGTATAATATCTTATAAACATTTACTATGAAATTTTTCAATGTGATTTATTAATTACCATCAAATAACATAAATTTGTTTGTATTTTTTAGTTTACAGTTAGTTTACAGTGTGAAGAAGAAGTGAATAAAGAATTTATTGTTTCCAATCCTAGGTCTCGTAAAGACAATGTGTCCATCTCTTCATACAACACTCAACATCAATTTTGTGCAAATACTTTAAAGTCATTTTTACAACTAGCTATTCCTTTGAATGTAACACCTGCATTTAATACTCTTCTAGGTATTAAAATTATTTATTATTCAGTAAAAATTATAGTTTATCAATCATATTAAATATAATTAAACTTGTTTCTTTTTCTTTGTATGAAATTTAATACTATCAGTAAGTGTCAAATGGCGACTACATTTTGAGTTTGTCACCAGCACAAAAGAAAGTGGTGAACGTTTGGTTAAGACCAAAGAAGGTTCTTGCTGGACTGGCCCTGAACACATTGCCATTGAAACTATGGTGTGGGACTTGCCTATACATATTTACCCTTCAGTACCATCTACAGCTAGTGACCCACATGCTCAAACAAGAATAACAATCGCTATTTGAATTCTTTTTAATTAAATAAAAAAAAAATTATTAATCATCTTTTTTTTACACCTTATTTTTTGTTTATTATTTAAATCTTGATAAATTATGTATTTTTATTTTGTTATTAAAAATTGTTTAAAAAGGGACCTTTTCTCTTAGTGCTCCATTTGTGTGTGTGAGATTTTTTCTTCCTCTCCTTGTCTAGTAAACGACCCTAATATCCTTTCACAAATTTCAAATTACGTAAATAACACAATAAAACGTGTCCCTTTGTGGGTTGTTATTAAAAGATGTAATGTCCAGTTTTACTCGTGGAACATTAATCATTGAAAAACACGTTGACTGTTTTAGACATATAGGAAGTTTTATAACTGATGAAAACTCGCGATCCTCTAGTAAAATAATCATTATCATTGTGACGTGTACAAAATGATATATTTATTTCAAAAGCTTCTGACGGGCCCGTAAACTTTGGTAACCCTTGATAACATGAATACGGTGATAGTACGTATTAAACAATTATGTCATACAAAATAATTGTAATATTATGCAGCTGAAATAGTTATGAAATGCTAATCATTTAACAAACAAGAAACCAAACGGTGTGTAATTTTATACACAAACAAAAGCATTCCAAAATATATGAATATTAAAATAACTTCCGGTCGGTCAAACATCATCATAAATGTCTGAAAGGCTGCTTTGGATTATCATGTACCTATATGCGATAAATCGTTCGTATTTTAAGCGAAATCATCCACGAAAATTCTTTATGGTCATTGTCTCCTTTCTAAAAGTGCTTTCATGTTGTTAGATTACAAATATTATTACAATACCGACGAATTTCAAAACAAAATACTGCCGTTTGGAATAATTTCAAACAGTAGAACAAAAAGTTTTTATCAAAAAAGAAAAAATACAGCCAACATTTTTTTTTTATTGTTAAAACAATTATATTTTTGTTACTCGAACAAAATATTTATTTGCTCGATAAATTTTTTATTCTTGTAAAAAATGATTGATGTTAAATAACAAAAATGAATTTGTTGATTTTACTAAGTTGTTATTTCAGTGTAAATGTCAGCGTAGCTGATATCCAAGACAACATACTTTACAAAAGATTATAATAATTGATTTTACAGTCAATGGGAATTTAATAACGCGCTGTCGATAAATTAGCGTGCGTGAAGTTTAAGTATCTTCGATTTTCTTCTGCTCGTCCTTTTCGAGTGATTTATTTGTCAACATTAACTTTTAATTTTCATGAAAATCGAACAGCTAAACTTCCATATACATTTACAAGTAACGGGTCTTGTTGAATAGGGTGAGGTTGATGAATCGTTTCAATAATAATGGTTATTCGAAAGAAGCACCACAATACACGCACTGAATTTATGTATGTACACAGCATTAATGTTGTAGAAATTGTTACAACTACTCCTAAATTTTGAAAATTTTTTTATTAAAGAGCAATTAAAAAAGAAAAACACCGAACTATTTTCTGTTTATTTTCATTTTAGAATCAAGTCATATTTTTATGTCATTTATATAACTGTCGATAACGGCTAATAAAATGACTTTTTAAAACTATATTTAGTTTCAAATGTAGTACTTATATTTTAGACACTTAAATTTAAATATCATCATAGGCATTAGATAAACAGTTCTACGGTGTTTTGTACGAAGATCACACGATAATATTCAGTGTACATATTTTAATAACTAATAGGCGTACAACGCTTCAGTCAAAAGCTAATTGAAATTCCGCGTAACGTTTATTATTTTTAATATAAAAATCTACGAGCCGCCTTTTGAACAGTGTTCATTTTTTTGTCGTCGCATTATTATTATTATTATCATCATCATCATACATATATATTTTTTAATGACGAGCGTTTCACGTTTAAAGGCTTGTGAGGGACGATTAGATCCGCGTGTTCAACAGATTAAAGACTTTAAGCGCACCCTCTCACTTTGTATATATTGCGTGTAACGAGACGGAGGAATTTTTATACGCTAGTTTCCCCCGTCCCAACCCAATAGAAGAGTGTAACAGCGGTGATGTCAACCATATAAAAGGCAGCTCACCCCTCGGTCCGTTGCTGGTTTTGCGTGTGCTTATTGTTTGTTGTATTAGCAATTGTACATGGTCGTCGTTGTTATTTAATAAAATGTGTAATCAATTTTTTTTTTATGTACACCGACCATTGCGAATCCACCCGCGTAAACAGAGACGGGGATATGACAGAGTTATATCGTGTATTTTCTTTTTGTAAAGGTTCATGGAGTGGCTACTTCAATGTGCAATCGTGACTAAATTGTTTTCGTTTAGTATTTAGGATAGACATCATGATAAAGCATTATTAAATGTCACAGAAATAACTTATTGATCAAAGGAAGATTTTTTTATGACAAGCAGATTATTTACAAGACGATAAATACCAAATTTATTTTGTTGGATAATTTTCCAAATATTACAGTCTTAACCGTCTAACTCTAATTAATCAGACCTATTGAGAAATATAATTTTTCCCGATAGAACGCTCGGTAGTATTACAATTTATTTTGTAATTGGAGCCTGCGATTTTTCTCTTATTTTCGTTTATATGTGATTAATAATGTGTGTTATATTTGTTTAAAATATGTGTAGTAAAAATAACCAGCAAGTAAAACAAGCGGCTTTTTTAAACTTTATATATTTTTTAATACGTTCTTACTGCATTAATAGTGTTATTTTTAGATGTATTATTATTTCAGTAATGCATTTTATAATTAAAAATCAACAATATATCGTTGATATTGAAAATTTATCATTTGTGATCAATTTCATTAGTTTATACAAGTAGGTAATGATAAAAAAAAATTTAAACAAGTATTTTATCTGGAAGGAATTAAAATATTTTTTTTTAAAAATTAGCTTTATAAGTGTAAAAAGGGAGAATACAACTCCCAAACTCTCTTAGTTATCCCGCTAACCTAAATATTTCAAGTTTTTTTTATTGTAAATGATTTTTTCTCCATTTGGTAAAGTCTTATGTTATTTTGATAATATCCAATTATAAATTTTTAGCACGTAAATAAAATTTTATAATAGAATATTGTATTTAATACAAAAATTTTGAATATAAAATAAGAAGAAGCTAAAAATAATGTTAAGTCATAAGAAAAAAAGAAACAAATATTTTTAACACTTCAACCTAAGGATAAGAAATAAGATATCTTCTATAAATGAATATTTTTTAAAAATAATAAAAAAGAAACTGGAAGCCATGAATATATGATCACGGAGAAGATTATTGAAGGCCAGTTGGATAGAATTAAAAGTAACATAAATATATTAAACCAAGTAAATGAAAATAGGATTCTGTTAAATATCATAAAAGAAAGGAACGGGAAAATGTTCGTTCACTTAACCCGTTTTTAATGAACATATTCGAGGGACGTACATATATATAAACATGAAAGAAGAGAAAGAACAAGAAAGACATAGTTAAAAGAAATGACAAGACAAGCTGGCTATAATTAATAAGCAGACATGAAAATACTGACTATAAACAGGGAAGAATGGAAAACCAAATTTTTTAACAAGGGAAGGCCTTTAGGAGAAGAAAAAGAGAGAAATATAAATACAAGGAAAGCAGATTCGTATAAATATTTCAATCCAAAATTACACTAATTAGAGAAAAATTGACCAACTAGTGCAAAAACTTCATGAATCCACATTGTTTTAATTAACCAATATTTGAACAATATTCTATTGATTAATTTTAGATTTATCATAGAAAAAAATGTAATAAAAAATAACCACAATTGCATACTCAATCAGTAATAAATCCATCATATTATGTATATTTTTTATAAATAGTTATAATTGTTTGTGCACCCATTATAAACAAATTACCTTTTACAGAAATAATAATTTTTAATAGTTTGGCATAAATAAAGCATTTTTTATGTAAATATTACCCATAGTAGAGAAATTGAAAACTGAAAGAAAAGGACATAATATTATTAGCTACAATAATATACATCCAGCGACAACAGGGATGGCAAACGGAGGCGAAAAGGGAATCCAATAAACCCCGTTCGTCCTACTGCTAAACCTTTTGGGAGATACTCACGGCGACGATGTAATAAAAATCAGGAATGCCTTTTAAAACGGGCTGTAGCACACAAAAAGGGATGACGATTTTGGTTTTCTCTCCCGGCCATTACATAGGCATTCCAAAGCTGCTAATAATGGAACCGGCCCATTCTTCGTCATTGCTACATCGTGTCGCCCTCCAGCCCAGCATTTGTTAACTTGACAAATTTAATTAGCCCACTGTTCTTTTGCTCGTTTGGCGATAAAATCTGTAATTAAAACACTTAACCCGTTATTACCAGAGCGGAGATTTTTCATACTTGTCTGTTTTCGTTTTGCACAAAACACTGTATCGTTTTCACTTTTCGGTTCATTGTTTCGGTCTGAATATTACACAATATTGATTGTTTTCAATTATAACAATAAAATTGTTTTTTAGTTATAAATAAATTAAAATTTTTTAATTTGTTTTATAAAATAAGTACAAAGTTATAATTTAGGCAAACATTTATTATTAAAAAATGTTAAATGTGTTTTCTTCAAACTCAAATTAAATAAACAATCATTTAAAATTGATTCAGTGGCTATAAATAACATTATTATAATATTATATTACAATATGCAACAAATGTAATTTTAGCAGAATCTTTAGGAGGTATGCATTTAATTTTATATACTTTAATACATATAAATAGTAAACATAATAGTTTGATTTTGGGGTTCTTATTAGGTTAAAATCGTTTAAGCTATTGTAGCGTAAAAGGGATCACCGGCCTTATTACCAAAAAAATAATAATTTTCATCAAAAATTGTTTGACATGATAAAAACACTAAATACAAATTTGAGTCCACAATGGATAGTTTGAGAACTTGCCATATTCACAGCTGCGCTTAATGCATTTCTTGATGTCCAGATATTTGGATGTTATTTTTACTTGTGTCAAAACTTTAAGTCAACATTAGGAGATCCGCACCTAATTTCTAAGTGTAGAAACAATTTGGAATTTACTTTAACAGTTAAAAGCATTATTACAAAGGCGTATGTTCCGACATCAGATCTGGAAAAGCTTTTGATATTTTATCGTATAATTCACCTGAAGATTTAAATAATTATTAAATAGGCTGAAGACTTTATTTCGGTCGAAAAAAAAACGTAGTCAATCTGGTCAAAGACCAGATAAGTTATTCTTTTCAAGTTAAAATGTGTACGATCGTATTTTAAATAATAATGATCATGCAGATGCTGTCAAGAAGTTTTTAAATCAGCAAATAATATTACCCACAAGTGATCAATTACTATTATATTTTAAAAATTGTTAAAAAAATAGAAGCTGGCCGAGACACCTACTTTATGTACAACTGGTTTCAGGTATTAGTCGAAAATAAAAATAAAATTGGTAACTAGTTATGAAAAGATTAATGATATCATAACGTTCCTTAGAGGTACGTTAAGGAACTTGCCTCTTTTTAAACAGGACTAGATTTAACGGAGGACATTAAGAGCAATGAC